>NW_028174822.1:10000-72340 GCF_963971535.1 Notolepis coatsorum
AAGATAACACACGATGACACAAGATAACACAAGATAACACAAGATAACACACAATGACACAAGATAACACAAGATAACACAAGATAACACAAGATAACACAAGATAACACAAGATAACACAAGATAACACAAGATAACACACGATAACACACGATGACACACGATAACACAAGATAACACAAGATAACACACGATGACACAAGATAACACATGATAACCCAAGATAACACAAGATAACACAAGATAACACAAGATAACACAAGATAACACACGATAACACACGATGACACATGATAACACAAGATAACACAAGATAACACACGATGACACAAGATAACACATGATAACACAAGATAACACAAGATAACACAAGATAACACAAGATAACACAAGATAACACAAGATAACACAAGATAACACACGATAACACACAATAACACAAGATAACACAAGATAACACAAGATAACACACAATGACACAAGATAACACAAGATAACACAAGATAACACAAGATAACACAAGTTCTGTATCGTTAGTGGCTTAGCTTGGCATCGCTACTGCACTATCTCGCGTACGTGCACGCGTACTGAATAAACCACAAATGTACCTCTAATACCAGTATTAGTCTGACCACACCCCTCATCAGCTTACCTTCATAAGCAGGTGTGTGGTCACCTGCTCTCCTCCTTCTCGCTTTCACCACAAGGAAGAGGTGCCTCGGTAGATCCCCACACTTGACACCATGATGGAAGAAATTGGATTAGGAACAGCTTGGGAAACAAGGATACGTTGACATCATATCTTTATTTTCTCTCTCACTATTTTCGAGAAAATACGGCGATATTGTCTTCGTACTGGAGTGTCTAGAAGATGATGATCATTCTAAAAACCCTCCACCGGTTTTCGTATTGGGAGCACGCCGCTGCATGCTTCTCAACTGCAGTTCCTTGCTGTGTTTGTTGGGGTGAAACCTGTCAGGCCACAGCTGAACTGTCGGACATGCCGCTGTTGTGAGGAGCGGTGCGTTCCAGGTTGGGTGAGTAGTGTTTGCTGGCGGGCTCCACTTGTCTGTTAGTGCTATGGGGGCTACTTGACAAAGTTTATGGAAACCGGCCCCAGGCTAGGGTCCTTTGTTTAGCCGCCTAGGCGACAGAAGGCCTTGGTCTGGCGACCATTATAGTTTTAACTAGTGGGCCGCGACCATTGACACTGGTGATCCCTGTGTGTTCTGGACGAGTGGATTCTCTCTGTCACCGTGTTAAGACCCCATCTTTCATATCCAAATGAGAGTATTCCTTCACGAGGGGATATGTGCATGTAATGTGCGATAGCGGCAGATTCATGTTCAAAGTCGGCTATACAGGCCAGTTGGTACTGTGCTGATTCCGCCGGACGTGGTAATGTCACCGTTGTGAAGCGGTGTTGACGTCTTGTTTTCTCTTTTCTCTTAAAAAGTGAGGAGGGGTTCAGAACGGCGGCCTGTCTGGGTGAGTGTTATGTCATTGTTTACATGTTCATAGCTTACGGTTAGCCGGTCAGTGGCCTGGCGCGGGGTAGCGCTTCTCGCGCGCCGCCGGGAGCTCGCTTCTGATCGCGTGCGTCGTTAGATCGGCGTCTCGCGAGCGGAAGCAATAGCACCCGAACGGTTGGAGCAGCCGTTAGCTTGATGCTATTCTGTTGAACGTGCTTTGATTTTAACATGTTTTACACTCTTGACCACGACGTCATCCTTGACAGGGGATGTTCGTCGACCCTGCCTGAGCCTAGACGGGGATTGCGTCAACAAAGAGGACTGTAGCGACTGGTGGAGCGGCGACGCTGCCCGGGTCGAACAACACAGGACGGCTGTGTTCTACGGTGTCTTGTGACTGCACTTCGCTGATCTGCGTTCCGGGTAGGTACGGGGTTGGCCAGACCTCATAACACGTCTTCTGGTTTTACTTTGCTAGATGTATTGTGAATAACGGTGTTTTTTCCCAAAACGTGTGTTGTTGCAATGCATTTGGGATACGTTGCGGGTTGTGTGTGAGCTGTTTTTGTCACTGGCAGTTAGCTTCTCCGTGCAGATCGTGATGTATTGATCTGGTTGTTGTGTGAGAAACATCATGGTGTTTATGTGTACCGTGTACTCACTACTAAGGCAACTGACCTATGAAGCTATGCTTGGTGACAAGTGAGTAAAAGAATGTTCTTTCTCAGACTGTAATGACAATGAACAGTGAGTTCACACATTAACAGGTTTTCCTGTTTTAACTGGCCGTATTGAGGGTAAAATAGGAGGATTGTGTTTTTCCCCCCCGGTTCCCTGGGGACTTTATCACCTCCTATCAGACATGTTGTGCATTAATTGTGTCTTTTGTGTGGTAGGGATACGATGTGACTCTTAGCTTGATTGCTGAGGTTGTGCTAAATCTGCTGGAGAAACTTATTTCCTAAAGGGAAATTGGTTTGGTTGCTGTCATGTGTGCTTAGCAAGGCCTGTGGTCGATACTAATCAAGAATGATGTATTCTCTCATTGTGAAAAAAACGGCGTTCCTCTGTTGAGTGTTTTTGCCATTTTTTGTAGGTGATGATGGGTTGTGTGTGTCATGTGACCTACAACTGGGTTGTACTGGCCACAGAAGCACATGTGTATGTTGGACCGGGGTTCTTAGAGCCTTCTCTATTCTGTGTTTTTCCTTAGTAAAAATCAGATAGCAGGTTAGCTCATGCGCTGTGTGGAGCTGTGAAACGCTTCATAGAGCTGACTATGACTGTGTCATATTCTCTTTTTGACGTTACGTCGTATCATGGGTGTGGGGTCGTAAAGGGGTGAACTGGTAACCTTTCCTCTCCCCATTGTTCTGTCGGTCAGGGGTACACCCCCTGTCCTTCAAGGTTCCCGTCACGTGGCGGTTCGGCACGTTACGGGGGGGGGGGGGGGGGGGGGGGGAGGGAGTTCCTGGTCCCACGGCCTGGTATATTGGGCGTGTGCACCGCAGGAATTCCCCCGCCATAGAGTACGTCACCGTGCGCGTCTCTGTTGGTAGGACTTCCGTGTGCTGTTCAGGTCCATGTGATGGATCTGTTTTCAGGGGGGGTGGTCAGGGCTCCTCCTCACCAAGCGCCTACTCAGGCCTTCTGTGAGTTCGGACTCCTTCTTCCATGTGAGGAAGCCTCCATCAGAGTACAGAGCCTTCCTCCTCAGATTGTCAAAGTGAGTGGACCCTCTAGAAGGGTCCTTTTCTATTGTATGTATATTCGATTCAATTCGTTTATTGAGTGTGTATGGGTTCGGTGCCTCTTCCCCGGAGGCCCTAAAACCAGTTTTTTACATGGCTCAAGGTGCAATATATTCTTTTCAATCTGTACAGCTCGCGTGGGAAGTCTCTCTGGGGATCCCCGTCTCTTTCCTATGGGAGGGTGGTGGGATGTAAAAATGTGAACATTTTTTACCCCGGCTGTGTAGACTGGGATACATACTGTTGATGCTTCCTTCTTTCTATTCCAGAAGTGTTGGAGTTAGGGAGTGTCACACCCCTCTTGTCGTTCCCCTGGGCGCCTTGGGGATTCAATGACAGGTCTAAATAGCCTGTTCATTGATGGGGGTGTGTCCCGACGCACGTATAGTGCTAGCTCGCTGTAAACAGGCGATTGACTGGCACGCCTTGGTTGCTTGTGGTTGAAACAGCGTTTTTATAAAGCAACTGAGATGGGGGTTTTTCCTCTTCCGGCGACCACATCCCATGACCTGGGTGGGTTGTCGACGGATTCTCGTTCATGTCTGGGGGATGATGACGGGATGGATCTGAACATATGTAGTGGGGTCTCACGCCCTTGGGGTGGGCCACCAGGCGCGGTTCGTCCGAACGTCTGGGTGGCGCCTTCTTTTCATGTTAAGATCAACACGCATATCTGCCCTTCTCCTGGAGTAGGCATGTCGGCGTGGTTAGGGCACGGGACTGGTTCTGGTCACGCTGGTCCAGATCAGTTGAACCCGTTGTCCGCCGGGGATGCAGATCTGCTGTTCTGGTACCCTGAGGGACTTGGGCTTTTTTCAGGGGGAAAAATGCCAGGTCGGTCTGGGTGTCACAGGGTTAAGCGCTATGGAGACCCTGGTTGGGTATGTTTTTACTCAGCACTGTCGTCATGGCTTACAGCCATGCCATTCTGTACGCGCTCGATCTCGTCGGATCTCGGCCGCTACACAGGTTGGTCCTGGTTAGTACTTGGTTGGGAGACCGCCGGGGAATACCGGGTACGGTGTGCTTAGGGGCTGGTTCTCCATTATTTTTCGCTCCTCTCTCACGCATGGCGAAGAGGGGCCTGTGGGGGTGGTTTTTTGACCTCCTCTGGTGACCCTGTGCTTCCCGTACCGCCAGGCCCGGTCCGAAGTGATGTTTGCGACCCGTAGGCCTGGGTTAACCCTTTTTGGAAACTGAAACACTTGTACTGCGGTATAGCCGGTGTATACCCGCAGGTGTGTTTTGGAGTTTTTTCTTGAGGGGTTATAGGAACAACCACCGCATTGGGTAACACCGAGGTGGTTGATTCCCTGGTGTGTTGGAGCAGTGTCAACTCCCGGGTTCACCGTTTGAGGGTGCCCCTGCACGTTCATGACGTCTGCCAATCGTGTCAGCCTTCTCTGCCTCGACCCCTCTGGGTGGGGGTTGTTAAATGGAGGCTTGGTCATGCAACACCGCCAGCTTACGCTCCTTCCGCCGGGGCGGCTGTGTTCAGCTGTCCCCTCTGGCGCCTGTCTCGTCCGCAGTCTCCAGGCTAGGGTTAACAGCCTGTTGCCTGGTTTTTCCCCGGTGCGCTGCCTGCTTCCGTTGGTTAACCTTTTTTGTGTGCTTACGGCCATGCTGACTGCCTATTCTGCAGGGTCAGTGTGCCAGGCGGTGTACTATTGGGGGGACGGGGCCCGCTCGGCTTACGGCCATACCGACCTGAACACGCCCGATCTCGTCCGATCTCGGAAGCTGGGCAGGTTCTGGCCTGGTTGGTTCCGCCTGGGAATACCAGGTGCAGTAACTGAGGGGCCTTTGTCCGAATACGCTGGCGATGTGGGGGGCGGGGCACTACGTGCCCACCTGGTGGGGTCTTGATGCTGGCATCATGGACTTCTCCGGGCCCCCATTCTAGGGAGTCCAGTCCTTTTGGTGGGTCTGGGTCTTCCTTCGTGCTCCGCTGCTACGGCCTTGCCACGGGGTTGGGTTTGCCCTTGACCCCGTGATTCTGGGGGCAGTAACGAGGTTGTTCCTCCGTTCGTTCCGGGTGGCATGCGGGTTGTGCGTGTGTGTAGTCGTGGGGTCAAGCCACGGTCTGCTCGCCCTGTGCGTTGAGTTGCTTGAGTGCCTCTTCGCACGGTCGGGTCCGTCGCCCTCCCGTGACGTCCCTAATAGGGGGGCTACCCTCCATTAGGGGGGGTCGGGGGGGCTCGGCCCTCCCTGTTCTGATGGTTTTGGGGGGCTGTCAGCGGGGTGTATTTGTCAGCCAAGTGGCTCCGCTTGGCCTCCCTTGTGCAGTAGCGATGCCAAGCTAAGCCACTAACGATACAGAACGTTAGGTTATGACTATAACCAAGTTCTGTTAGTTAGGGGCGATGCTTGGCATCGGACGGCCGCTGCAGCCCTTGTCCTCACCTTGTGGTGAAAGCTTGGGAAGGAGGAGAGCAGGTGACCACACACCTGCTTATGAAGGTAAGCTGATGAGGGGTGTGGTCAGACTAATACTGGTATTAGAGGTACATTTGTGGTTTATTCAGTACGCGTGCACGTACGCGAGATAGTGCAGTAGCGATGCCAAGCATCGCCCCTAACTAACAGAACTTGGTTATAGTCATAACCTAACGATAACACAAGATAACACAAGATAACACAAGATAACACAAGATAACACACGATAACACACGATGACACACGATAACACAAGATAACACAAGATAACACACGATGACACAAGATAACACATGATAACACAAGATAACACAAGATAACACAAGATAACACAAGATAACACACGATAACACACGATGACACACGATAACACAAGATAACACAAGATAACACACGATGACACAAGATAACACATGATAACACAAGATAACACAAGATAACACAAGATAACACAAGATAACACAAGATAACACAAGATAACACAAGATAACACACGATAACACACAATAACACAAGATAACACAAGATAACACACGATAACACAAGATAACACAAGATAACACAAGATAACACACGATAACACAAGATAACACAAGATAACACATGATAACACAAGATAACACAAGATAACACAAGATAACACACGATAACACACGATAACACATGATAACACAAGATAACACATGATAACACAAGATAACACATGATGACACATGATAACACACGATAACACAAGATAACACAAGATAACACAAGATAACACAAGATAACACACGATAACACACAATAACACAAGATAACACAAGATAACACACGATAACACAAGATAACACAAGATAACACAAGATAACACACGATAACACAAGATAACACACGATAACACACGATAACACAAGATAACACACGATAACACAAGATGACACAAGATAACACATGATAACACAAGATAACACAAGATAACACATGATAACACACGATAACACACGATAACACAAGATAACACAAGATAACACACGATAACACACGATGACACACGATAACACACGATAACACACGATAACACAAGATGACACACGATGACACAAGATAACACAAGATAACACAAGATAACACACGATAACACAAGATAACACAAGATAACACAAGATAACACAAGATAACACAAGATAACACATGATAACACAAGATAACACATGATGACACAAGATAACACATGATAACACAAGATAACACAAGATAACACACGATAACACAAGATAACACACGATGACACAAGATAACACACGATGACACAAGATAACACACGATGACACATGATAACACACGATAACACATGATAACACACGATAACACAAGATAACACATGATAACACAAGATGACACACGATAACACACGATAACACAAGATAACACAAGATAACACACGATGACACAAGATAACACACGATAACACAAGATGACACAAGATAACACATGATAACACAAGATAACACATGATAACACATGATAACACAAGATAACACATGATAACACATGATAACACATGATAACACAAGATAACACACGATGACACAAGATAACACACGATAACACAAGATAACACACGATAACACATGATAACACAAGATAACACATGATAACACACGATAACACAAGATAACACATGATAACACAAGATAACACATGATAACACATGATTACACAAGATAACACAAGATAACACACGATAACACACGATAACACATGATAACACATGATAACACACGATAACACATGATAACACATGATAACACAAGATAACACACGATAACACATGATAACACACGATGACACAATATAACACAAGATAACACAAGATAACACACGATGACACAATATAACACAAGATAACACACGATAACACACGATAACACATGATAACACATGATAACACACGATGACACAATATAACACAAGATAACACAAGATAACACACGATGACACAATATAACACAAGATAACACACGATAACACACGATAACACATGATAACACATGATAACACATGATAACACATGATAACGATAGGTTATGTAGATAACCTAGTTATATTAGTATAGGCTAAGCTCCCGCTCTGAGCCTTACGAGATACTCCATATCGCCTGTGATACCTAATGTATCTCCCACGAACAAAAACACATGCACCCCACCTGTATGGGGCCCCGCCCCTTATGGTGGTACCACCCATATAATCATGACTCTGGTCATGACACACCCTTCCTCGCCAAAAACCCGTCCCAGGAAAAGATCCCTCAAGAGGGAACTCAGGGCGCGCAGAGCGGGAGCTTAGCCTATACTAATATAACTAGGTTATCTACATAACCTATCGTTATATTTCGTATGGCATCGCTCCCGCTCTGAGCCTTACGAGATAATGGGGAAGAGCGGGTGCGAGACCCGACAGATGTACCCCCTGAGGACCCGTAAGCCCACATCAAGGGGTGCGGGGAGCCCTGTCACCCCATCCTTCCTAACGAAGGGGGGGCGCAGTCAACTCCACCTGAATGCGAACAAGAGGGAGCCAGAACCCCTTGAACACACCGTACAGGCGGAACCACGTGTGACTCAACACACTGCGGCCCATACCCATACACTCCCGCTACCCGACCAAAGGACGGGAAGCAGGAAAGGCCACAGACCCCAGAACCGCCTGGGAGACAGAACCCCCGGTCATGTCCATGAGGTAAAACCTTACAAAGGGGCCCGGTGAGGACCATGAAGCTGCAGCACAGATGTCCTCCACCGAGGCCCCACCCAGGAGAGCGGCAGAGGCAGCCACCCCACGAGTGGAGTGCGCCCTGACGCCCCCAGGGGGATCCTGCCCAGCCAACGTGTAGCAGAGGGCAATACCCTCGCACAACCAATGGGACAGGCGCTGCTTCGACAGTGCCTTACCAGCACGAGCCCCACCGTAACAGACAAAAAGCTGATCGGTAACCCTGAAGTCCTGAGTACGGCTGAGGTAAAACCCCAAAGCACGGACTGGACATGACAGGTGAAGGCCCGCATCTAACTCACTAGTGTGAGGAGGAGGACGAAAAGCCTGAACCACAATATCCCGGGAGCGGAAGGAACTCCGGATATTCTTAGGCACGAAAGCAGGATTAGGTCGCAGAGTGGCACCGCAATCGGTCCGAAAAGACAGGCACTCTGGACGTACCGAGAGAGCACAGAGCTCACCCACGCGTTTAGCGGAAGTGACAGCCAGTAGGAACGCGGTCTTGAAAGACAGCTGTCCCAACGGCGCCTGCTCGAGCGGCTCAAACGGGGCCAAGGACAACCGACCGAGGACCAATTGAAGATCCCAAGTCGGAGCCAAGGAGCGTTGCACCGGCTTAACGCGTCGAGCGCCAAGCAGGAAACGCTTCACAAGAGGGTGGCTGAACAAGACATTCCCCTCAAATCCCTCATGATAGGAGGATATAGCTGCTGCATATACCCTCACTGTCGAAGCCGACAGACTATCAAGGAGAGACTGGAGATAACCCAGAACAGCATCCAGGGGGCAGGAGACTGGGTCCCAGCCCCCCCCCTTACACCATTCTTGGAACGCACGCCACCTGCCCGCGTAAACCGCGACAGTGGAGGGAGCATGCGCACACCGGATGGTATTAACCACTGCGGGATCCATCCTCTCCAGACTCACCCTCCCACCAGCCACACCACCAGGCGTTGACCCAACACCGGAGGCTGGACAAGCACTCCGTTGTGCTGCGAGAGGGCCGTCGCTGACCACGGAATGACCCAAGGAGGAGCGACCAGAAGCTGGATTAAGACCGGGAACCACACTGACGTGCCCCGGTCCGGCGCGACCAGGATCACCGTCCTGCGCTCCCTCCGTATCCGCTCCAACAGCTGACTCAACAGCTGTACAGGAGGGAAGGCGTACAGAAGACCGGGCGGCCATGGAAAGGTCGAGAAGGCATCCACCCCCAAGGGGGGATGATCCGCTCGACTGAGCGAGAACCACAAGGGGCACTTGTGAGAACGTCGGCACGCAAACAGATCTACCGAGGCCTCCCCGAACCGATCCCAGATCTGTCTGACTATGTCGGGGCGGAGTTCCCACTCGTCGTGACGAGGACCGCCCCGAGACATTATATCCGCCGCCACATTTTCCGTACCAGGAACGTGGAGCGCCCGCAGACTGCGCAGCCTGCGGGATGCCCATAGCAACAGTTCGCGCGCCACCCGGAGCAGGCGGGCGGAACGAGTCCCACCCTGCCTGTTGATATACGCCGCCGCCGTCACATTGTCTGTCCTGATCAAAACATGCTGGCCTACCACCAGGTGGCCGAGCCGTTTGAGGACCAGGAGGACCGCCTTCAACTCCAACACATTGATATGCAGGACAGCTGGGTCGGCATGACCCGTCCAGCTGCCCCCCACTGCGTGGGTCCGAAACGCCCCTCCCCAACCTGTGAGAGAGGCGTCGGTGAAAACCGTGACGTGGGAGCCTCTGCTGCCCATGGGGACCCCAGCGGAGAGGATACCCAGCCTCCCCCAGTGGGCGAGATCCCCCCATATCGACAAAGGAACCGTCAACCGTCTCCCTTTGCCCCACACCGGATCTATTCTCAAAGAGAGAAACCACCTCTGTATCCGCCTCATAAAGAGGAGGCCAAGAGGAACCACCGCGTGGGCCGCCGACATAAGGCCCAGCAGACGCATCACCTGCAGCGCCGTAACCGTCCCTCCCAGACGGAAACCCCCGAGCGCGTGACGGAGATCCCCCCGACGCTGCTCCGAGAGGGTCGCAAGCATGGGCTTCGACCTCAATGTCAAGCCCAAGTACTCCACCTGTTGACTGGGAAGAGGGGTACTCTTCTTCCAATTCACAGCAAAACCCAGGCTGGTGAGGAATTCCACCACCAGTCGAGTATGAGACCTGGCAACCTCCTCTGAACGGCTGAGGAGCAGAATGTCGTCGAGATAGAACAAAACTCGTATCCCCCGACGACGTAAAGGCCCCAGAGCAGCCGCCACGCACTTGGTGAATGTGCGGGGAGCCAGAGAATAACCGAACGGCATTCTGTGGTACTCGTACGCCACGCCCTGAAACAGGAACCGTAGGAACTTCCTGTGAGGAGGGAAAATGGGTATGTGAAAATACGCATCCTTCAGGTCTATGGAGGTGAACCAGTCCCCCCTCCTGACAGCAAGCAGAAGGAGTCGGACGGTCAACATCCTGAATGGTCTCACTACAATCAACCGATTGAACATGGACAGATTCAGTATAGGTCTGACCCCCCCAGTTTTCTTGGGCACCAGAAAATAACGGGAGTAGACGCCTGACATTGCGTCCTCTCTCGGGACCACAACGACGGCCTGCTTCGCCAACAGAGATCGAATCTCGGCGGCCAGGGCTGTCACCGCGCCCGACCCTGACAACAGGGTCGGCACCAAACCTGAGAACGGAGGATGGGGCCGCGCAAACTGCAAAACCAGCCCCGCCTCTAACGTTCTCCTCATCCACCGATTCAAGGGACATTCCCGTCGCCATATGTGAATATAATCCCACAGCGCCCCCGCCGTCAACTGACGCTGGGCCGCAAGGAACAGCAGATAATTGGCCCGGTCCCCCCCGTCGTGCAAAGCACCCAAGGGGGGACCCCGACAGAAAGGGCCGGTTTGATACGGGAGGAGCGGTCATCAAACTTGTGGACACACACTCACCCCCTGAACACCCCTCCAGCACACGCTGAGGAGCCGTTCCGCAGCCAGACACGCAAGGCCTGAGGACCCCATGGGCTCCTACACGCCGAAGCCCTGCAGTGATATTACTACCACTCAAATCACGCCAGCCTCTCCTTTGCAGACCACTGCCGGTTTGACGGGAGTGGGAGGCAACAGCGCGATACCCCGCCTGGCGAGGGCGAAGCCGGGGTAACCCCTGCTGAGCATTCAACAGAAGAGGCACCGAGTCCCCCTGCTGACCACTGAAGCTAGTGGCAGCTGCAACACCAGGTTCCACCCACCCACAACCTGCGGTGTAGGAACCACGCGACGACGGAACATTCTCACGGACAGACCCAGGCTCAGCCATCAACTGGGTGTCAGCCCCTGTCTCCATGAGAAGTGAAGAATGGGGCCGCATACGCTTCAAAGAAGGTTCGCGGCCCGCAGCCAAAGGAGAACGCTCAAAGCCCCGCTTCTGGGGATACCAGAGAGGGGACCGAACGGGGAGCGGGCTGCTCGCGGCAAAATGACGACGGGGTGGTTTACCAACCCCGAAATCACCAAAAATGGCCGATCCCTCGGCCGCCAAGACTGTCGGCCTTGCGAAACCCTGTCGATTCTCCAACCAGGGCACCACTGGCGGGGGAAACATGGCCGCCTGTCGAGGATCTCGCCACAGTCGTTGACGAGACCGTGCTCCCACCCCTGGCTGCACAGCGTGAGGCGGTGTAGGACCCGAATCAAAAACCGCCTGCGCCTCCACAGAACGCCCAAAAAGACTATCTGTGGAAAAAGGAGTCGTGAGGAGAGAAAACCTATCCTCTTCCCCAAGAGGAGACTGCTCCAACCAAAGATGCCTAACAACCAAAGTCGATAGCATCCGAATCCTCCCCGCAGTTATAGCTTGCGACTGAGTCAAGATCTCTATAACACCACAAACATGAATCACGTTCATAGTGTCGGTTGGACTCAAAGACCTACAACCCGACGCCATCTTGGATAGGAAAGTAGCCAGCTGAGCCACAACACTGGCCGCCGCTAAATGCCATCCTGCAGCAGTATACCACTCATCCGTCCATACTGCCACCCTCCGAGCCGACATGCTATCAAGCAACGGCCGGGCGGAACGTCGTTCATCCCCGCCTGGGCACAACAAAGAAGCTACCTGGCTACTTAGCCAAGGTACCCCCGGGCTGCACCCCGTCGTCAGCCCCTTCACCCGCAAAAAGGGTAAATAGAGCTCAGCGAACCCCCCCACACCCACCACCGACTGACCTTCATCAATGAAGGTGGCAAGAGGAGGGAAAAGCGGAATCCCGCGGCGGGGATTATTAGACATTCCAGCGTCAACATCAGTGTTAGCAGAAGAAGCAGCAGTAGCATTAGCATTAGCAGTAGCAGTAGCATTAGCGTCAACAGCATGTTCCAGGATCGCCAAGACATCGCCCACTACAGTGGAACGATCGCCAAGCCGCCCCGGCCCTGGTGCCGAAACATACTCCACAGCACGACCAACACCGACATCGACGCCTACCGACACAGACCTCACCTTTGTACAAGCCGACCCGATAGCCAAACCTTGCACGCTGCTCCTCGGTCCGTCGCCGTCAGCCGAGGAACCACCAGCACAGGTCTGCGTCGTCGAAACAAGCTCCGGAGAATCCAGGGAAACACAATCCTCCGGTAAGCCCTCAACATTATTAATCTTCCTTAATCTTTTCATTTCCGCTAGCTCGCATAGTGCATAGCATCCAGTGCGCTGGGACGAAAATAGAGGAAGGGTGTGTCATGACCAGAGTCATGATTATATGGGTGGTACCACCATAAGGGGCGGGGCCCCATACAGGTGGGGTGCATGTGTTTTTGTTCGTGGGAGATACATTAGGTATCACAGGCGATATGGAGTATCTCGTAAGGCTCAGAGCGGGAGCGATGCCATACGAAATATAACACATGATAACACATGATGACACACGATAACACACGATAACACATGATAACACACGATAACACACGATGACACAAGATAACACATGATAACACAAGATAACACATGATGACACATGATAACACACGATAACACAAGATAACACAAGATAACACAAGATAACACAAGATAACACACGATAACACACAATAACACAAGATAACACAAGATAACACACGATAACACAAGATAACACAAGATAACACAAGATAACACACGATAACACAAGATAACACACGATAACACACGATAACACAAGATAACACACGATAACACAAGATGACACAAGATAACACATGATAACACAAGATAACACAAGATAACACATGATAACACACGATAACACACGATAACACAAGATAACACAAGATAACACACGATAACACACGATGACACACGATAACACACGATAACACACGATAACACAAGATGACACACGATGACACAAGATAACACAAGATAACACAAGATAACACACGATAACACAAGATAACACAAGATAACACAAGATAACACAAGATAACACACGATAACACATGATAACACAAGATAACACATGATGACACAAGATAACACATGATAACACAAGATAACACAAGATAACACACGATAACACAAGATAACACACGATGACACAAGATAACACACGATGACACAAGATAACACACGATGACACATGATAACACACGATAACACATGATAACACACGATAACACAAGATAACACATGATAACACAAGATGACACACGATAACACACGATAACACAAGATAACACAAGATAACACACGATGACACAAGATAACACACGATAACACAAGATGACACAAGATAACACATGATAACACAAGATAACACATGATAACACATGATAACACAAGATAACACATGATAACACATGATAACACATGATAACACAAGATAACACACGATGACACAAGATAACACACGATAACACAAGATAACACACGATAACACATGATAACACAAGATAACACATGATAACACACGATAACACAAGATAACACATGATAACACAAGATAACACATGATAACACATGATAACACAAGATAACACAAGATAACACACGATAACACACGATAACACATGATAACACATGATAACACACGATAACACATGATAACACATGATAACACAAGATAACACACAATAACACATGATAACACACGATGACACAATATAACACAAGATAACACAAGATAACACACGATGACACAATATAACACAAGATAACACACGATAACACACGATAACACATGATAACACATGATAACACACGATGACACAATATAACACAAGATAACACAAGATAACACACGATGACACAATATAACACAAGATAACACACGATAACACACGATAACACATGATAACACATGATAACACATGATAACACATGATAACACATGATAACACATGATGACACACGATAACACACGATAACACATGATAACACACGATAACACACGATGACACAAGATAACACACGATAACACACGATAACACAAGATAACACAAGATAACACAAGATAACACACGATAACACAAGATAACACACGATGACACAAGATAACACATGATAACACACGATAACACAAGATAACACAAGATAACACAAGATAACACAAGATAACACAAGATAACACAAGATAACACACGATGACACAAGATAACACAAGATAACACAAGATAACACAAGATAACACATGATAACACACAATGACACAAGATAACACACGATGACACAAGATAACACAAGATAACACAAGATAACACAAGATAACACACGATGACACAAGATAACACAAGATAACACAAGATAACACACGATAACACAAGATAACACACGATAACACAAGATAACACACGATAACACAAGATGACACATGATAACACATGATAACACAAGATAACACACGATGACACAAGATAACACAAGATAACACAAGATAACACAAGATAACACATGATAACACAAGGTAACACAAGATAACACAAGATAACACACGATAACACACGATAACACAAGATAACACACGATGACACACGATAACACATGATGACACACGATAACACATGATAACACAAGATAACACAAGATAACACACGGTAACACAAGATAACACATGATAACACATGATAACACATGATAACACATGATAACACAAGATAACACACGATAACACAAGATGACACAAGATAACACAAGATAACACAAGATAACACACGATAACACAAGATAACACAAGATAACACACGATAACACAAGATAACACAAGATAACACAAGATAACACACGATAACACAAGATAACACAAGATGACACAAGATAACACAAGATAACACAAGATAACACATGATAACACAAGATAACACAAGATAACACACGATAACACAAGATAACACAAGATAACACATGATGACACAAGATAACACAAGATAACACAAGATAACACACGATAACACACGATAACACACGATAACACATGATAACACAAGATAACACAAGATAACACACGATAACACACGATAACACATGATAACACAAGATAACACACGATGACACAAGATAACACAAGATAACACAAGATGACACATGATGACACACGATAACACAAGATAACACACGATAACACAAGATAACACAAGATAACACAAGATGACACAAGATAACACAAGATAACACATGATGACACACGATAACACACGATAACACACGATAACACAAGATAACACAAGATAACACAAGATAACACACGATAACACACGATAACACATGATAACACAAGATAACACAAGATAACACAAGATAACACAAGATAACACATGATAACACATGATAACACACGATAACACAAGATAACACAAGATAACACAAGATAACACACGATAACACACGATAACACAAGATAACACAAGATAACACAAGATAACACAAGATAACACACGATGACACAAGATAACACAAGATAACACACGATAACACACGATAACACAAGATAACACACGATAACACAAGATAACACACGATAACACATGATAACACAAGATGACACACGATAACACACGATAACACAAGATAACACAAGATAACACATGATAACACACGATAACACAAGATAACACACGATAACACATGATAACACACGATAACACAAGATAACACAAGATAACACAAGATGACACACGATAACACAAGATAACACAAGATAAGACACGATAACACATGATAACACACGATAACACAAGATAACACAAGATAACACAAGATAACACAAGATAACACAAGATAACACAAGATAACACAAGATAACACATGATGACACAAGATAACACACGATGACACACGATAACACATGATAACACAAGATAACACACGATAACACAAGATAACACACGATGACACAAGATAACCCATGATAACACAAGATAACACACGATAACACAAGATAACACAAGATAACACAAGATAACACACGATGACACACGATGACACACAATGACACAAGATAACACAAGATAACACACGATGACACACGATAACACACGATAACACAAGATAACACACGATATTCCTTTATTGATCCCCTTGGGGGAAATGCGGGCGTCGTGGCAGCGTGGGGGAGGTGGGGGGGGGGGCGAGGTACAGGTATGGGCCGGGTAATAGTAAATATAGGCGATAACATTAGATCTGACTATAAAGATATGAGAAAGATAAACACTGTAAACGATAGAATTAACTCTGAATATGAAGATACAAGAAAAAAAACAAAGGCGCAGATGAGGATCTGTGTGCCCTGTCGGTTATTGCACGTTACGTCAGCCTGGCGTTGACCTACACGCCTCGGCCCCCTTCATAGGGCCGTGTCTCGGCATCGATGACCTGATTCCATTTGATTTAGATGTTGATCAGATGGAGGTTTAGTGTTATCATCTGCTGAAGAAAAGATTAAAAGATGAAAAGATTGATATTTTAAGATAAGATAAGATATTCCTTTATTGACACCTAAACACACTTTATATTTATTGGTAAAGAATTTGCACTACAACCCATACCTCATTACACCTTACTGTAAATTGTACCTAAATTGTACCTCCTCCCATTTCTGCTTTGTACTATATAGTATATTGTAATTAGTATATTGTATAGTATATTGTATGGTAACTCAGTTATTTCTACTCTGCATTGAACATTGTACATTATGTACATACTGAACACTTGTGTCTACGTACGTGACTTCTATTTTATACTTGCTATACTTATTTTATTTTATACTTATCCCTTTGTCTAGCACAGTCTCTGGAGCGTAACAGAAAGAAGCATTTTGTATAAAAGTATCCTGTACTTCTGTATGACAACTAATAAAGAAACTTGAAGAAACTTGAACTACTATGAGTTGTAACACCAGGACTAGCATGACTACTATGAGTTGTAACACCAGGACTAGCATGACTACTATGAGTTGTAACACCAGGACTAGCATGACTACTATGAGTTGTAACACCAGGACTAGCATGACTACTATGAGTTGTAACACCAGGACTAGCATGACTACTATGAGTTGTGACACCAGGACTAGCATGACTACTATGAGTTGTAACAACAGGACTAGCATGACTACTATGAGTTGTAACAACAGGACTAGCATGACTACTATGAGTTGTAACAACAGGACTAGCATGACTACTATGAGTTGTAACAACAGGACTAGCATGACTACTATGAGTTGTAACAACAGGACTAGCATGACTACTATGAGCTGTAACACCAGGACTAGCATGACTACTATGAGTTGTAACAACAGGACTAGCATGACTACTATGAGTTGTAACAACAGGACTAGCATGACTACTATGAGTTGTAACAACAGGACTTGCATGACTACTATGAGTTGTAACACCAGGACTAGCATGACTACTATGAGTTGTAACACCAGGACTAGCATGACTACTATGAGCTGTAACACCAGGACTAGCATGACTACTATGAGTTGTAACAACAGGACTAGCATGACTACTATGAGTTGTAACAACAGGACTAGCATGACTACTATGAGTTATAACACCAGGACTAGCATGACTACTATGAGTTGTGACACCAGGACTAGCATGACTACTATGAGTTGTAACAACAGGACTAGCATGACTACTATGAGTTGTAACAACAGGACTAGCATGACTACTATGAGCTGTAACACCAGGACTAGCATGACTACTATGAGTTGTAACAACAGGACTAGCATGACTACTATGAGTTGTAACACCAGGACTAGCATGACTACTATGAGCTGTAACACCAGGACTAGCATGACTACTATGAGTTATAACACCAGGACTAGCATGACTACTATGAGCTGTAACAACAGGACTAGCATGACTACTATGAGTTGTGACACCAGGACTAGCATGACTACTATGAGTTGTAACAACAGGACTAGCATGACTACTATGAGCTGTAACACCAGGACTAGCATGACTACTATGAGTTGTGACACCAGGACTAGCATGACTACTATGAGCTGTAACACCAGGACTAGCATGACTACTATGAGTTGTAACACCAGGACTAGCATGACTAGTATGAGTTGTAACACCAGGACTAGCATGACTACTATGAGCTGTAACACCAGGACTAGCATGACTACTATGAGCTGTAACAACAGGACTAGCATGACTACTATGAGTTGTAACAACAGGACTAGCATGACTACTATGAGCTGTAACACCAGGACTAGCATGACTACTATGAGTTGTAACACCAGGACTAGCATGACTACTATGAGCTGTAACAACAGGACTAGCATGACTACTATGAGTTGTAACAACAGGACTAGCATGACTACTATGAGTTGTAACAACAGGACTAGCATGACTACTATGAGTTGTAACAACAGGACTAGCATGACTACTATGAGTTGTAACAACAGGACTAGCATGACTACTATGAGTTGTAACAACAGGACTAGCATGACTACTATGAGCTGTAACAACAGGACTAGCATGACTACTATGAGTTGTAACAACAGGACTAGCATGACTACTATGAGCTGTAACACCAGGACTAGCATGACTACTATGAGTTGTAACACCAGGACTAGCATGACTACTATGAGCTGTAACAACAGGACTAGCATGACTACTATGAGTTGTAACAACAGGACTAGCATGACTACTATGAGTTGTAACAACAGGACTAGCATGACTACTATGAGTTGTAACAACAGGACTAGCATGACTACTATGAGTTGTAACAACAGGACTAGCATGACTACTATGAGTTGTAACAACAGGACTAGCATGACTACTATGAGTTGTGACACCAGGACTAGCATGACTACTATGAGCTGTAACAACAGGACTAGCATGACTACTATGAGCTGTAACACCAGGACTAGCATGACTACTATGAGCTGTAACACCAGGACTAGCATGACTACTATGAGTTGTAACAACAGGACTAGCATGACTACTATGAGCTGTAACAACAGGACTAGCATGACTACTATGAGTTGTAACACCAGGACTAGCATGACTACTATGAGTTGTAACAACAGGACTAGCATGACTACTATGAGTTGTAACACCAGGACTAGCATGACTACTATGAGTTGTGACACCAGGACTAGCATGACTACTATGAGTTGTGACACCAGGACTAGCATGACTACTATGAGTTGTAACACCAGGACTAGCATGATTACTATGAGTTGTAACACCAGGACTAGCATGACTACTATGAGCTGTAACAACAGGACTAGCATGACTACTATGAGCTGTAACAACAGGACTAGCATGACTACTATGAGCTGTAACACCAGGACTAGCATGACTACTATGAGCTGTAACACCAGGACTAGCATGACTACTATGAGTTGTAACACCAGGACTAGCATGACTACTATGAGCTGTAACAACAGGACTAGCATGACTAGTATGAGTTGTAACACCAGGACTAGCATGACTACTATGAGTTGTAACACCAGGACTAGCATGACTACTATGAGCTGTAACAACAGGACTAGCATGACTACTATGAGTTGTAACAACAGGACTAGCATGACTACTATGAGTTGTAACAACAGGACTAGCATGACTACTATGAGTTGTAACAACAGGACTAGCATGACTACTATGAGTTGTAACAACAGGACTAGCATGACTACTATGAGTTGTAACAACAGGACTAGCATGACTACTATGAGTTGTAACACCAGGACTAGCATGACTACTATGAGTTGTGACACCAGGACTAGCATGATTACTATGAGCTGTAACACCAGGACTAGCATGACTACTATGAGTTGTAACACCAGGACTAGCATGACTACTATGAGTTGTGACACCAGGACTAGCATGACTACTATGAGCTGTAACACCAGGACTAGCATGACTACTATGAGTTGTAACACCAGGACTAGCATGACTACTATGAGCTGTAACAACAGGACTAGCATGACTACTATGAGCTGTAACAACAGGACTAGCATGACTACTATGAGCTGTAACACCAGGACTAGCATGACTACTGTTGTATACTCATCTGGTTATTTAGTATAACATATAATAATGAGGAGACACGAGACACGGGTAAATTCCAGTTGACAGCTCTTTAGTGGAAAACTCAACACAGGTGATTACAATCACGGCAGTACTTATTAGCAGGGGGCGTGACGTTATCTAATAAGGGGCAAACTTAGAATGTCAATACACAACATATCCCTCCCCCTTAACTTTGAAGGTTCCCCTAAAAAGTAAGTACTTAAACATTAACAAAAAAACACTAAGTGTCACTGTGGTTTGGTATCCTTCATTCTATAATTAACTTAAACTTTCATTGACTAGTAACCTTTGCCTGAACTAGGGAAAGAGGGTAGACTACCTCAATTCCCAGACTGAACCCTGGGGATTATTCTGCCCCAATTGTAAGGGTTAGTCTATCAGGAGGGCGTCTGACTCTACTGGGGTAACGACCTGTAGGCAAGTCAGTTTCATTGTCTTTTGGGGAGGACTGTAGGAGTCCGGGTCTGGGAGAAGTGATGGCTGGGATAGGCCTAGGTGTGCCTGGGACAGGGGCCACTCTTGCAGGTTGCGTCTGGGGCTCTTCTGGTGATGAATGCTGCTCCTGGTAGGTCTCCTGCTCTGGAACAAAGGATGGCGGCTGAGGTGAGTCATCATGGAAACCAGCCGTGTGGAGCAGTTGATCGATGTGTCTTCTCCAGATGAGATTATCCCTGGTTTCTACTGTATATGACACAGGACCCGTTTTTGCAACAACTGTTGCAGGCATCCATTTGACCCCTTTTGTATAGTTCCGGGCGAGAACCCGGTCTCCAGCTGTGAAGCTCCGAAACTTTGCTTTCGCTCGCCTCTCCACTTGAGCTCTCTGTTGCATATGCACAATCTCCCTCGTCTTTTGGGGTCTCAGGAGGTCAAGTCGAGTGCGGAGTTGTCTCTTGAGCATAGCCGAGGCAGGCGAGACCTTTGTCGTAGCATGAGGTGTGTTTCGGTATGACAGCAGGAAAGCACTGAGGCGCCTGTTGATGGACTGTGTACCTTGAGAGGACTTAAGAGCTTGCTTCATGGTCTGTACGAACCTTTCAGCGAGCCCATTGGTAGCAGGGTGATAGGGTGCAGACTTGATGTGCTGAATACCATTCTCCTCCATGAATGTCTTGAACTCTTCAGACACTAGTTGTGGGCCATTATCACTAACCAGCTGTTGTGGTAGACCAAAGCGGCTGAAGATAGACCTTAGCTCTTCGATGGTCCTCATAGAGGAGGTGCCCGTCATGACGACAACCTCAGGCCATTTGCTATGAGCGTCGACTACGATTAAGAACATGTGGTTCTCCAATGGTCCAGCAAAGTCTATGTGGACTCTTTGCCATGGTTCTTCAGGCCAGTCCCACGGATGTAATGGAGCCAGCTGTGGGAGGTTTCTCACTCTCTGGCAGGCAGAACATGACTTTGCTTTCTCCTCTATAGCTGCATCCAGGCCTGGCCACCAGAAATAGCTGCGTGCAATTTCCTTCATACGCACGACCCCACAGTGTCCAGAGTGGAGCTCGTCAAGCACTTTCCCTCTCAGTGGTGGGGGAATAATGACACGATAGCCCCACAATAGGCATCCAGACTGGACCGACAACTCGTTTCGTCTCACCAGGTAAGGCTTCAAGCTTGGTGTCATCTCCCCTCCCCGTCCACGAGTGACGATGTCCATAACCTCAGACATGACCGGGTCCGTGTGTGTGTGTTTCTTCACATGAGTTGAGGTCACTGGAGCAGCGGTCACTTCCTTGAAGTAGAAGATCTCCGCTTGTGGTGTCCGATTATGTGTGACAGGCAACGGGAGCCTCGAGAGCCCGTCAGCATTCCCGTGCTGATCCGACTTCCTATACCTAATGTCATACCGGTGGGCAGACAGCAACAAAGCCCATCGCTGCATACGACTGGCCGCAAGCGATGGAATGCCTGTATGAGGACCGAAGATAGAGGTGAGAGGTCGATGGTCTGTCAGTAGCGTGAATTTCCTGCCGTAGAGATATTGATGAAATTTCTTTATTCCAAACACTATAGACAGTGCTTCACGCTCAATCTGCGCATAATTGCTTTCCGCTTTGCTCAGCGTCCGTGATGCAAAGGCGATAGGTCTCTCTTCCCCTGATGGCATGATGTGCGATACTACTGCACCCACACCATAAGGTGAGGCGTCACACGCCAGCTGAAGTGACAAGGCGGGGTCAAAGTGGGTGAGGGCTTCAGACTGAGAGAGGGCTGTCTTTGCTCCTTTGAAAGCTGCCTCACATTTGTCTGTCCAATTCCATGTTTGGGCTTTGTGTAGCAGCTCATGGAGCGGTTTCAGCCTATTGGCAAGGTCAGGCACAAACTTCGCATAGTATGTCAGCAGGCCAAGGAATGATCTCAACTGACTCACATTCGTCGGAGATGGAGCCTCCACAATAGCCTTCACCTTTGACGGTGCTTTGTGGAGTCCAGTGCTGTCAATCACGTGCCCCAGGTACTCGACAGAAGGTTGGAAAAACTCGCATTTGTCTTCCCGGACTCTAAGACCATATTCCTCCAGTCTTTGCAGTGTGGCCCCCAGGTTCCTTAAGTGCGACTGCTCATCCGGTCCTGTGATAAGCAGGTCATCCAGGTAACACTGGACCCCTCGTAGCCCACTTAGGATCTGGTCCATTGCTCTTTGGAAAAGTGCTGGAGCAGAAGTAATCCCAAAAGGAAGCCTCTGGTACCTGAATAGCCCCTTGTGTGTCACTATGGTCAACAGTTCCTGTGACTCTGGATCTACATGCATCTGGAGATATGCCTGACACAAGTCTATCTTACTAAACTTCTGTCCCCCAGCTAAACCAGAAAAGAGTTCATCAATGAGGGGTAGTGGATACTGTTCTGCAATCAAGACAGGGTTCACAGTGACTTTAAAATCACCACAGAGTCTTAGACCCCCATCCTTCTTCATGACTGGAACAATCGGCGTGGCCCATTCACTGGTGCTCACTGGCGCCAATACCCCACTCTCCACCAATCTGTCTAGTTCTGCATCTACCCTGTGTTTGATGGCATACGGAACAGGTCTAGCCTTTAAACACCTCGGTGTGCTTCCTGGTTTGACTGTCAGCTTAACAGTAATGTCCTTCATGCTACCAAGGTCTCCACCAAAAACTTTGGAGTGCTTCTTCAAAATCTCCTGTAGGGGGCCTGTGTCTCCATCCTTAACCATGAACACTTCTTGCCAGTTCAGTCTGAGTTTCTCAAGCCATCGCCGTCCTAGCAGAGCTGGACGGTTTCCACGAATGATGTACAGTGGAAGAGTCTTCTTCCGCTTGTTGTGTTCCACTGTCACATTCACAACTCCTAACACTGGAACAGCCTCTCCAGTGTAGGTCCTTAACTTCAATTTGCTCACTCGAAGAGTCAGGTGCTGCAGCTTCTCTCTGAAAACAGCCTCCGATACCATGGACACACGTGTGCCGGTGTCCACTTGCATCCGCACTGCTTTATTGTCCAACAGTGGTGTGACCCAGTATCCATCATCACTGTCCAGCACAGATAACACATGTACAGTATCATCATCATCATCATCAGACTCACAGTCACTCTGCTCGTCCTGTTCGTGCTCCATCTTATTCACACGTTTCTTCTTGTTTCTGTAGAAACCACCTTTCTTCATCTCAGTGTGCTGTTTGTATGTCTGGGTCTTCCTATTACCACAAGCACGTTCGATATGGCCTTTTAAACCACAGTTTCTGCAGTCTACGTCTTTACACCAACACTCTGATGGCTGATGCCCCATTCTCCCACAGCGGTAGCATGGCTTGCCAGCTGTTGTCTTCTTGTCCTCAAAAGACAACTTGTGCACTTGGGCTGATAGACTTAGCTGCTGTGCTTCTCGGGCAGCCATTTCCATTGACGTACTTATCTCTATGGCCTTTTCCAGTCTCAGGTTAGCTTCACTCAGTAGTCGTTTCTGAATAGACTCACTGCGTAGACCACACACCAGTCTGTCACGTATGGTGTCATTGAGTGAAATACCAAATTCACAATATTCAGACAGGCGTTTAAGTACAGCTACAAACTGTGAAACAGATTCACCCTCTTCTTGGTTCCTTTTATGGAACCTGAAACGCTCTGCAATGACCAGTGGCTTAGGAGAGTAGTGATCTTTTAATATTCCCACTATGTCTTCATAGGACTTGTCCCCTGGCTTCTCTGGCTGCACCAGACTGCGCAGTAGGTTATACGTTTTTGCTCCCATAACACTTAAGAATGTAGGTACTATGATATCCTCTTCAATCTTATTAGCAAGTGCAAAATACTCAAACCTTTCGGTGTAAGAACTCCATTGTTCCGTCTCCTCGAATGGTCCAATATGTCCAAACAGTGCAGCCATCTTCCTGCAATTAGTCCTGTCCTTGTTTCGTTTGAGTTACTGTCTTTGGATCTGGCACCATCTGCCCCTCCTCATTTACTCAGTCTCCTTCCCATCGCGGAGATTTCACCTTTTCTCCGTCTCCATACGCCGCCCGCAACAGTGTCAACACAGCAGTATGCACCGTTGCCAAGTTACCGCAGCCCCGACGTCGCGCTGCACACTCGCGAAAACAAACAAACACGTCAGATGCGGACTATTGCCGACAATAACAAACACAACGTGAGATCCGTATTATCCTCGTCGCCAGTTTTGTTGTATACTCATCTGGTTATTTAGTATAACATATAATAATGAGGAGACACGAGACACGGGTAAATTCCAGTTGACAGCTCTTTAGTGGAAAACTCAACACAGGTGATTACAATCACGGCAGTACTTATTAGCAGGGGGCGTGACGTTATCTAATAAGGGGCAAACTTAGAATGTCAATACACAACAACTACTATGAGCTGTAACACCAGGACTAGCATGACTACTATGAGTTGTAACACCAGGACTAGCATGACTACTATGAGCTGTAACAACAGGACTAGCATGACTAGTATGAGTTGTAACACCAGGACTAGCATGACTACTATGAGTTGTAACACCAGGACTAGCATGACTACTATGAGCTGTAACAACAGGACTAGCATGACTACTATGAGTTGTAACAACAGGACTAGCATGACTACTATGAGTTGTAACAACAGGACTAGCATGACTACTATGAGTTGTAACAACAGGACTAGCATGACTACTATGAGTTGTAACAACAGGACTAGCATGACTACTATGAGTTGTAACAACAGGACTAGCATGACTACTATGAGTTGTAACACCAGGACTAGCATGACTACTATGAGTTGTGACACCAGGACTAGCATGATTACTATGAGCTGTAACACCAGGACTAGCATGACTACTATGAGTTGTAACACCAGGACTAGCATGACTACTATGAGTTGTGACACCAGGACTAGCATGACTACTATGAGCTGTAACACCAGGACTAGCATGACTACTATGAGTTGTGACACCAGGACTAGCATGACTACTATGAGTTGTGACACCAGGACTAGCATGACTACTATGAGCTGTAACACCAGGACTAGCATGACTACTATGAGTTGTAACACCAGGACTAGCATGACTACTATGAGTTGTGACACCAGGACTAGCATGACTACTATGAGCTGTAACACCAGGACTAGCATGACTACTATGAGTTGTGACACCAGGACTAGCATGACTACTATGAGTTGTGACACCAGGACTAGCATGACTACTATGAGCTGTAACAACAGGACTAGCATGACTACTATGAGTTGTAACAACAGGACTAGCATGACTACTATGAGTTGTGACACCAGGACTAGCATGACTACTATGAGCTGTAACAACAGGACTAGCATGACTACTATGAGCTGTAACACCAGGACTAGCATGACTACTATGAGTTGTAACAACAGGACTAGCATGACTAGTATGAGTTGTAACACCAGGACTAGCATGACTACTATGAGTTGTAACACCAGGACTAGCATGACTACTATGAGTTGTGACACCAGGACTAGCATGACTACTATGAGCTGTAACACCAGGACTAGCATGACTACTATGAGCTGTAACACCAGGACTAGCATGACTACTATGAGCTGTAACAACAGGACTAGCATGACTACTATGAGTTGTAACAACAGGACTAGCATGACTACTATGAGCTGTAACACCAGGACTAGCATGACTACTATGAGTTGTAACAACAGGACTAGCATGACTAGTATGAGTTGTAACACCAGGACTAGCATGACTACTATGAGCTGTAACACCAGGACTAGCATGACTACTATGAGTTGTAACAACAGGACTAGCATGACTACTATGAGTTGTAACACCAGGACTAGCATGACTACTATGAGTTGTAACAACAGGACTAGCATGACTACTATGAGTTGTAACACCAGGACTAGCATGACTACTATGAGTTGTAACAACAGGACTAGCATGACTAGTATGAGTTGTAACACCAGGACTAGCATGACTACTATGAGTTGTAACACCAGGACTAGCATGACTACTATGAGTTGTAACACCAGGACTAGCATGACTACTATGAGTTGTGACACCAGGACTAGCATGACTACTATGAGCTGTAACACCAGGACTAGCATGACTACTATGAGCTGTAACACCAGGACTAGCATGACTACTATGAGCTGTAACAACAGGACTAGCATGACTACTATGAGCTGTAACAACAGGACTAGCATGACTACTATGAGTTGTGACACCAGGACTAGCATGACTAGTATGAGTTGTAACACCAGGACTAGCATGACTACTATGAGTTGTAACACCAGGACTAGCATGACTACTATGAGCTGTAACAACAGGACTAGCATGACTACTATGAGCTGTAACACCAGGACTAGCATGACTACTATGAGCTGTAACAACAGGACTAGCATGACTACTATGAGCTGTAACAAAAGGACTAGCATGACTACTATGAGTTGTAACACCAGGACTAGCATGACTAGTATGAGCTGTAACAACAGGACTAGCATGACTACTATGAGCTGTAACAACAGGACTAGCATGACTACTATGAGTTGTGACACCAGGACTAGCATGACTACTATGAGTTGTAACAACAGGACTAGCATGACTACTATGAGTTGTAACACCAGGACTAGCATGACTACTATGAGTTGTAACACCAGGACTAGCATGACTACTATGAGCTGTAACAACAGGACTAGCATGACTACTATGAGTTGTGACACCAGGACTAGCATGACTACTATGAGCTGTAACAAAAGGACTAGCATGACTACTATGAGTTGTAACACCAGGACTAGCATGACTACTATGAGTTGTAACAACAGGACTAGCATGACTACTATGAGTTGTAACACCAGGACTAGCATGACTACTATGAGTTGTAACACCAGGACTAGCATGACTACTATGAGCTGTAACAACAGGACTAGCATGACTACTATGAGCTGTAACAACAGGACTAGCATAACTACTATGAGTTGTAACACCAGGACTAGCATGACTAGTATGAGCTGTAACAACAGGACTAGCATGACTACTATGAGCTGTAACACCAGGACTAGCATGACTACTATGAGTTGTAACACCAGGACTAGCATGACTACTATGAGTTGTGACAACAGGACTAGCATGACTACTATGAGCTGTAACAACAGGACTAGCATGACTACTATGAGTTGTAACACCAGGACTAGCATGACTACTATGAGCTGTAACAACAGGACTAGCATGACTACTATGAGCTGTAACAAAAGGACTAGCATGACTACTATGAGTTGTAACACCAGGACTAGCATGACTAGTATGAGATGTAACAACAGGACTAGCATGACTACTATGAGCTGTAACAACAGGACTAGCATGACTACTATGAGTTGTAACAACAGGACTAGCATGACTAGTATGAGTTGTAACAACAGGACTAGCATGACTAGTATGAGCTGTAACACCAGGACTAGCATGACTACTATGAGCTGTAACAACAGGACTAGCATGACTACTATGAGTTGTGACACCAGGACTAGCATGACTAGTATGAGCTGTAACAACAGGACTAGCATGACTACTATGAGTTGTAACAACAGGACTAGCATGACTACTATGAGTTGTAACACCAGGACTAGCATGACTAGTATGAGCTGTAACAACAGGACTAGCATGACTACTATGAGCTGTAACACCAGGACTAGCATGACTACTATGAGTTGTAACACCAGGACTAGCATGACTACTATGAGTTGTAACACCAGGACTAGCATGACTAGTATGAGTTGTAACAACAGGACTAGCATGACTACTATGAGCTGTAACAACAGGACTAGCATGACTACTATGAGTTGTAACAACAGGACTAGCATGACTAGTATGAGTTGTAACACCAGGACTAGCATGACTACTATGAGTTGTAACAACAGGACTAGCATGACTACTATGAGCTGTAACACCAGGACTAGCATGACTAGTATGAGTTGTAACAACAGGACTAGCATGACTAGTATGAGTTGTAACAACAGGACTAGCATGACTACTATGAGTTGTAACACCAGGACTAGCATGACTACTATGAGCTGTAACACCAGGACTAGCATGACTACTATGAGTTGTAACACCAGGACTAGCATGACTAGTATGAGTTGTAACACCAGGACTAGCATGACTACTATGAGCTGTGACACCAGGACTAGCATGACTAGTATGAGCTGTAACACCAGGACTAGCATGACTAGTATGAGTTGTAACAACAGGACTAGCATGACTACTATGAGTTGTAACACCAGGACTAGCATGACTAGTATGAGCTGTAACACCAGGACTAGCATGACTAGTATGAGTTGTAACAACAGGACTAGCATGACTACTATGAGTTGTAACAACAGGACTAGCATGACTACTATGAGTTGTGACACCAGGACTAGCATGACTAGTATGAGTTGTAACAACAGGACTAGCATGACTACTATGAGTTGTAACACCAGGACTAGCATGACTAGTATGAGCTGTAACACCAGGACTAGCATGACTAGTATGAGTTGTAACAACAGGACTAGCATGACTACTATGAGTTGTAACAACAGGACTAGCATGACTACTATGAGTTGTGACACCAGGACTAGCATGACTAGTATGAGTTGTAACAACAGGACTAGCATGACTACTATGAGTTGTGACACCAGGACTAGCATGACTACTATGAGTTGTGACACCAGGACTAGCATGACTACTATGAGCTGTAACACCAGGACTAGCATGACTACTATGAGTTGTGACACCAGGACTAGCATGACTACTATGAGTTGTGACACCAGGACTAGCATGACTACTATGAGCTGTAACAACAGGACTAGCATGACTACTATGAGTTGTAACAACAGGACTAGCATGACTACTATGAGTTGTGACACCAGGACTAGCATGACTACTATGAGCTGTAACAACAGGACTAGCATGACTACTATGAGCTGTAACACCAGGACTAGCATGACTACTATGAGTTGTAACAACAGGACTAGCATGACTAGTATGAGTTGTAACACCAGGACTAGCATGACTACTATGAGTTGTAACACCAGGACTAGCATGACTACTATGAGTTGTGACACCAGGACTAGCATGACTACTATGAGCTGTAACACCAGGACTAGCATGACTACTATGAGCTGTAACACCAGGACTAGCATGACTACTATGAGCTGTAACAACAGGACTAGCATGACTACTATGAGTTGTAACAACAGGACTAGCATGACTACTATGAGCTGTAACACCAGGACTAGCATGACTACTATGAGTTGTAACAACAGGACTAGCATGACTAGTATGAGTTGTAACACCAGGACTAGCATGACTACTATGAGCTGTAACACCAGGACTAGCATGACTACTATGAGTTGTAACAACAGGACTAGCATGACTACTATGAGTTGTAACACCAGGACTAGCATGACTACTATGAGTTGTAACAACAGGACTAGCATGACTACTATGAGTTGTAACACCAGGACTAGCATGACTACTATGAGTTGTAACAACAGGACTAGCATGACTAGTATGAGTTGTAACACCAGGACTAGCATGACTACTATGAGTTGTAACACCAGGACTAGCATGACTACTATGAGTTGTAACACCAGGACTAGCATGACTACTATGAGTTGTGACACCAGGACTAGCATGACTACTATGAGCTGTAACACCAGGACTAGCATGACTACTATGAGCTGTAACACCAGGACTAGCATGACTACTATGAGCTGTAACAACAGGACTAGCATGACTACTATGAGCTGTAACAACAGGACTAGCATGACTACTATGAGTTGTGACACCAGGACTAGCATGACTAGTATGAGTTGTAACACCAGGACTAGCATGACTACTATGAGTTGTAACACCAGGACTAGCATGACTACTATGAGCTGTAACAACAGGACTAGCATGACTACTATGAGCTGTAACACCAGGACTAGCATGACTACTATGAGCTGTAACAACAGGACTAGCATGACTACTATGAGCTGTAACAAAAGGACTAGCATGACTACTATGAGTTGTAACACCAGGACTAGCATGACTAGTATGAGCTGTAACAACAGGACTAGCATGACTACTATGAGCTGTAACAACAGGACTAGCATGACTACTATGAGTTGTGACACCAGGACTAGCATGACTACTATGAGTTGTAACAACAGGACTAGCATGACTACTATGAGTTGTAACACCAGGACTAGCATGACTACTATGAGTTGTAACACCAGGACTAGCATGACTACTATGAGCTGTAACAACAGGACTAGCATGACTACTATGAGTTGTGACACCAGGACTAGCATGACTACTATGAGCTGTAACAAAAGGACTAGCATGACTACTATGAGTTGTAACACCAGGACTAGCATGACTACTATGAGTTGTAACAACAGGACTAGCATGACTACTATGAGTTGTAACACCAGGACTAGCATGACTACTATGAGTTGTAACACCAGGACTAGCATGACTACTATGAGCTGTAACAACAGGACTAGCATGACTACTATGAGCTGTAACAACAGGACTAGCATAACTACTATGAGTTGTAACACCAGGACTAGCATGACTAGTATGAGCTGTAACAACAGGACTAGCATGACTACTATGAGCTGTAACACCAGGACTAGCATGACTACTATGAGTTGTAACACCAGGACTAGCATGACTACTATGAGTTGTGACAACAGGACTAGCATGACTACTATGAGCTGTAACAACAGGACTAGCATGACTACTATGAGTTGTAACACCAGGACTAGCATGACTACTATGAGCTGTAACAACAGGACTAGCATGACTACTATGAGCTGTAACAAAAGGACTAGCATGACTACTATGAGTTGTAACACCAGGACTAGCATGACTAGTATGAGATGTAACAACAGGACTAGCATGACTACTATGAGCTGTAACAACAGGACTAGCATGACTACTATGAGTTGTAACAACAGGACTAGCATGACTAGTATGAGTTGTAACAACAGGACTAGCATGACTAGTATGAGCTGTAACACCAGGACTAGCATGACTACTATGAGCTGTAACAACAGGACTAGCATGACTACTATGAGTTGTGACACCAGGACTAGCATGACTAGTATGAGCTGTAACAACAGGACTAGCATGACTACTATGAGTTGTAACAACAGGACTAGCATGACTACTATGAGTTGTAACACCAGGACTAGCATGACTAGTATGAGCTGTAACAACAGGACTAGCATGACTACTATGAGCTGTAACACCAGGACTAGCATGACTACTATGAGTTGTAACACCAGGACTAGCATGACTACTATGAGTTGTAACACCAGGACTAGCATGACTAGTATGAGTTGTAACAACAGGACTAGCATGACTACTATGAGCTGTAACAACAGGACTAGCATGACTACTATGAGTTGTAACAACAGGACTAGCATGACTAGTATGAGTTGTAACACCAGGACTAGCATGACTACTATGAGTTGTAACAACAGGACTAGCATGACTACTATGAGCTGTAACACCAGGACTAGCATGACTAGTATGAGTTGTAACAACAGGACTAGCATGACTAGTATGAGTTGTAACAACAGGACTAGCATGACTACTATGAGTTGTAACACCAGGACTAGCATGACTACTATGAGCTGTAACACCAGGACTAGCATGACTACTATGAGTTGTAACACCAGGACTAGCATGACTAGTATGAGTTGTAACACCAGGACTAGCATGACTACTATGAGCTGTGACACCAGGACTAGCATGACTAGTATGAGCTGTAACACCAGGACTAGCATGACTAGTATGAGTTGTAACAACAGGACTAGCATGACTACTATGAGTTGTAACACCAGGACTAGCATGACTAGTATGAGCTGTAACACCAGGACTAGCATGACTAGTATGAGTTGTAACAACAGGACTAGCATGACTACTATGAGTTGTAACAACAGGACTAGCATGACTACTATGAGTTGTGACACCAGGACTAGCATGACTAGTATGAGTTGTAACAACAGGACTAGCATGACTACTATGAGTTGTAACACCAGGACTAGCATGACTAGTATGAGCTGTAACACCAGGACTAGCATGACTAGTATGAGTTGTAACAACAGGACTAGCATGACTACTATGAGTTGTAACAACAGGACTAGCATGACTACTATGAGTTGTGACACCAGGACTAGCATGACTAGTATGAGTTGTAACAACAGGACTAGCATGACTACTATGAGTTGTGACACCAGGACTAGCATGACTAGTATGAGTAACACTAAGATAAGATAAGAGATAAGATATTCCTTTATTGATCCCCTTGGGGAAATGCAGGCATCATAGCAGCATGGAGGGTGGGGGGTACAGGTAGTAAAAACAACACAAGCAGTGTAAACAAATAAGTCAATATAATTTACTATCTAACTGAAATATACAGTATTCACAGTGTCACATAAGGTGCAGTATGCATAAGGTATTGTTATAATTGACTGTCTAACTAACTGAAATATACAGAATTCACAGTATCACAGTAGTCACATAAGGTGCAGTATTCACATAAGGTGCAGTATTCACATAAGGTGTAGTATTCACATAAGGTGCAGTATTCACATAAGGTGCAGTATTCACATAAGGTGTAGTATTCACATAAGGTGCAGTATGCATAAGGTGCAGTATTCACATAAGGTGCAGTATTCACATAGGGTGCAGTATTCACATAAGGTGCAGTATTCACATAAGGTGCAGTATTCACATAGGGTGCAGTATTCACATAAGGTGCAGTATTCACATAAGGTGCAGTATTCACATAAGATGCAGTATGCATAAGGTGCAGTATTCACATAAGGTGCAGTATTCACATAAGGTGCAGTATTCACATAAGGTGCAGTATGCATAAGGTGCAGTATTCACATAAGGTGCAGTATTCACATAAGGTGCAGTATTCACATAAGGTGCAGTAGTCACATAAGGTGCAGTATTCACATAAGGTGCAGTATTCACACAAGGTGCAGTATCACATAAGGTGCAGTATTCACATAAGGTGCAGTATACATAAGGTGCAGTATGCATAAGGTGCAGTATTCACATAAGGTGCAGTATTCACATAAGGTGCAGTATTCACATAAGGTGCAGTATTCACACAAGGTGCACTATTCACACAAGGTGCAGTAGTCACATAAGGTGCAGTATTCACATAAGGTGCAGTATTCACACAAGGTGCAGTATCACATAAGGTGCAGTATTCACACAAGGTGCAGTATTCACACAAGGTGCAGTATTCACATAGGGTGCAGTATTCACATAAGGTGCAGTATTCACATAAGGTGCAGTATTCACATAGGGTGCAGTATTCACATAAGGTGCAGTATTCACATAAGGTGCAGTATTCACATAAGATGCAGTATGCATAAGGTGCAGTATTCACATAAGGTGCAGTATTCACATAAGGTGCAGTATTCACATAAGGTGCAGTATGCATAAGGTGCAGTATTCATATAAGGTGCAGTATTCACATAAGGTGCAGTATTCACATAAGGTGCAGTAGTCACATAAGGTGCAGTATTCACATAAGGTGCAGTATTCACACAAGGTGCAGTATCACATAAGGTGCAGTATTCACATAAGGTGCAGTATACATAAGGTGCAGTATGCATAAGGTGCAGTATTCACATAAGGTGCAGTATTCACATAAGGTGCAGTATTCACATAAGGTGCAGTATTCACACAAGGTGCAGTATTCACACAAGGTGCAGTATTCACACAAGGTGCAGTATTCACACAAGGTGCAGTATTCACATAAGGTGCAGTATTCACATAGGGTGCAGTATTCACATAAGGTGCAGTATTCACATAAGGTGCAGTATTCACATAAGGTGCAGTAGTCACATAAGGTGCAGTATTCACATAAGGTGCAGTATTCACATAAGGTGCAGTATTCACATAAGGTGCAGTATTCACACAAGGTGCAGTATTCACACAAGGTGCAGTATTCACATAAGGTGCAGTATTCACATAAGGTGCAGTATTCACATAGGGTGCAGTATTCACATAAGGTGCAGTATTCACACAAGGTGCAGTATTCACATAGGGTGCAGTATTCACATAAGGTGCAGTATTCACACAAGGTGCAGTATTCACATAAGGTGCAGTATTCACATAGGGTGCAGTATTCACATAAGGTGCAGTATTCACACAAGGTGCAGTATTCACATAAGATGCAGTATGCATAAGGTGCAGTATTCACATAAGGTGCAGTATTCACATAAGGTGCAGTATTCACATAAGGTGCAGTATGCATAAGGTGCAGTATTCATATAAGGTGCAGTATTCACATAAGGTGCAGTATTCACATAAGGTGCAGTAGTCACATAAGGTGCAGTATTCACATAAGGTGCAGTATTCACACAAGGTGCAGTATCACATAAGGTGCAGTATTCACATAAGGTGCAGTATACATAAGGTGCAGTATGCATAAGGTGCAGTATTCACATAAGGTGCAGTATTCACATAAGGTGCAGTATTCACATAAGGTGCAGTATTCACACAAGGTGCAGTATTCACACAAGGTGCAGTATTCACACAAGGTGCAGTATTCACACAAGGTGCAGTATTCACATAAGGTGCAGTATTCACATAGGGTGCAGTATTCACATAAGGTGCAGTATTCACATAAGGTGCAGTATTCACATAAGGTGCAGTAGTCACATAAGGTGCAGTATTCACATAAGGTGCAGTATTCACATAAGGTGCAGTATTCACATAAGGTGCAGTATTCACACAAGGTGCAGTATTCACATAAGGTGCAGTATTCACACAAGGTGCAGTATTCACATAAGGTGCAGTATTCACATAAGGTGCAGTATTCACATAGGGTGCAGTATTCACATAAGGTGCAGTATTCACATAGGGTGCAGTATTCACATAAGGTGCAGTATTCACACAAGGTGCAGTATTCACACAAGGTGCAGTATTCACATAAGGTGCAGTATTCACATAGGGTGCAGTATTCACATAAGGTGCAGTATGCATAAGGTAGTGCTATTGTCCTCCTTGGGTTCCTATTAGTTGTAGTTGGAGGTCTGGCAGCAGTCCTTGTTTGCATAATAAACTGTTCAAAATCCTCTTCTTATTTAAACACATATGATTATTCATATTTCACAGTTTTTGTTCTTCATGTTTCATTGACGACCAGGAGGCAGAAATGTAGTTCTCAGTTCCATTTCATTTAATTCGTTTCTCCCTTTACAGGTTTTTCTAGAGCAGAGCAGCAGCGAGGCATGTCTTCAATTCTAACAAACATTCTGTCAACTAACTTCTCCCGAAGGATCAAACACACCCTTTTACAGGTGGCACGCGTTGCTAATTAGCGTTCAATTGTGTGGTCTAGGCCTGCGCGCAGCTGACTTCCCACTGCGGGCAAAAATGGTGCGTTACAGAATACTATAATGCAATCTAATTCTAAACAATATAATAAACAATTTAAGTGAATCTCCATTTAGGCTATTATAAAACATATTTATGCCAATTTGATTACACCTTTTGCTACAATAATAAATGATATATTTCAAGCTGTTCAAATTATATTATATCAAAAAGTCACAACAAACTCCCCCCCGATGAGCTCCCAAGCGTCATCATTCTCCTAGTTCCAAGGGGTACAGCAGCTGTACCGGTCTCTTCAGGACCAGATTCTTGGGGAGTCTTAACGAACATGAACGAACCTTTCCGTCCCGTCCTACGAACACCTGTTCAATGCGACCCATTTTCCACATATGCTTTGGCTGTTTGTCTTCGTGCAGTAAAGCCAGGTCGCCCACCTTGAATGTGCTGGGCTTGTTCGATGCTGTGTGTGCTGATCTCAGCTCCATTAAATAATCCTTCTTCCATCGAATCCAGTATCCGTTGATCAGTCTCTGACGGTATTGTAACCGTTTGTTGAGCTTAGCTGCGTCAGCATTAGCGTGGTAATTGGGGGGAGTGGGCAGTGGAGGTAGGGTCGTGAGTCTCTGTCCCACCAAGAAGTGGGCTGGGGTTAGCGGAGCAGGCTCTCCGCACTCTGCGTGTGTGAAGGTGAGGGGTCTTGAGTTGACAACAGCCTCCACTTCAGTAAGCAACGTTTGAAGCTCTTCAAATGTCAAAAACGCTTTTCCTAACACTTTTCTTAAGCACACCTTCACTGACCTCACCATGCGTTCCCACATCCCGCCCCACCAAGCTGCCCGTTCTACTATGTATTTCCAGGTGATCATTTTCCCTGCAAAGAACTCCTGTATCTTCGTATCTTTTATCAAATTATACATAGCTCTCAGATCTTTGTCTGCACGCTTGAATGTTTTTGCGTTGTCTGAATATATCGTGGTACAGATTCCTCGTCGGGCCACAAATCGTCTAAAGGCCATAAGAAATGAATCTGTGCTGAGGTCTGATACTATTTCTAAATGTACAGCTCTTGTCACTGCACAAGTAAATAAAGCTACATATGCCTTTTTATTCTGGGGCTTTACATATAATGGCCCTGCGAAATCTACACCTGTTACTTCGAACGGCTGGGCCTCTGTCACCCTATCTTTGGGCAAGGGTGCAGTACATTGTTGGCCTGCTTTTAATTTACTTTTTCGACAGACGAGACACTGTTTTATCATTTTCTTCACCAACTGGCGTCCTCTTAATATCCAAAACTGTTCTCTCACCTGTGTCAAGGTGTCTTGTAAACCAGAGTGGAATACATCATTGTGCGCACTGTTGTGGAGCCTGACTGTCCAAGGCGGTTAGTTGAGTGCCGGACCACATCTTCATCACCAACCCTGACCAGCGGCTCCTAGTGGTGCCTACAACTAGGCGTGAGCTCAGGGGGGGCCGTGCCTTCTCCGCTGTCGCCCCCGAAATGTGGAACGAGCTGCCGCTGCAGATCAGGCCTCATCACTGCCCCGTTTCAAGGGCCTCCTTAAGACCCACCTTTTCTCTCTGGCTTTCGACACCATGCAGCTTGTTGATTTTATGATCTTATTGTTTTACTGTGTTGTTGTTGTATCGTTTTGTTACTGTGTCCTTTGCTTTTAAATATTTTTAAGTATTCTCATCTATTTGAATTTTTATTGTTGCCTATGTTTACCCTTTTTTATTTTCTTTTTTTTAGTACTCTTGTTCTTTTATCTATTTTTAGTGCTGCTTATAGTTTTTAATATGCTCCCTCTGTACAGCACTTTTTGCCCCTGTGGCTGTTAAAGCGCTTTATTTTTATTATTTTCTTATTGATCTTTTCCCCCCTCCTTTTTTCCGTTTTTCTCCCATCTCACTGTTAGTCGTTATGCCAATTCCCAATCCCCTTCCTGGTCGTTGCCCACTCAACCCCCTACCGTCGGTCTGGGAGGGCGGAGACTATCACATGCTTCCTCCAACACATGTGTAGCCAATCAACCACTTCTTTTCACCCGGCAGCGCGGACTCTCACTGGGAGAGTGTAACGTGTGGAAGGATCACACTACCTCTCCCAGATCCTTCCCTCGCTGTGCAGGCGCCCCGACCGAACTGTAGGAGTCGCTGTTTACAACGACCAGGACCCACCCTCGCCGGCTTCCCCCCCCGCTAACACAGCCAATCGTGTTAGTATGGACGGTCGGCCAAGCCGGAGGCACCGCTGGCAGTTGGATTCGACCCCACTGTCTCTGCGGTGGTAGACAGATGCTTAGTCCGCTGCGCTACCCGGCCGCCCTGTTAAAGCGCTTTATAAATAAAGTTGGATTGGATTGGATCCCCCTTTGTGTCCAGATACCTGTGTCCTCTTCTGAGTGTGACCCTCCCTGCTCCTCCTCTTCCTGTCCCCTCCTCTTCCTGTCCCCTCCTCTTCTGAGTGTGACCCCCCCTGCTCCTCCTCTTCCTGTCCCCTCCTCTTCTGAGTGTGACCCCCCTGCTCCTCCTCTTCCTGTCCCCTCCTCTTCTGAGTGTGACCCCCCCTGCTCCTCCTCTTCCTGTCCCCTCCTCTTCTGAGTGTGACCCCCCTGCTCCTCCTCTTCCTGTCCCCTCCTCTTCTGAGTGTGACCCCCCCTGCTCCTCCTCTTCCTGTCCCCTCCTCTTCTGAGTGTGACCCCCCCTGCTCCTGCTCTTCCTGTCCCCTCCTCTTCTGAGTGTGACCCCCCCTGCTCCTCCTCTTCCTGTCCCCTCCTCTTCCTGTCCCCTCCTCTTCCTGTCCCCTCCTCTTCCTGTCCCCTCCTCTTCTGAGTGTGACCCCCCCTGCTCCTCCTCTTCCTGTCCCCTCCTCTTCTGAGTGTGACCCCCCCTGCTCCTCCTCTTCCTGTCCCCTCCTCTTCCTGTCCCCTCCTCTTCCTGTCCCCTCCTCTTCCTGTCCCCCCCTCTTCCTGTCCCCTCCTCTTCTGAGTGTGACCCCCCCTGCTCCTCCTCTTCCTGTCCCCTCCTCTTCCTGTCCCCTCCTCTTCTGAGTGTGACCCCCCCTGCTCCTCCTCTTCCTGTCCCCTCCTCTTCTGAGTGTGACCCCCCCCTGCTCCTCCTCTTCCTGTCCCCTCCTCTTCTGAGTGTGACCCCCCCTGCTCCTCCTCTTCCTGTCCCCTCCTCTTCTGAGTGTGACCCCCCCTGCTCCTCCTCTTCCTGTCCCCTCCTCTTCTGAGTGTGACCCCCCCTGCTCCTCCTCTTCCTGTCCCCTCCTCTTCTGAGTGTGACCCCCCCTGCTCCTCCTCTTCCTGTCCCCCCCTCTTCTGAGTGTGACCCCCCCTGCTCCTCCTCTTCCTGTCCCCTCCTCTTCTGAGTGTGACCCCCCCTGCTCCTCCTCTTCCTGTCCCCTCCTCTTCCTGTCCCCTCCTCTTCTGAGTGTGACCCCCCCTGCTCCTCCTCTTCCTGTCCCCTCCTCTTCTGAGTGTGACCCCCCCTGCTCCTCCTCTTCCTGTCCCCTCCTCTTCCTGTCCCCTCCTCTTCTGAGTGTGACCCCCCCTGCTCCTCCTCTTCCTGTCCCCTCTTCTTCTGAGTGTGACCCCCCCTGCTCCTCCTCTTCCTGTCCCCTCCTCTTCTGAGTGTGACCCCCCCTGCTCCTCCTCTTCCTGTCCCCTCCTCTTCTGAGTGTGACCCCCCCTGCTCCTCCTCTTCCTGTCCCCTCTTCTTCTGAGTGTGACCCCCCCTGCTCCTCCTCTTCCTGTCCCCTCCTCTTCTGAGTGTGACCCCCCCTGCTCCTCCTCTTCCTGTCCCCTCCTCTTCTGAGTGTGACCCCCCCTGCTCCTCCTCTTCCTGTCCCCTCCTCTTCTGAGTGTGACCCCCCCTGCTCCTCCTCTTCCTGTCCCCTCCTCTTCCTGTCCCCCCCTCTTCTGAGTGTGACCCCCCCTGCTCCTCTTCTTCCTGTCCCCTCCTCTTCTGAGTGTGACCCCCCCTGCTCCTCCTCTTCCTGTCCCCTCCTCTTCTGAGTGTGACCCCCCTGCTCCTCCTCTTCCTGTCCCCTCCTCTTCTGAGTGTGACCCCCCCTGCTCCTCCTCTTCCTGTCCCCTCCTCTTCTGAGTGTGACCCCCCCTGCTCCTCCTCTTCCTGTCCCCTCCTCTTCCTGTCCCCTCCTCTTCTGAGTGTGACCCCCCCTGCTCCTCCTCTTCCTGTCCCCTCCTCTTCTGAGTGTGACCCCCCCTGCTCCTCCTCTTCCTGTCCCCTCCTCTTCTGAGTGTGACCCCCCCTGCTCCTCCTCTTCCTGTCCCCTCCTCTTCCTGTCCCCTCCTCTTCTGAGTGTGACCCCCCCTGCTCCTCCTCTTCCTGTCCCCTCCTCTTCCTGTCCCCTCCTCTTCCTGTCCCCTCCTCTTCCTGTCCCCTCCTCTTCTGAGTGTGACCCCCCCTGCTCCTCCTCTTCCTGTCCCCTCCTCTTCCTGTCCCCTCCTCTTCTGAGTGTGACCCCCCCTGCTCCTCCTCTTCCTGTCCCCTCCTCTTCTGAGTGTGACCCCCCCTGCTCCTCCTCTTCCTGTCCCCTCCTCTTCTGAGTGTGACCCCCCCTGCTCCTCCTCTTCCTGTCCCCTCCTCGTCTGAGTGTGACCCCCCCTGCTCCTCCTCTTCCTGTCCCCTCCTCTTCCTGTCCCCTCCTCTTCTAAGTGTGACCCCCCCTGCTCCTCCTCTTCCTGTCCCCTCCTCTTCTGAGTGTGACCCCCCCTGCTCCTCCTCTTCCTGTCCCCTCCTCTTCTGAGTGTGACCCCCCTGCTCCTCCTCTTCCTGTCCCCTCCTCTTCCTGTCCCCTCCTCTTCCTGTCCCCTCCTCTTCCTGTCCCCTCCTCTTCCTGTCCCCTCCTCTTCCTGTCCCCTCCTCTTCTGAGTGTGACCCCCCCTGCTCCTCCTCTTCCTGTCCCCTCCTCTTCTGAGTGTGACCCCCCCTGCTCCTCCTCTTCCTGTCCCCTCCTCTTCCTGTCCCCTCCTCTTCTGAGTGTGACCCCCCCTGCTCCTCCTCTTCCTGTCCCCCCCTCTTCTGAGTGTGACCCCCCCTGCTCCTCCTCTTCCTGTCCCCTCCTCTTCTGAGTGTGACCCCCCCTGCTCCTCCTCTTCCTGTCCCCTCCTCTTCTGAGTGTGACCCCCCCTGCTCCTCCTCTTCCTGTCCCCTCCTCTTCTGAGTGTGACCCCCCTGCTCCTCCTCTTCCTGTCCCCTCCTCTTCCTGTCCCCTCCTCTTCCTGTCCTCTCCTCTTCTGAGTGTGACCCCCCCTGCTCCTCCTCTTCCTGTCCCCTCCTCTTCTGAGTGTGACCCCCCCTGCTCCTCCTCTTCCTGTCCCCCCCTCTTCTGAGTGTGACCCCCCCTGCTCCTCCTCTTCCTGTCCCCTCCTTTTCTGAGTGTGACCCCCCCTGCTCCTCCTCTTCCTGCCCCCCCCTCTTCTGAGTGTGACCCCCCCTGCTCCTCCTCTTCCTGTCCCCTCCTCTTCTGAGTGTGACCCCCCCTGCTCCTCCTCTTCCTGTCCCCTCCTCTTCCTGTCCCCTCCTCTTCTGAGTGTGACCCCCCCTGCTCCTCCTCTTCCTGTCCCCTCCTCTTCCTGTCCCCCCCTCTTCTGAGTGTGACCCCCCCTGCTCCTCCTCTTCCTGTCCCCTCCTCTTCTGAGTGTGACCCCCCTGCTCCTCCTCTTCCTGTCCCCTCCTCTTCTGAGTGTGACCCCCCCTGCTCCTCCTCTTCCTGTCCCCTCCTCTTCTGAGTGTGACCCCCCCTGCTCCTCCTCTTCCTGTCCCCCCCTCTTCTGAGTGTGACCCCCCCTGCTCCTCCTCTTCCTGTCCCCCCCTCTTCTGAGTGTGACCCCCCCTGCTCCTCCTCTTCCTGTCCCCTCCTCTTCTGAGTGTGACCCCCCCTGCTCCTCCTCTTCCTGTCCCCCCCTCTTCTGAGTGTGACCCCCCCTGCTCCTCCTCTTCCTGTCCCCTCCTCTTCTGAGTGTGACCCCCCCTGCTCCTCCTCTTCCTGTCCCCTCCTCTTCCTGTCCCCTCCTCTTCCTGTCCCCTCCTCTTCCTGTCCCCTCCTCTTCTGAGTGTGACCCCCCCTGCTCCTCCTCTTCCTGTCCCCTCCTCTTCTGAGTGTGACCCCCCCTGCTCCTCCTCTTCCTGTCCCCTCCTCTTCTGAGTGTGACCCCCCCTGCTCCTCCTCTTCCTGTCCCCTCCTCTTCCTGTCCCCTCCTCTTCCTGTCCCCTCCTCTTCCTGTCCCCTCCTCTTCCTGTCCCCTCCTCTTCCTGCTCCTCCTCTTCCTGTTCCCCTCCTCTTCCTGTCCCCTCCTCTTCCTGCTCCTCCTCTTCCTGTCCCCTCCTCTTCCTGTCCCCTCCTCTTCCTGTCCCCTCCTCTTCCTGCTCCTCCTCTTCCTGTTCCCTCCTCTTCCTGTCCCCTCCTCTTCTTGTCCCCTCCTCTTCTGAGTGTGACCCCCCCTGCTCCTCCTCTTCCTGTCCCCTCCTCTTCTGAGTGTGACCCCCCCTGCTCCTCCTCTTCCTGTCCCCTCCTCTTCTGAGTGTGACCCCCCCTGCTCCTCCTCTTCCTGTCCCCTCCTCTTCCTGTCCCCTCCTCTTCTGAGTGTGACCCCCCCTGCTCCTCCTCTTCCTGTCCCCTCCTCTTCCTGTCCCCTCCTCTTCTGAGTGTGACCCCCCCTGCTCCTCCTCTTCCTGTCCCCTCCTCTTCCTGTCCCCTCCTCTTCTGAGTGTGACCCCCCCTGCTCCTCCTCTTCCTGTCCCCTCCTCTTCTGAGTGTGACCCCCCCTGCTCCTCCTCTTCCTGTCCCCTCCTCTTCTGAGTGTGACCCCCCCTGCTCCTCCTCTTCCTGTCCCCTCCTCTTCTGAGTGTGACCCCCCCTGCTCCTCCTCTTCCTGTCCCCCCTCTTCTGAGTGTGACCCCCCCTGCTCCTCCTCTTCCTGTCCCCTCCTCTTCTGAGTGTGACCCCCCCTGCTCCTCCTCTTCCTGTCCCCTCCTCTTCTGAGTGTGACCCCCCCTGCTCCTCCTCTTCCTGTCCCCTCCTCTTCTGAGTGTGACCCCCCCTGCTCCTCCTCTTCCTGTCCCCTCCTCTTCTGAGTGTGACCCCCCCTGCTCCTCCTCTTCCTGTCCCCTCCTCTTCTGAGTGTGACCCCCCCTGCTCCTCCTCTTCCTGTCCCCTCCTCTTCCTGTCCCCTCCTCTTCTGAGTGTGACCCCCCCTGCTCCTCCTCTTCCTGTCCCCTCCTCTTCTGAGTGTGACCCCCCCTGCTCCTCCTCTTCCTGTCCCCTCCTCTTCTGAGTGTGACCCCCCCTGCTCCTCCTCTTCCTGTCCCCTCCTCTTCTGAGTGTGACCCCCCCTGCTCCTCCTCTTCCTGTCCCCTCCTCTTCTGAGTGTGACCCCCCCTGCTCCTCCTCTTCCTGTCCCCTCCTCTTCTGAGTGTGACCCCCCCTGCTCCTCCTCTTCCTGTCCCCTCCTCTTCTGAGTGTGACCCCCCCTGCTCCTCCTCTTCCTGTCCCCTCCTCTTCTGAGTGTGACCCCCCCTGCTCCTCCTCTTCCTGTCCCCTCCTCTTCTGAGTGTGACCCCCCCTGCTCCTCCTCTTCCTGTCCCCTCCTCTTCTGAGTGTGACCCCCCCTGCTCCTCCTCTTCCTGTCCCCTCCTCTTCTGAGTGTGACCCCCCCTGCTCCTCCTCTTCCTGTCCCCTCCTCTTCTGAGTGTGACCCCCCCTGCTCCTCCTCTTCCTGTCCCCCCCTCTTCTGAGTGTGACCCCCCCTGCTCCTCCTCTTCCTGTCCCCTCCTCTTCCTGTCCCCTCCTCTTCTGAGTGTGACCCCCCCTGCTCCTCCTCTTCCTGTCCCCTCCTCTTCTGAGTGTGACCCCCCCTGCTCCTCCTCTTCCTGTCCCCCCCTCTTCTGAGTGTGACCCCCCTGCTCCTCCTCTTCCTGTCCCCTCCTCTTAATGTCCCCTCCTCTTCCTGTCCCCTCCTCTTCTGAGTGTGACCCCCCTGCTCCTCCTCTTCCTGTCCCCTCCTCTTCTGAGTGTGACCCCCCCTGCTCCTCCTCTTCCTGTCCCCTCCTCTTCCTGTCCCCTCCTCTTCCTGTCCCCTCCTCTTCTGAGTGTGACCCCCCTGCTCCTCCTCTTCCTGTCCCCTCCTCTTCTGAGTGTGACCCCCCCTGCTCCTCCTCTTCCTGTCCCCTCCTCTTCCTGTCCCCTCCTCTTCCTGTCCCCTCCTCTTCTGAGTGTGACCCCCCCTGCTCCTCCTCTTCCTGTCCCCTCCTCTTCCTGTCCCCTCCTCTTCCTGTCCCCTCCTCTTCCTGTCCCCTCCTCTTCCTGTCCCCTCCTCTTCCTGTCCCCTCCTCTTCTGAGTGTGACCCCCCCTGCTCCTCCTCTTCCTGTCCCCTCCTCTTCCTGTCCCCTCCTCTTCTGAGTGTGACCCCCCCTGCTCCTCCTCTTCCTGTCCCCTCCTCTTCTGAGTGTGACCCCCCCTGCTCCTCCTCTTCCTGTCCCCTCCTCTTCTGAGTGTGACCCCCCCTGCTCCTCCTCTTCCTGTCCCCTCCTCTTCTGAGTGTGACCCCCCCTGCTCCTCCTCTTCCTGTCCCCCCCTCTTCTGAGTGTGACCCCCCCTGCTCCTCCTCTTCCTGTCCCCTCCTCTTCTGAGTGTGACCCCCCCTGCTCCTCCTCTTCCTGTCCCCTCCTCTTCTGAGTGTGACCCCCCCTGCTCCTCCTCTTCCTGTCCCCTCCTCTTCTGAGTGTGACCCCCCCTGCTCCTCCTCTTCCTGTCCCCTCCTCTTCTGAGTGTGACCCCCCCTGCTCCTCCTCTTCCTGTCCCCTCCTCTTCTGAGTGTGACCCCCCCTGCTCCTCCTCTTCCTGTCCCCTCCTCTTCTGAGTGTGACCCCCCCTGCTCCTCCTCTTCCTGTCCCCTCCTCTTCTGAGTGTGACCCCCCCCTGCTCCTCCTCTTCCTGTCCCCTCCTCTTCTGAGTGTGACCCCCCCTGCTCCTCCTCTTCCTGTCCCCTCCTCTTCTGAGTGTGACCCCCCCTGCTCCTCCTCTTCCTGTCCCCTCCTCTTCTGAGTGTGACCCCCCCTGCTCCTCCTCTTCCTGTCCCCTCCTCTTCTGAGTGTGACCCCCCCTGCTCCTCCTCTTCCTGTCCCCCCCTCTTCTGAGTGTGACCCCCCCTGCTCCTCCTCTTCCTGTCCCCTCCTCTTCCTGTCCCCTCCTCTTCCTGTCCCCTCCTCTTCTGAGTGTGACCCCCCCTGCTCCTCCTCTTCCTGTCCCCTCCTCTTCTGAGTGTGACCCCCCCTGCTCCTCCTCTTCCTGTCCCCTCCTCTTCCTGTCCCCTCCTCTTCCTGTCCCCTCCTCTTCCTGTCCCCTCCTCTTCTGAGTGTGACCCCCCCTGCTCCTCCTCTTCCTGTCCCCTCCTCTTCTGAGTGTGACCCCCCCTGCTCCTCCTCTTCCTGTCCCCTCCTCTTCTGAGTGTGACCCCCCCTGCTCCTCCTCTTCCTGTCCCCTCCTCTTCTGAGTGTGACCCCCCCTGCTCCTCCTCTTCCTGTCCCCTCCTCTTCTGAGTGTGACCCCCCCTGCTCCTCCTCTTCCTGTCCCCTCCTCTTCTGAGTGTGACCCCCCCTGCTCCTCCTCTTCCTGTCCCCTCCTCTTCCTGTCCCCTCCTCTTCTGAGTGTGACCCCCCCTGCTCCTCCTCTTCCTGTCCCCTCCTCTTCTGAGTGTGACCCCCCCTGCTCCTCCTCTTCCTGTCCCCTCCTCTTCCTGTCCCCTCCTCTTCTGAGTGTGACCCCCCCTGCTCCTCCTCTTCCTGTCCCCTCCTCTTCTGAGTGTGACCCCCCCTGCTCCTCCTCTTCCTGTCCCCTCCTCTTCTGAGTGTGACCCCCCCTGCTCCTCCTCTTCCTGTCCCCTCCTCTTCTGAGTGTGACCCCCCCTGCTCCTCCTCTTCCTGTCCCCTCCTCTTCTGAGTGTGACCCCCCCTGCTCCTCCTCTTCCTGTCCCCTCCTCTTCTGAGTGTGACCCCCCCTGCTCCTCCTCTTCCTGTCCCCCCCTCTTCTGAGTGTGACCCCCCCTGCTCCTCCTCTTCCTGTCCCCTCCTCTTCTGAGTGTGACCCCCCCTGCTCCTCCTCTTCCTGTCCCCTCCTCTTCCTGTCCCCTCCTCTTCTGAGTGTGACCCCCCCTGCTCCTCCTCTTCCTGTCCCCTCCTCTTCTGAGTGTGACCCCCCCTGCTCCTCCTCTTCCTGTCCCCTCCTCTTCTGAGTGTGACCCCCCCTGCTCCTCCTCTTCCTGTCCCCTCCTCTTCCTGTCCCCTCCTCTTCTGAGTGTGACCCCCCCTGCTCCTCCTCTTCCTGTCCCCTCCTCTTCTGAGTGTGACCCCCCTGCTCCTCCTCTTCCTGTCCCCTCCTCTTCTGAGTGTGACCCCCCCTGCTCCTCCTCTTCCTGTCCCCTCCTCTTCTGAGTGTGACCCCCCTTGCTCCTCCTCTTCCTGTCCCCTCCTCTTCCTGTCCCCTCCTCTTCCTGTCCCCTCCTCTTCCTGTCCCCTCCTCTTCCTGTCCCCCCCTCTTCTGAGTGTGACCCCCCCTGCTCCTCCTCTTCCTGTCCCCTCCTCTTCCTGTCCCCTCCTCTTCTGAGTGTGACCCCCCCTGCCCCTCCTCTTCCTGTCCCCTCCTCTTCTGAGTGTGACCCCCCCTGCTCCTCCTCTTCCTGTCCGCTCCTCTTCTGAGTGTGACCCCCCCTGCTCCTCCTCTTCCTGTCCCCTCCTCTTCTGAGTGTGACCCCCCCTGCTCCTCCTCTTCCTGTCCCATCCTCTTCTGAGTGTGACCCCTCCTGTCCCCTCCTCTTCCTGTCCCCTCCTCTTCTGAGTGTGACCCCCCCTGCTCCTCCTCTTCCTGTCCCCCCCTCTTCTGAGTGTGACCCCCCCTGCTCCTCCTCTTCCTGTCCCCCCCTCTTCTGAGTGTGACCCCCCCTGCTCCTCCTCTTCCTGTCCCCTCCTCTTCTGAGTGTGACCCCCCCTGCTCCTCCTCTTCCTGTCCCCCCCTCTTCTGAGTGTGACCCCCCCTGCTCCTCCTCTTCCTGTCCCCTCCTCTTCCTGTCCCCTCCTCTTCTGAGTGTGACCCCCCCTGCTCCTCCTCTTCCTGTCCCCTCCTCTTCCTGTCCCCTCCTCTTCTGAGTGTGACCCCCCCTGCTCCTCCTCTTCCTGTCCCCTCCTCTTCCTGTCCCCTCCTCTTCCTGTCCCCTCCTCTTCTGAGTGTGACCCCCCCTGCTCCTCCTCTTCCTGTCCCCTCCTCTTCCTGTCCCCTCCTCTTCTGAGTGTGACCCCCCCTGCTCCTCCTCTTCCTGTCCCCTCCTCTTCTGAGTGTGACCCCCCCTGCTCCTCCTCTTCCTGTCCCCCCGTCTTCTGAGTGTGACCCCCCCTGCTCCTCCTCTTCCTGTCCCCTCCTCTTCTGAGTGTGACCCCCCCTGCTCCTCCTCTTCCTGTCCCCTCCTCTTCTGAGTGTGACCCCCCCTGCTCCTCCTCTTCCTGTCCCCTCCTCTTCCTGTCCCCTCCTCTTCTGAGTGTGACCCCCCCTGCTCCTCCTCTTCCTGTCCCCTCCTCTTCTGAGTGTGACCCCCCCTGCTCCTCCTCTTCCTGTCCCCCCCTCTTCTGAGTGTGACCCCCCCTGCTCCTCCTCTTCCTGTCCCCTCCTCTTCTGAGTGTGACCCCCCCCCCCCTCCTCCTCTTCCTGTCCCCCCCTCTTCCTGTCCCCTCCTCTTCCTGTCCCCTCCTCTTCCTGTCCCCCCCTCTTCCTGTCCCCTCCTCTTCCTGTCCCCTCCTCTTCCTGTCCCCTCCTCTTCCTGTCCCCTCCTCTTCCTGTCCCCTCCTCTTCTGAGTGTGACCCCCCCTGCTCCTCCTCTTCCTGTCCCCTCCTCTTCTGAGTGTGACCCCCCCTGCTCCTCCTCTTCCTGTCCCCTCCTCTTCCTGTCCCCTCCTCTTCCTGTCCCCCCCTCTTCTGAGTGTGACCCCCCCCTGCTCCTCCTCTTCCTGTCCCCTCCTCTTCCTGTCCCCTCCTCTTCCTGTCCCCTCCTCTTCCTGTCTCCTCCTCTTCCTGTCCCCTCCTCTTCCTGTCCCCTCCTCTTCCTGTCCCCTCCTCTTCTGAGTGTGACCCCCCTGCTCCTCCTCTTCCTGTCCCCTCCTCTTCCTGTCCCCTCCTCTTCCTGTCCCCTCCTCTTCCTGTCCCCTCCTCTTCCTGTCCCCTCCTCTTCTGAGTGTGACCCCCCTGCTCCTCCTCTTCCTGTCCCCTCCTCTTCCTGTCCCCTCCTCTTCCTGTCCCCTCCCCTCTGCGGGGGTCCAGGGTGACAATGTGTGGCAGCCTGACAGGATGTCATGCGTTTTGCTTCTATAAATAAATCACATTTCCAGTGACTCACCGCGCTGGACTCCCACGCTGCCTCCTGCAGGAGGACAGTGGAGACTCTCTGCTCCTCCTCTCCTCTCCTCCTCCTCCTCCTCTCCTCCTCCTCTCCTCCTCTCCTCCTCCTCTCCTCTCCTCCTCTCCTCCTCCTCTCCTCCTCCTCCTCTCCTCCTCCTCTCCTCGCTCCTCCTCTCCTCCTCCTCCTCCTCCTCCTCCTCCTCCTCCTCCTCCTCCTCCTCTCCTCCTCCTCTCCTCCTCTCCTCCTCCTCCTGCTCCTCCTCTGCTCCTCCTCTCCTCCTCCTCCTCCTCCTCTCCTTCTCCTCTCCTCCTCATCTCCTCCTCCTCCTCCTCCTCCTCCTCCTCCTCCTCCTCTCCTCCTCCTCCTCTCCTCCTCCTCTCCTCCTCCTCCTCTCCTCCTCCTCTCCTCGCTCCTCCTCTCCTCCTCCTCTCCTCCTCCTCTCCTTCTCCTCCTCTCCTTTCCTCTCCTCCTCCTCCTCTCCTCCCCTCCTCCTCGCTCCTCCCCTCCTCCTCGCTCCTCCTCTCCTCCTCCTCCTCCTCTCCTCTCCTGCTCTCCTCCTCCTCTCCTCCTCTCCTCCTCTCCTCCTCCTCTCCTCGCTCCTCCTCCTCCTCCTTTCCTTGCTCCTCCTCTCCTCCTCCTCTCCTCTCCTCCTCCTCCTCTCCTTGCTCCTCCTCTCCTCCTCCTCTCCTCCTCCTCTCCTTCTCCTCCTCTCCTCTCCTCTCCTCCTATCCTCTCCTCCTCCTCTCCTCCTCTCCTCCTCCTCCTCTCCTTGCTCCTCCTCTCCTCCTCCTCTCCTCCTTCTCCTCCTCTCCTCTCCTCTCCTCCTCCTCTCCTCCTCTCCTCCTCCTCCTCCTCTCCTCCTCTCCTCCTCCTCCTCTCCTTGCTCCTCCTCTCCTCCTCCTCTCCTCCTTCTCCTCCCCTCCTCTCCTCTCCTCCTCCTCTCCTCCTCTCCTCCTCCTCCTCCTCTCCTCCTCCTCTCCTCCTCCTCCTCTCCTTCTCCTCCTCTCCTCTCCTCTCCTCCTCCTCCACCACACACTGACCCACCATGACACACACACTCACACCAGCTCACCCAGCCAGAGCTAGAGGGCACCCATGAGCTGTAGGTCAGTCAGTCAGTCAGTCAGTCAGTCGGTCGGTCAGTCAGTCGGTCGGTCGGTCGGTCGGTCGGTCGGTCGGTCGGTCGGTCGGTCGGCCAGTCAGTCGGTCGATCAGTCTGTTACAGTTTTTCTCAATTGCTTTGGTGCATTTCTCTGATCAGAATTAAAGTTCTCATAACTGTTAGTTCAACCTCCACAACATTTTGTAATTTGTGCACATCATAGTAGCAGTTTCTCATTCCTCCGAACAAATTGCAAATGCTTTTGGACATGCATCAATTGCTTTCATACAATTCTCTGCTGTTTTATAACATTATCATTTGCTTAGGTCATGTCAGTCAAAATGAACTATACTTATGACTGTTGAATAGTCATTCCCTATAAAACTAATAGTCCTCATTTCATTGCTTGAGTCATTACATACAAATATGTTGAACTAGTTGTCAAAATCTGTCAAGCTAATTTTATACATTTCTTTATAATTTTTCCCCTGAATGGAGCTGGATGCCAGGGAATCGCTGCACACATTCATATATGTTGATGAGGCGGAATTTCAATCTGGCAAAAGGTAGAAGGCGTGGAAGGAATCGCATTGGACAGAGAGCAACCACTGATGTCCCAGGCCAACGAGGAGGGAATATTACAATATGTGCAGCCATCTCAGAAAACGGCGTCCTCACCCATATGCCCCGCATTGGTCCATACAACACACAACATCTGCTGACTTTTTTAGACACTCTTTACAGGGACATAATCCCTGAGAATGAGAGGGGTCTAAATGGCGACCATCTGACCAAGTACGTTGTTGTATGTGATAATGTGCGTTTTCACCACGCAATTCTGGTCACACAGTGGTTTGCAGCACATGAAAGGATGCTGGTGGAATATCTCCCTCCCTACTCCCCATTCCTGAATCCAATAGCCAGACAGACAGGAACGTCTGGATGTGAATGAATGATTTACAGTACTGTGTATGTTGTATGTTCCAATTCAGTTCCAATATGTACTGCAATATTGTTTACAGTTGTGCACAGCTCTACCCAAAGGCCAAAGGGTGTTTCTTATGTTTGTTGTAAATTAGTTTGTATTTTTCTTTTGCACAATGCTGTGAACAAATTAAAATTGCAAAAAGCATATGCAGTAAAAATGTGAAACATACGTGTCTTGTACTCATTTACCTCACTAAATACAGCAATGTGTAACTGTAGATTTCAAATGGCTGTGCAAATAGTGTATAGTGCTGTCTTGAGCATTTTCAGAAAGTGTCACCCAGATCTGACTTTTTTTGCATTGGAAAACACTTACAGAGTGAACTGTCATAACGAAAACATGGCAAAGCCATTTGACTATCTTGTTCATAAACAATGGTGTCAGGACTTTTCATTTTGATGACAGTGACACTTTCATTGACATGAATACTTGCTTTTGATGAATGAATTATCCATTTTGAGCAAGTGACACGCTTCTGCAGGTTATCACCTAGGTTTTGCAGTTTGTACTAATTGTTTTGAGAAATGCACTAACAGTTATGAGAACTTTAATTCTGATCAGAGAAATACACCAAAGCAATTGAGAAAAACTGTAACAGAATTGGGCTATAGGGCGACAATAATGTGGTGAAGAGGCATGGTTTCTATCTCTTGAGCCTTAACTGGCGTTGTTTATTATTCACATGAAGAGCAACAGTTCTACAGGTCTCCTCTCTCTGAGAGGCTTGGGGGGAGAGAAATAAGTGGGAGGAGACATATCTATTTATACTCGCCACCTGGTAGTACTCCTGAGTCAGTCAGTCAGTCAGTCAGTCAGTCAGTCAGTCAGTCAGTCAGTCAGTCAGTCAGTCAGTCAGTCAGTCAGTCGTAAAAAGAGGTTGCTGGCTGTCTCCTATGTCTCGGAGGAAGCATCTGATAGACTTCAGGGCTCCCTAGACCGACCAGTGGGGAGGGGGGGAATTGACATAACGACTAAATTGGGATGGGAGAAAAACACAGAAAAACAGCAGGAGAAAAAGTGGATTACATTTTTTTTTATTATTGCAAAAACAAAAAAAAATTATTGCTGTGGGCCAGGGGAGTGTGTTTGCTGGTGTGTAGTATGTCAGGGAGTGTGTTTGCTGGTGTGTAGTATGTCAGGGAGTGTGTATGCTGGTGTGTAGTGTGCCAGGGGAGTGTGTATGCTGGTGTGTAGTGTGCCAGGGGAGTGTGTTTGCTGGTGTGTAGTGTGTCAGGGAGTGTGTTTGCTGGTGTGTAGTATGTCAGGGAGTGTGTTTGCTGGTGTGTAGTATGTCAGGGAGTGTGTATGCTGGTGTGTAGTGTGCCAGGGGAGTGTGTATGCTGGTGTGTAGTGTGCCAGGGGAGTGTGTTTGCTGGTGTGTAGTGTGTCAGGGAGTGTGTTTGCTGGTGTGTAGTATGTCAGGGAGTGTGTTTGCTGGTGTGTAGTATGTCAGGGAGTGTGTTGCTGGTGTGTAGTATGTCAGGGAGTGTGTATGCTGGTGTGTAGTATGTCAGGGAGTGTGTTTGCTGGTGTGTAGTATGCCAGGGAGTGTGTTTGCTGGTGTGTAGTATGTCAGGGAGTGTGTTTGCTGGTGTGTAGTATGTCAGGGAGTGTGTTTGCTGCTGTGTAGTATGTCAGGGGAGTGTGTTTGCTGGTGTGTAGTATGTCAGGGGAGTGTGTTTGCTGGTGTGTAGTATGTCAGGGAGTGTGTTTGCTGGTGTGTAGTGTGTCAGGGGAGTGTGTTTGCTGGTGTGTAGTATGTCAGGGAGTGTGTTTGCTGGTGTGTAGTATGTCAGGGAGTGTGTTTGCTGGTGTGTAGTATGCCAGGGAGTGTGTTTGCTGGTGTGTAGTATGCCAGGGAGTGTGTTTGCTGGTGTGTAGTATGCCAGGGAGTGTGTTTGCTGGTGTGTAGTATGCCAGGGAGTGTGTTTGCTGGTGTGTAGTATGCCAGGGAGTGTGTTTGCTGGTGTGTAGTATGCCAGGGGAGTGTTGTAGTATATTCCCAAGCTAAACAGTTCTGCTCTGTATCAGAACCGGCGCTGATCTGCTCTGCGTTGTGATTCAAAAACTTTAAAGCCCTGGGAAATACTTTAAACAAAGACTGGAGGGTCTTTGTTATGACGCTCAGCGGTGCAGCAGAAGGAATCAGGAGGGAAGAGGGTAGTTATTTCAAACGGAGTGGTTTATTAAATCCACAAAGTTATACAAAAATGATCTGTTTCAATTAAAAGTAAAGAATGCTATAGTTGTGATCAAGACAATATGCCATCTGTGATCTCAACCAGACTAATATTACAGTAGAGTTGATAAGTCGTTGATGGCTTTGTTCTCTTGGCTAGTGAACAAAGTAGTCTATTTTCCCTCCAAAAGTTCTGTCCTTTGTTGGCCTGCTCCTCTGCCCGCGTCATGTGTAGATGGGTGTGGTTCCTCCTGGTGAGTTGGTTTCAGAGTCCTCCCCTCGTCACCACACCCCAGCTCTTATAGCAAAGGCCTACAGTCTCTCGTGATGTCATCAGAATGACATCATCAAATTCTTTCCTCCAATGCCAGGCCTGCTAAGTTTGGATTTGAAAATAGGGGTTTGGCTTAATAGGCCAACCCCCCTTACTTTGTTTAAGCCCAGAGAATAGTTTCACTGTATATTTAATACTTTGATTGATGAACCCCAAGATATATTGATTACATAAACACAGATATATCATACTTAAACACATTATACTTGTACACATTCTGTTATTTTTAAGACTAGTTTCACCTTAAGTGAAACTAATCTTCTTTACCACAAAGTCTGCTGACTTTCAATAAATTGCTACCAGGTCTAATCATTCTTTTAGCTTACATCAATATTTTATACAGTTTAGTATGACTTCAGAATTATTACCACAATGTAAACAGGCCTAATTGTACTTTATATCAAACTAATCTAAGTGTGTTATCAGACATTTGCAGTTATTTCACATTGTGTTGAGTGATTGTCTCTGAGCTATTATAATCACATCATATTATCACACTACTCTATTCAGCCTCATCAGTCCAGCCTAACAGTCATATATGCAGGTATGTCATAGTAAACCTCCTATCTTTTTAAACACACATTTAAGTTATTTAGGTATAGAAACATACATTTGGAAGTGTACCTGAGTTACTGAGATACTGAATCCTAGTCCCTCCTACGGCAGCTGTCCCCACATGTCGTGTCACAGGGCCAGTTTAACAGATAACACAGGATATGTGACTCTTGATCTATTGTCTGCAGCTGTTGCCAACACTTTGTATGCAAATTCACCTCTTGTTGTGAGCACAAGGTCTCTGTAAACACACACACTCTATGAGCTAAGTCACCCTAGTCAAATCAGGTTTAAACTATTTTGATTGCCAATTGTTCCACTTTGACTGTTTCTATAAGACTAGAACACATGATTTTGATTTGAATTCCCGTTATGATCTATGTTCAAAATGCCAGTGTAGTATGCCAGGGAGTGTGTATGCTGGTGTGTAGTATGTCAGGGGAGTGTGTATGCTGGTGTGTAGTATGTCAGGGAGTGTGTATGCTGGTGTGTAGTATGTCAGGGGAGTGTGTATGCTGGTGTGTAGTATGTCAGGGGAGTGTGTATGCTGGTGTGTAGCATGTCAGGGAGTGTGTATGCTGGTGTGTAGTATGTCAGGGAAGTGTGTTTGCTGCTGTGTAGTATGTCAGGCCATCGTTGTGTCAGAGTATATGAACACTATACCCTAACCATAACTACTGGATGAATAATACTTTTTTTTTTTTTTTTTAATGAAGATCAAACAGAAATACTTCTGGCCCCAAAACAATAAGGGATGCATTTTCAATTAGGCTAGGAAATCCAGCCCATCAGAGCAAGCCAGAAGTAACTAGCCTTGTTGTCATTTTAGACTCCGACCTAAGTTTAAAAAAAAACACATAAACAAGGTGACTAATGTAGCATTTTTTTCTTCTTCTTCATTTAACCCTTTGTCGTGTGGCAGTGAAAGGGTTAAGAAATATTGCCAAAGTGCGGCCATTTTTAATCCAACAGGATGCTGAAAAACGAATTCATGCTTTTATTTTCAGTCGTTTCGATGTTTACTGTAATGCTCTTTTTACTGGTCTACCAAAAAAATGTATTGAGAAATTACAGTTGATTAAAAACTCTGCGGTCAGGTGGTGTAGCGGAGATTGCCTTCGTCACCAACACCGGAGACGCTGGATTCGCCTGTTCGAGTCCAGCTCACAGCTCCGGGGTTGTCACCAGCTTGGCTGGCCGTTCACACTAATACAATTGGCAGTATTAGAGGGTGGGAGAAGCTGGCGGGGTGGGTCCGGGTCGTTGTAAACAGCGACTCCTACAGTTCGGTCGGGGCGCCTGCTCAGCGCGGATAGGATCTAAGGGGGGTAGTGTGATCCTTCCACACATTCTTTTACTTGTGTATAAGGCCTTAAATGACTTAGCACCATTGTACCTCCCTCCCTCTCCCCCTTTCTTCTCTCTCTCTCTCCCTCTGGTTCTCACTCTCCCTTTCTCTTTTTCCCTCTCTCCCTTTCTTTCTCTCTCCCTTATTTATTGTTGTCCTTGTGTACTATTGCTAGGGTCATTTTGTATTTGTATTACTTGTATGCATGTACATGACCTTGTTTTTGTTACAGCCTCCCACCCCCCTTCCCACAAAAGGCCTTTGCTTTTTGGACAGGCTGCTTTTGTATATAAGAATTTGTTCTTAATTGCTTGCCTGGTTAAATAAAATAAAATAAAAGTATATAACAGAGTCTCTGCTGTTTTACACCCCGTCCAGAACACTTAGGTCCGGGCGGCCGGGTAGTGCAGCGGACTAAGCGTCTGCCTACCACCACAGAGACGGTGGGATCGAATCCAGCTGCGGTGCCTCCGGCTTGGCCGACCGTCCATACTAACACAATTGGCAGAGTCAGCGGGTGGGAAACCCGGCGAGGGTGGGTCCTGGTCATTGTAAACAGCGACTCCTACAGTTCGGTCGGGGCGCCTGCACAGCGAGGTCGGGTCCTGGGAGAGGTAGTGTGATCCTTCCACACGTTACACTCTCCCAGTGAGAGTCTGCGCTGCCAGGTGAAAAGAAGCGGTGGGCTGGCTACACATGTGTTGGAGGAAGCATGTGATAGTCTCCGCCCTCCCAGACCGACGGTAGGGGGTTGAGTGGGCAACGACCAGGAAGGGGATTGGCATAATGACTAACATTGGAATGGGAGAAAGGTGGAAAAAGAAAGGGGGGAAAAAGAAGAAAAGAACACTTAGGTCCACTGAAGCAAGTCTTTTAATTGTCCTATCATTCCCCGCTACATTCACACTACATTCCCCACGTTGCCTCATGCATAATGCGCCAGGTTTTATTTGTTCGTAGAAAAATGTAGATTACATTTCACCAAAGGAGATTTGAGGGTGAGTCATAGTGATATTTTTAATTTTTTTTATCCCATGCGTGGTTTAATCCTGATTAGAGACACTGTGCGGTACTCACCGTGTGACCTTTGAACTCTGTTGCCTATACTAAATGTATACCTACACTGTAATCAGAGTAATCACAACTACCTACCTCATACTATAGTCTACCCATATAACTCTGTATGATAGCATGCCATGTACAATAATGCTATATACTCTCTATACTCTATATATATACATTTAGATTTATTTTTAATATCCATATCTGTCTGAATACCTGCATATAATCATTCTATATTTCTACTCACACATATATACAGTATAGTGTGTACTGTATACAGTATAGTGTGAGTGTCTCTGTGCGTGTGAGAGAGAACGTACGTACGCGTGTGTGAAGAAACAGAACACACAGACAGACAGACAGACAGACAGACAGACAGACAGATGGTGGTTTCATGCCACGACGAGCCACAATATTTACCAGTGGGGTCGCTACATGTTTGCCAGGCCGGCCTATTCCAGGTAGCAGCCGCGGCCACGCTCACCGGCATGCTCACCGGCATGCTCACCGGCACGCTCAGAACATAGCCGAGCTTGTGTGACTGGACCCGGCGGGGGGAGGGAGGGGGGGGGGGGGGGGGTGAGTGGGAGGGGGGGCGAGGCTATTCACTATTCCGACGAGGCTATTTTACACACAGGAGTGAGAGAATGTGTGGAGCGTCACACGTTTTACCCCGAGGGGGGGGGGGGGGGTGACCTAACGATCTGATCCAGTCTGTCATCCGAGGGGGGAGGGGGGGGGGGGCTGTGTTCCTGATAAATATAATATATGGAGAGTCCTTCATATTATGCTAGCTGAAGGACACCACACTCTTTCTCTCCATCTCCATCTCCCTCTCTCTCTCTCTCTCTCTCTCTCTCTCTCTCTCTCTCTCTCTCTCTCTCTCTGTCTCTCTCTCTCTCTCTCTCTCTCTCTCTCTCTCTCTCTCCCTCTCTCTCTCTCTCTGTGTCTCTCTCTCTCTCGTGTCTCTCTCTCTCTGTGTCTCTCTCTCTCTCTCGTCTATATTAGCTGCTCATCACAGGAACTGTCAGAATGTGTAATCTCTTAATCTGCCGGAAATCTCTTTCTGTTCATATCGGAGAGTGAGGCGGTATCTGGCAGTGAGACCCGCTGGCCTCTGTCTCTGTCTCTCTCTCTCTCTCTCTCTCTCTCTCTCTCTCTCTCTCTCTCTCTTCTCTCTCTCTCTCTCTCCTCTCTCTCTCTCTCTCTCTCTCAGCTGGTACTAGCTACAGTAACGTAAAGAGAAAAGGTTAGCGCTGCAGCAGCTACAGTAACATAAAGAGAAAAGGGTTAGCGCTGCAGCAGCTACAGTAACATAAAGAGAAAGGTTAGCGCTGCAGCAGCTACAGTAACATAAAGAGAAAAGGTTAGCGCTGCAGCAGCTACAGTAACATAAAGAGAAAAGGTTAGCGCTGCAGCAGCTACAGTAACATAAAGAGAAAAGGTTAGCGCTGCAGCAGCTACAGTAACATTAAGAGAAAAGGTTAGCGCTGCAGCAGCTACAGTAACATAAAGAGAAAAGGTTAGCGCTGCAGCAGCTACAGTAACATAAAGAGAAAAGGTTAGCGCTGCAGCAGCTACAGTAACATTAAGAGAAAAGGTTAGCGCTGCAGCAGCTACAGTAACGTAAAGAGAAAAGGTTAGCGCTGCAGCAGCTACAGTAACGTAAAGAGAAAAGGTTAGCGCTGCAGCAGCTACAGTAACATTAAGAGAAAAGGTTAGCGCTGCAGCAGCTACAGTAACATTAAGAGAAAAGGTTAGCGCTGCAGCAGCTACAGTAACATAAAGAGAAAAGGTTAGCGCTGCAGCAGCTACAGTAACATAAAGAGAAAAGGTTAGCGCTGCAGCAGCTACAGTAACATTAAGAGAAAAGGTTAGCGCTGCAGCAGCTACAGTAACATAAAGAGAAAAGGTTAGCGCTGCAGCAGCTACAGTAACATTAAGAGAAAAGGTTAGCGCTGCAGCAGCTACAGTAACATAAAGAGAAAAGGTTAGCGCTGCAGCAGCTACAGTAACATAAAGAGAAAAGGTTAGCGCTGCAGCAGCTACAGTAACGTAAAGAGAAAAGGTTAGCGCTGCAGCAGCTACAGTAACATTAAGAGAAAAGGTTAGCGCTGCAGCAGCTACAGTAACGTAAAGAGAAAAGGTTAGCGCTGCAGCAGCTACAGTAACGTAAAGAGAAAAGGTTAGCGCTGCAGCAGCTACAGTAACATAAAGAGAAAAGGTTAGCGCTGCAGCAGCTACAGTAACATAAAGAGAAAAGGTTAGCGCTGCAGCAGCTACAGTAACATAAAGATAAAAGGTTAGCGCTGCAGCAGCTACAGTAACGTAAAGAGAAAAGGTTAGCGCTGCAGCAGCTACAGTAACATTAAGAGAAAAGGTTAGCGCTGCAGCAGCTACAGTAACATAAAGAGAAAAGGTTAGCGCTGCAGCAGCTACAGTAACATAAAGAGAAAAGGTTAGCGCTGCAGCAGCTACAGTAACATTAAGAGAAAAGGTTAGCGCTGCAGCAGCTACAGTAACATAAAGAGAAAAGGTTAGCGCTGCAGCAGCTACAGTAACATAAAGAGAAAAGGTTAGCGCTGCAGCAGCTACAGTAACGTAAAGAGAAAAGGTTAGCGCTGCAGCAGCTACAGTAACATTAAGAGAAAAGGTTAGCGCTGCAGCAGCTACAGTAACATAAAGAGAAAAGGTTAGCGCTGCAGCAGCTACAGTAACGTAAAGAGAAAAGGTTAGCGCTGCAGCAGCTACAGTAACGTAAAGAGAAAAGGTTAGCGCTGCAGCAGCTACAGTAACGTAAAGAGAAAAGGTTAGCGCTGCAGCAGCTACAGTAACATAAAGAGAAAAGGTTAGCGCTGCAGCAGCTACAGTAACGTAAAGAGAAAAGGTTAGCGCTGCAGCAGCTACAGTAACATTAAGAGAAAAGGTTAGCGCTGCAGCAGCTACAGTAACGTAAAGAGAAAAGGTTAGCGCTGCAGCAGCTACAGTAACATAAAGAGAAAAGGTTAGCGCTGCAGCAGCTACAGTAACATAAAGAGAAAAGGTTAGCGCTGCAGCAGCTACAGTAACATAAAGAGAAAAGGTTAGCGCTGCAGCAGCTACAGTAACGTAAAGAGAAAAGGTTAGCGCTGCAGCAGCTACAGTAACATTAAGAGAAAAGGTTAGCGCTGCAGCAGCTACAGTAACGTAAAGAGAAAAGGTTAGCGCTGCAGCAGCTACAGTAACATAAAGAGAAAAGGTTAGCGCTGCAGCAGCTACAGTAACATAAAGAGAAAAGGTTAGCGCTGCAGCAGCTACAGTAACATTAAGAGAAAAGGTTAGCGCTGCAGCAGCTACAGTAACATAAAGAGAAAAGGTTAGCGCTGCAGCAGCTACAGTAACATAAAGAGAAAAGGTTAGCGCTGCAGCAGCTACAGTAACATTAAGAGAAAAGGTTAGCGCTGCAGCAGCTACAGTAACATAAAGAGAAAAGGTTAGCGCTGCAGCAGCTACAGTAACATAAAGAGAAAAGGTTAGCGCTGCAGCAGCTACAGTAACATAAAGAGAAAAGGTTAGCGCTGCAGCAGCTACAGTAACGTAAAGAGAAAAGGTTAGCGCTGCAGCAGCTACAGTAACATAAAGAGAAAAGGTTAGCGCTGCAGCAGCTACAGTAACATAAAGAGAAAAGGTTAGCGCTGCAGCAGCTACAGTAACGTAAAGAGAAAAGGTTAGCGCTGCAGCAGCTACAGTAACATAAAGAGAAAAGGTTAGCGCTGCAGCAGCTACAGTAACATAAAGAGAAAAGGTTAGCGCTGCAGCAGCTACAGTAACATAAAGAGAAAAGGTTAGCGCTGCAGCAGCTACAGTAACATAAAGAGAAAAGGTTAGCGCTGCAGCAGCTACAGTAACATAAAGAGAAAAGGTTAGCGCTGCAGCAGCTACAGTAACATAAAGAGAAAAGGTTAGCGCTGCAGCAGCTACAGTAACATTAAGAGAAAAGGTTAGCGCTGCAGCAGCTACAGTAACATTAAGAGAAAAGGTTAGCGCTGCAGCAGCTACAGTAACATAAAGAGAAAAGGTTAGCGCTGCAGCAGCTACAGTAACATAAAGAGAAAAGGTTAGCGCTGCAGCAGCTACAGTAACATAAAGAGAAAAGGTTAGCGCTGCAGCAGCTACAGTAACATAAAGAGAAAAGGTTAGCGCTGCAGCAGCTACAGTAACATTAAGAGAAAAGGTTAGCGCTGCAGCAGCTACAGTAACATAAAGAGAAAAGGTTAGCGCTGCAGCAGCTACAGTAACATAAAGAGAAAAGGTTAGCGCTGCAGCAGCTACAGTAACAGTAAAGAGAAAAGGTTAGCGCTGCAGCAGCTACAGTAACATTAAGAGAAAAGGTTAGCGCTGCAGCAGCTACAGTAACAGTAAAGAGAAAAGGTTAGCGCTGCAGCAGCTACAGTAACGTAAAGAGAAAAGGTTAGCGCTGCAGCAGCTACAGTAACATAAAGAGAAAAGGTTAGCGCTGCAGCAGCTACAGTAACATAAAGAGAAAAGGTTAGCGCTGCAGCAGCTACAGTAACATAAAGAGAAAAGGTTAGCGCTGCAGCAGCTACAGTAACGTAAAGAGAAAAGGTTAGCGCTGCAGCAGCTACAGTAACATAAAGAGAAAAGGTTAGCGCTGCAGCAGCTACAGTAACATAAAGAGAAAAGGTTAGCGCTGCAGCAGCTACAGTAACATAAAGAGAAAAGGTTAGCGCTGCAGCAGCTACAGTAACATTAAGAGAAAAGGTTAGCGCTGCAGCAGCTACAGTAACATAAAGAGAAAAGGTTAGCGCTGCAGCAGCTACAGTAACATAAAGAGAAAAGGTTAGCGCTGCAGCAGCTACAGTAACGTAAAGAGAAAAGGTTAGCGCTGCAGCAGCTACAGTAACATTAAGAGAAAAGGTTAGCGCTGCAGCAGCTACAGTAACATAAAGAGAAAAGGTTAGCGCTGCAGCAGCTACAGTAACGTAAAGAGAAAAGGTTAGCGCTGCAGCAGCTACAGTAACGTAAAGAGAAAAGGTTAGCGCTGCAGCAGCTACAGTAACGTAAAGAGAAAAGGTTAGCGCTGCAGCAGCTACAGTAACATAAAGAGAAAAGGTTAGCGCTGCAGCAGCTACAGTAACGTAAAGAGAAAAGGTTAGCGCTGCAGCAGCTACAGTAACATTAAGAGAAAAGGTTAGCGCTGCAGCAGCTACAGTAACGTAAAGAGAAAAGGTTAGCGCTGCAGCAGCTACAGTAACATAAAGAGAAAAGGTTAGCGCTGCAGCAGCTACAGTAACATAAAGAGAAAAGGTTAGCGCTGCAGCAGCTACAGTAACATAAAGAGAAAAGGTTAGCGCTGCAGCAGCTACAGTAACGTAAAGAGAAAAGGTTAGCGCTGCAGCAGCTACAGTAACATAAAGAGAAAAGGTTAGCGCTGCAGCAGCTACAGTAACGTAAAGAGAAAAGGTTAGCGCTGCAGCAGCTACAGTAACATAAAGAGAAAAGGTTAGCGCTGCAGCAGCTACAGTAACATAAAGAGAAAAGGTTAGCGCTGCAGCAGCTACAGTAACATAAAGAGAA
>NW_028174822.1:72540-75040 GCF_963971535.1 Notolepis coatsorum
TCTTGTTCCTCTCTGTCTCTTCTTCTTCTCTGGCAGTATATATAACGTCTTGTTCCTCTCTGTCTCTTCTTCTTCTCTGGCAGTATATATAACGTCTTGTTCCTCTCTGTCTCTTCTTCTTCTCTGGCAGTATATATAACGTCTTGTTCCTCTCTGTCTCTTCTTCTCTGGCAGTATATATAACGTCTTGTTCCTCTCTGTCTCTTCTTCTTCTCTGGCAGTATATATAACGTCTTGTTCCTCTCTGTCTCTTCTTCTCTGGCAGTATATATAACGTCTTGTTCCTCTCTGTCTCTTCTTCTCTGGCAGTATATATAACGTCTTGTTCCTCTCTGTCTCTTCTTCTCTGGCAGTATATATAACGTCTTGTTCCTCTCTGTCTCTTCTTCTCTGGCAGTATATATAACGTCTTGTTCCTCTCTGTCTCTTCTTCTTCTCTGGCAGTATATATAACGTCTTGTTCCTCTCTGTCTCTTCTTCTCTGGCAGTATATATAACGTCTTGTTCCTCTCTGTCTCTTCTTCTTCTCTGGCAGTATATATAACGTCTTGTTCCTCTCTGTCTCTTCTTCTTCTGGCAGTATATATAACGTCTTGTTCCTCTCTGTCTCTTCTTCTTCTCTGGCAGTATATATAACGTCTTGTTCCTCTCTGTCTCTTCTTCTTCTCTGGCAGTATATATAACGTCTTGTTCCTCTCTGTCTCTTCTTCTTCTCTGGCAGTATATATAACGTCTTGTTCCTCTCTGTCTCTTCTTCTTCTCTGGCAGTATATATAACGTCTTGTTCCTCTCTGTCTCTTCTTCTTCTCTGGCAGTATATATAACGTCTTGTTCCTCTCTGTCTCTTCTTCTCTGGCAGTATATATAACGTCTTGTTCCTCTCTGTCTCTTCTTCTCTGGCAGTATATATAACGTCTTGTTCCTCTCTGTCTCTTCTTCTCTGGCAGTATATATAACGTCTTGTTCCTCTCTGTCTCTTCTTCTCTGGCAGTATATATAACGTCTTGTTCCTCTCTGTCTCTTCTTCTCTGGCAGTATATATAACGTCTTGTTCCTCTCTGTCTCTTCTTCTCTGGCAGTATATATAACGTCTTGTTCCTCTCTGTCTCTTCTTCTCTGGCAGTATATATAACGTCTTGTTCCTCTCTGTCTCTTCTCTGGCAGTATATATAACGTCTTGTTCCTCTCTGTCTCTTCTTCTCTGGCAGTATATATAACGTCTTGTTCCTCTCTGTCTCTTCTTCTTCTCTGGCAGTATATATAACGTCTTGTTCCTCTCTGTCTCTTCTTCTTCTCTGGCAGTATATATAACGTCTTGTTCCTCTCTGTCTCTTCTTCTCTGGCAGTATATATAACGTCTTGTTCCTCTCTGTCTCTTCTTCTTCTCTGGCAGTATATATAACGTCTTGTTCCTCTCTGTCTCTTCTTCTTCTCTGGCAGTATATATAACGTCTTGTTCCTCTCTGTCTCTTCTTCTTCTCTGGCAGTATATATAACGTCTTGTTCCTCTCTGTCTCTTCTTCTTCTCTGGCAGTATATATAACGTCTTGTTCCTCTCTGTCTCTTCTTCTTCTCTGGCAGTATATATAACGTCTTGTTCCTCTCTGTCTCTTCTTCTTCTCTGGCAGTATATATAACGTCTTGTTCCTCTCTGTCTCTTCTTCTTCTCTGGCAGTATATATAACGTCTTGTTCCTCTCTGTCTCTTCTTCTCTGGCAACAGTTTGAGGGGAAGACCTCCTTCGGGATGTCGGTGTTCAACTTGGGAAATGCCATCATGGGAAGCGGAATTCTGGGGCTGGCGTACGCCATGGCCAACACTGGGGTCGTCCTGTTTCTGTGAGTCATATGGATGGATGGACGGATGGATGGATGATAAATGGAGGATGGATGGACGGATGGATGTGTAGATGAATTGGATGGATGGATGGATGGATGGATGGATGGATGGATGGATGGCGTGTACGTCTGTCAGCGGGGAACTATATGAAACGGCCGCAGACGTGCTTTCCGCCGAGTTCTTTTCAGTGGAGGCCTGTCTCCGACAGTAATAGCACTTGTAATTGTTAAGGGCAATTAAGCAGGCAGTAGACCCTATTGGCAGCAGCTATAATGGAACGCTCAGTCAATAAACAATTGGCACATGAATAATAGTCCACTGCCGTAGCACAGGAGATGATGAAGTGGAGCAGCTTTCTACGTAGAGCTTCTGTAGAAGGAGAACAGGGCCAGCATCGCTCTTTAGCATGTAAATAAACTCAATGTCCCTGCTTGTTATATTTTTTAGAACTACTATACTACTACTACTACTACTACTACTACTACTACTACTACTACTACTACTGCTACTACTACTACTGCTACTATACTACTACTACTACTACTACTACTACTACTACTACTACTACTACTACTACTACTGCTACTACTGCTACTGCTACTACTACTACTACTGCTACTATACTACTACTACTACTACTACTACTACTGCTACTACTACT
>NW_028174822.1:77540-105040 GCF_963971535.1 Notolepis coatsorum
TCTAGAGACAGTGGTTTAGGAGGTAGAGCTGGTCTAGAGACAGTGTCTCAGGAGGTAGAGCTGGTCTAGAGACAGTGACTCAGGAGGTAGAGCTGGTCTAGAGACAGTGGTTCAGGAGGTAGAGCTGGTCTAGAGACAGTGACTCAGGAGGTAGAGCTGGTCTAGAGACAGTGGTTCAGGAGGTAGAGCTGGTCTAGAGACAGTGACTCAGGAGGTAGAGCTGGTCTAGAGACAGTGTCTCAGGAGGTAGAGCTGGTCTAGAGACAGTGTCTCAGGAGGTAGAGCTGGTCTAGAGACAGTGGCTCAGGAGGTAGAGCTGGTCTAGAGACAGTGGCTCAGGAGGTAGAGCTGGTCTAGAGACAGTGTCTCAGGAGGTAGAGCTGGTCTAGAGACAGTGGTTCAGGAGGTAGAGCTGGTCTAGAGACAGTGACTCAGGAGGTAGAGCTGGTCTAGAGACAGTGGTTCAGGAGGTAGAGCTGGTCTAGAGACAGTGACTCAGGAGGTAGAGCTGGTCTAGAGACAGTGACTCAGGAGGTAGAGCTGGTCTAGAGACAGTGGTTCAGGAGGTAGAGCTGGTCTAGAGACAGTGACTCAGGAGGTAGAGCTGGTCTAGAGACAGTGACTCAGGAGGTAGAGCAGGTCTAGAGACAGTGGCTCAGGAGGTAGAGCTGGTCTAGAGACAGTGTCTCAGGAGGTAGAGCTGGTCTAGAGACAGTGTCTCAGGAGGTAGAGCTGGTCTAGAGACAGTGTCTCAGGAGGAAGAGCTGGTCTAGAGACAGTGACTCAGGAGGTAGAGCTGGTCTAGAGACAGTGTCTCAGGAGGAAGAGCTGGTCTAGAGACAGTGGCTCAGGAGGTAGAGCTGGTCTAGAGACAGTGACTCAGGAGGTAGAGCTGGTCTAGAGACAGTGTTTCAGGAGGTAGAGCTGGTCTAGAGACAGTGACTCAGGAGGTAGAGCTGGTCTAGAGACAGTGTCTCAGGAGGTAGAGCAGGTCTAGAGACAGTGTCTCAGGAGGTAGAGCAGGTCTAGAGACAGTGTCTCAGGAGGAAGAGCTGGTCTAGAGACAGTGGCTCAGGAGGTAGAGCTGGTCTAGAGACAGTGGTTTAGGAGGTAGAGCTGGTCTAGAGACAGTGTCTCAGGAGGTAGAGCTGGTCTAGAGACAGTGACTCAGGAGGTAGAGCTGGTCTAGAGACAGTGGTTCAGGAGGTAGAGCTGGTCTAGAGACAGTGACTCAGGAGGTAGAGCTGGTCTAGAGACAGTGGTTCAGGAGGTAGAGCTGGTCTAGAGACAGTGACTCAGGAGGTAGAGCTGGTCTAGAGACAGTGTCTCAGGAGGTAGAGCTGGTCTAGAGACAGTGTCTCAGGAGGTAGAGCTGGTCTAGAGACAGTGGCTCAGGAGGTAGAGCTGGTCTAGAGACAGTGGCTCAGGAGGTAGAGCTGGTCTAGAGACAGTGTCTCAGGAGGTAGAGCTGGTCTAGAGACAGTGGTTCAGGAGGTAGAGCTGGTCTAGAGACAGTGACTCAGGAGGTAGAGCTGGTCTAGAGACAGTGGTTCAGGAGGTAGAGCTGGTCTAGAGACAGTGACTCAGGAGGTAGAGCTGGTCTAGAGACAGTGACTCAGGAGGTAGAGCTGGTCTAGAGACAGTGGTTCAGGAGGTAGAGCTGGTCTAGAGACAGTGACTCAGGAGGTAGAGCTGGTCTAGAGACAGTGACTCAGGAGGTAGAGCAGGTCTAGAGACAGTGGCTCAGGAGGTAGAGCTGGTCTAGAGACAGTGTCTCAGGAGGTAGAGCTGGTCTAGAGACAGTGTCTCAGGAGGTAGAGCTGGTCTAGAGACAGTGTCTCAGGAGGAAGAGCTGGTCTAGAGACAGTGGCTCAGGAGGTAGAGCTGGTCTAGAGACAGTGGTTTAGGAGGTAGAGCTGGTCTAGAGACAGTGTCTCAGGAGGTAGAGCTGGTCTAGAGACAGTGTCTCAGGAGGTAGAGCTGGTCTAGAGACAGTGACTCAGGAGGTAGAGCTGGTCTAGAGACAGTGTCTCAGGAGGTAGAGCTGGTCTAGAGACAGTGACTCAGGAGGTAGAGCTGGTCTAGAGACAGTGGTTCAGGAGGTAGAGCAGTCTAGAGACAGTGTCTCAGGAGGTAGAGCTGGTCTAGAGACAGTGACTCAGGAGGTAGAGCTGGTCTAGAGACAGTGTCTCAGGAGGTAGAGCTGGTCTAGAGACAGTGGTTCAGGAGGTAGAGCTGGTCTAGAGACAGTGGTTCAGGAGGTAGAGCTGGTCTAGAGACAGTGACTCAGGAGATAGAGCAGGTCTAGAGACAGTGACTCAGGAGGTAGAGCTGGTCTAGAGACAGTGACTCAGGAGATAGAGCAGGTCTAGAGACAGTGACTCAGGAGGTAGAGCTGGTCTAGAGACAGTGACTCAGGAGGTAGAGCTGGTCTAGAGACAGTGTCTCAGGAGGTAGAGCTGGTCTAGAGACAGTGTCTCAGGAGGTAGAGCTGGTCTAGAGACAGTGACTCAGGAGGTAGAGCGGTCTAGAGCCAGTGGCTCAGGAGGTAGAGCTGGTCTAGAGACAGTGACTCAGGAGATAGAGCAGGTCTAGAGACAGTGACTCAGGAGGTAGAGCTGGTCTAGAGACAGTGACTCAGGAGGTAGAGCTGGTCTAGAGACAGTGTCTCAGGAGGTAGAGCTGGTCTAGAGACAGTGGTTCAGGAGGTAGAGCTGGTCTAGAGACAGTGACTCAGGAGGTAGAGCTGGTCTAGAGACAGTGGTTCAGGAGGTAGAGCTGGTCTAGAGACAGTGACTCAGGAGGTAGAGCTGGTCTAGAGACAGTGACTCAGGAGGTAGAGCTGGTCTAGAGACAGTGGTTCAGGAGGTAGAGCTGGTCTAGAGACAGTGACTCAGGAGGTAGAGCTGGTCTAGAGACAGTGACTCAGGAGGTAGAGCAGGTCTAGAGACAGTGGCTCAGGAGGTAGAGCTGGTCTAGAGACAGTGTCTCAGGAGGTAGAGCTGGTCTAGAGACAGTGTCTCAGGAGGTAGAGCTGGTCTAGAGACAGTGTCTCAGGAGGAAGAGCTGGTCTAGAGACAGTGGCTCAGGAGGTAGAGCTGGTCTAGAGACAGTGGTTTAGGAGGTAGAGCTGGTCTAGAGACAGTGTCTCAGGAGGTAGAGCTGGTCTAGAGACAGTGTCTCAGGAGGTAGAGCTGGTCTAGAGACAGTGACTCAGGAGGTAGAGCTGGTCTAGAGACAGTGTCTCAGGAGGTAGAGCTGGTCTAGAGACAGTGACTCAGGAGGTAGAGCTGGTCTAGAGACAGTGGTTCAGGAGGTAGAGCAGTCTAGAGACAGTGTCTCAGGAGGTAGAGCTGGTCTAGAGACAGTGACTCAGGAGGTAGAGCTGGTCTAGAGACAGTGTCTCAGGAGGTAGAGCTGGTCTAGAGACAGTGGTTCAGGAGGTAGAGCTGGTCTAGAGACAGTGGTTCAGGAGGTAGAGCTGGTCTAGAGACAGTGACTCAGGAGATAGAGCAGGTCTAGAGACAGTGACTCAGGAGGTAGAGCTGGTCTAGAGACAGTGACTCAGGAGATAGAGCAGGTCTAGAGACAGTGACTCAGGAGGTAGAGCTGGTCTAGAGACAGTGACTCAGGAGGTAGAGCTGGTCTAGAGACAGTGTCTCAGGAGGTAGAGCTGGTCTAGAGACAGTGTCTCAGGAGGTAGAGCTGGTCTAGAGACAGTGACTCAGGAGGTAGAGCGGTCTAGAGCCAGTGGCTCAGGAGGTAGAGCTGGTCTAGAGACAGTGACTCAGGAGATAGAGCAGGTCTAGAGACAGTGACTCAGGAGGTAGAGCTGGTCTAGAGACAGTGACTCAGGAGGTAGAGCTGGTCTAGAGACAGTGTCTCAGGAGGTAGAGCTGGTCTAGAGACAGTGACTCAGGAGGTAGAGCTGGTCTAGAGACAGTGGCTCAGGAGGTAGAGCTGGTCTAGAGACAGTGGCTCAGGAGGTAGAGCTGGTCTAGAGACAGTGTCTCAGGAGGTAGAGCTGGTCTAGAGACAGTGACTCAGGAGGTAGAGCTGTTCTAGAGACAGTGTCTCAGGAGGTAGAGCTGGTCTAGAGACAGTGTCTCAGGAGGTAGAGCTGGTCTAGAGACAGTGTCTCAGGAGGTAGAGCTGGTCTAGAGACAGTGGTTCAGGAGGTAGAGCTGGTCTAGAGACAGTGACTCAGGAGATAGAGCTGGTCTAGAGACAGTGTCTCAGGAGGTAGAGCTGGTCTAGAGACAGTGTCTCAGGAGGTAGAGCTGGTCTAGAGACAGTGTCTCAGGAGGTAGAGCTGGTCTAGAGACAGTGGCTCAGGAGGTAGAGCTGGTCTATAGACAGTGTCTCAGGAGGTAGAGCTGGTCTAGAGTCAGTGTCTCAGGAGGTAGAGCTGGTCTAGAGTCAGTATCTCAGGAGGTAGAGCTGGTCTAGAGACAGTGGCTCAGGAGGTAGAGCTGGTCTAGAGACAGTGACTCAGGAGGTAGAGCTGGTCTAGAGACAGTGTCTCAGGAGGTAGAGCTGGTCTAGAGACAGTGTCTCAGGAGGTAGAGCTGGTCTAGAGACAGTGTCTCAGGAGGTAGAGCTGGTCTAGAGACAGTGGCTCAGGAGGTAGAGCTGGTCTAGAGACAGTGGTTCAGGAGGTAGAGCTGGTCTAGAGACAGTGTCTCAGGAGGTAGAGCTGGTCTAGAGACAGTGGCTCAGGAGATAGAGCTGGTCTAGAGACAGTGACTCAGGAGGTAGAGCTGGTCTAGAGACAGTGTCCCTGGAGGTAGAGCTGGTCTAGAGACAGTGTCTCAGGAGGTAGAGCTGGTCTAGAGACAGTGGCTCAGGAGGTAGAGCTGGTCTAGAGACAGTGGCTCAGGAGATAGAGCTGGTCTAGAGACAGTGGTTCAGGAGGTAGAGCTGGTCTAGAGACAGTGTCTCAGGAGGTAGAGCTGGTCTGGAGACAGTGTCTCAGGAGGTAGAGCTGGACTAGAGGAGGTGTCTCAGGAGGTAGAGCTGGTCTAGAGACAGTGTCTCAGGAGGTAGAGCTGGTCTAGAGACAGTGGTTCAGGAGGTAGAGCTGGTCTAGAGACAGTGACTCAGGAGGTAGAGCTGGTCTAGAGACAGTGACTCAGGAGGTAGAGCTGGTCTAGAGACAGTGGTTCAGGAGGTAGAGCTGGTCTAGAGACAGTGACTCAGGAGGTAGAGCTGGTCTAGAGACAGTGACTCAGGAGGTAGAGCAGGTCTAGAGACAGTGGCTCAGGAGGTAGAGCTGGTCTAGAGACAGTGTCTCAGGAGGTAGAGCTGGTCTAGAGACAGTGTCTCAGGAGGTAGAGCTGGTCTAGAGACAGTGTCTCAGGAGGAAGAGCTGGTCTAGAGACAGTGGCTCAGGAGGTAGAGCTGGTCTAGAGACAGTGGTTTAGGAGGTAGAGCTGGTCTAGAGACAGTGTCTCAGGAGGTAGAGCTGGTCTAGAGACAGTGACTCAGGAGGTAGAGCTGGTCTAGAGACAGTGTCTCAGGAGGTAGAGCTGGTCTAGAGACAGTGACTCAGGAGGTAGAGCTGGTCTAGAGACAGTGGCTCAGGAGGTAGAGCTGGTCTAGAGACAGTGGTTCAGGAGGTAGAGCTGGTCTAGAGACAGTGTCTCAGGAGGTAGAGCTGGTCTAGAGACAGTGACTCAGGAGGTAGAGCTGGTCTAGAGACAGTGTCTCAGGAGGTAGAGCTGGTCTAGAGACAGTGACTCAGGAGGTAGAGCTGGTCTAGAGACAGTGGTTCAGGAGGTAGAGCAGTCTAGAGACAGTGTCTCAGGAGGTAGAGCTGGTCTAGAGACAGTGACTCAGGAGGTAGAGCTGGTCTAGAGACAGTGGCTCAGGAGGTAGAGCTGGTCTAGAGACAGTGGCTCAGGAGGTAGAGCTGGTCTAGAGACAGTGTCTCAGGAGGTAGAGCTGGTCTAGAGACAGTGACTCAGGAGGTAGAGCTGGTCTAGAGACAGTGTCTCAGGAGGTAGAGCTGGTCTAGAGACAGTGTCTCAGGAGGTAGAGCTGGTCTAGAGACAGTGTCTCAGGAGGTAGAGCTGGTCTAGAGACAGTGGTTCAGGAGGTAGAGCTGGTCTAGAGAGAGTGACTCAGGAGATAGAGCTGGTCTAGAGACAGTGTCTCAGGAGGTAGAGCTGGTCTAGAGACAGTGTCTCAGGAGGTAGAGCTGGTCTAGAGACAGTGTCTCAGGAGGTAGAGCTGGTCTAGAGACAGTGGCTCAGGAGGTAGAGCTGATCTAGAGACAGTGTCTCAGGAGGTAGAGCTGGTCTAGAGACAGTGACTCAGGAGGTAGAGCTGGTCTAGAGACAGTGGCTCAGGAGGTAGAGCTGGTCTAGAGACAGTGTCTCAGGAGGTAGAGCTGGTCTAGAGTCAGTGTCTCAGGAGGTAGAGCTGGTCTAGAGTCAGTATCTCAGGAGGTAGAGCTGGTCTAGAGACAGTGGCTCAGGAGGTAGAGCTGGTCTAGAGACAGTGACTCAGGAGGTAGAGCTGGTCTAGAGACAGTGTCTCAGGAGGTAGAGCTGGTCTAGAGACAGTGGCTCAGGAGGTAGAGCTGGTCTAGAGACAGTGTCTCAGGAGGTAGAGCTGGTCTAGAGACAGTGGCTCAGGAGGTAGAGCTGGTCTAGAGACAGTGGTTCAGGAGGTAGAGCTGGTCTAGAGACAGTGTCTCAGGAGGTAGAGCTGGTCTAGAGACAGTGGCTCAGGAGGTAGAGCTGGTCTAGAGACAGTGACTCAGGAGGTAGAGCTGGTCTAGAGACAGTGTCTCAGGAGGTAGAGCTGGTCTAGAGACAGTGTCTCAGGAGGTAGAGCTGGTCTAGAGACAGTGTCTCAGGAGGTAGAGCTGGTCTAGAGACAGTGACTCAGGAGGTAGAGCTGGTCTAGAGACAGTGTCTCAGGAGGTAGAGCTGGTCTAGAGACAGTGGCTCAGGAGGTAGAGCTGGTCTAGAGACAGTCTCTCAGGAGGTAGAGCTGGTCTAGAGACAGTGTCTCAGGAGGTAGAGCTGGTCTAGAGACAGTGACTCAGGAGGTAGAGCTGGTCTAGAGACAGTGTCTCAGGAGATAGAGCTGGTCTAGAGACAGTGACTCAGGAGGTAGAGCTGGTCTAGAGACAGTGACTCAGGAGGTAGAGCTGGTCTAGAGACAGTGTCTCAGGAGATAGAGCTGGTCTAGAGACAGTGACTCAGGAGGTAGAGCTGGTCTAGAGACAGTGTCTCAGGAGGTAGAGCTGGTCTAGAGACAGTGTCTCAGGAGGTAGAGCTGGTCTAGAGACAGTGGCTCAGGAGGTAGAGCTGGTCTAGAGACAGTGGCTCAGGAGGTAGAGCTGGTCTAGAGACAGTGACTCAGGAGGTAGAGCTGGTCTAGAGACAGTGACTCAGGAGGTAGAGCTGGTCTAGAGACAGTGACTCAGGAGGTAGAGCTGGTCTAGAGACAGTGGCTCAGGAGGTAGAGCTGGTCTAGAGACAGTGGCTCAGGAGATAGAGCTGGTCTAGAGACAGTGGTTCAGGAGGTAGAGCTGGTCTAGAGACAGTGTCTCAGGAGGTAGAGCTGGTCTGGAGACAGTGTCTCAGGAGGTAGAGCTGGACTAGAGGAGGTGTCTCAGGAGGTAGAGCTGGTCTAGAGACAGTGTCTCAGGAGGTAGAGCTGGTCTAGAGACAGTGTCTCAGGAGGTAGAGCTGGTCTAGAGACAGTGACTCAGGAGGTAGAGCTGGTCTAGAGACAGTGGTTCAGGAGGTAGAGCTGGTCTAGAGACAGTGACTCAGGAGGTAGAGCTGGTCTAGAGACAGTGGCTCAGGAGGTAGAGCTGGTCTAGAGACAGTGTCTCAGGAGGTAGAGCTGGTCTAAAGACAGTGACTCAGGAGGTAGAGCTGGTCTAGAGACAGTGGCTCAGGAGGTAGAGCTGGTCTAGAGACAGTGACTCAGGAGGTAGAGCTGGTCTAGAGACAGTGTCTCAGGAGGTAGAGCTGGTCTAGAGACAGTGGCTCAGGAGGTAGAGCTGGTCTAGAGACAGTGTCTCAGGAGGTAGAGCTGGTCTAGAGACAGTGGCTCAGGAGGTAGAGCTGGTCTAGAGACAGTGGTTCAGGAGGTAGAGCTGGTCTAGAGACAGTGTCTCAGGCAGGAGGTAGAGCTGGTCTAGAGACAGTGACTCAGGAGGTAGAGCTGGTCTAGAGACAGTGTCTCAGGAGGTAGAGCTGGTCTAGAGACAGTGTCTCAGGAGGTAGAGCTGGTCTAGAGACAGTGTCTCAGGAGGTAGAGCTGGTCTAGAGACAGTGTCTCAGGAGGTAGAGCTGGTCTAGAGACAGTGACTCAGGAGGTAGAGCTGGTCTAGAGACAGTGTCTCAGGAGGTAGAGCTGGTCTAGAGACAGTGGCTCAGGAGGTAGAGCTGGTCTAGAGACAGTGTCTCAGGAGGTAGAGCTGGTCTAGAGACAGTGTCTCAGGAGGTAGAGCTGGTCTAGAGACAGTGACTCAGGAGGTAGAGCTGGTCTAGAGACAGTGTCTCAGGAGATAGAGCTGGTCTAGAGACAGTGACTCAGGAGGTAGAGCTGGTCTAGAGACAGTGACTCAGGAGGTAGAGCTGGTCTAGAGACAGTGTCTCAGGAGATAGAGCTGGTCTAGAGACAGTGACTCAGGAGGTAGAGCTGGTCTAGAGACAGTGTCTCAGGAGGTAGAGCTGGTCTAGAGACAGTGTCTCAGGAGGTAGAGCTGGTCTAGAGACAGTGGCTCAGGAGGTAGAGCTGGTCTAGAGACAGTGGCTCAGGAGGTAGAGCTGGTCTAGAGACAGTGACTCAGGAGGTAGAGCTGGTCTAGAGACAGTGACTCAGGAGGTAGAGCTGGTCTAGAGACAGTGACTCAGGAGGTAGAGCTGGTCTAGAGACAGTGGCTCAGGAGGTAGAGCTGGTCTAGAGACAGTGGCTCAGGAGATAGAGCTGGTCTAGAGACAGTGGTTCAGGAGGTAGAGCTGGTCTAGAGACAGTGACTCAGGAGGTAGAGCTGGTCTAGAGACAGTGTCTCAGGAGGTAGAGCTGGTCTGGAGACAGTGTCTCAGGAGGTAGAGCTGGACTAGAGGAGGTGTCTCAGGAGGTAGAGCTGGTCTAGAGACAGTGTCTCAGGAGGTAGAGCTGGTCTAGAGACAGTGTCTCAGGAGGTAGAGCTGGTCTAGAGACAGTGACTCAGGAGGTAGAGCTGGTCTAGAGACAGTGGTTCAGGAGGTAGAGCTGGTCTAGAGACAGTGACTCAGGAGGTAGAGCTGGTCTAGAGACAGTGGCTCAGGAGGTAGAGCTGGTCTAGAGACAGTGTCTCAGGAGGTAGAGCTGGTCTAAAGACAGTGACTCAGGAGGTAGAGCGGTCTAGAGACAGTGGCTCAGGAGGTAGAGCTGGTCTAGAGACAGTGACTCAGGAGGTAGAGCTGGTCTAGAGACAGTGACTCAGGAGGTAGAGCGGTCTAGAGATAACTGCCCCTGGTAAAGTGCACAAATTCAATTCAAACCTTTATTTAAATTTGAAAGGCAACTGAGGTTTCCCTCGTTTACAGTCACGTTGAGTGTACACAGGGCCGCCTCAGGGGGTGTGCGAGCAGTGCGGTCGCACAGGGCCTCGCGGGAAGGGGGGCCTCGCAAAAAAAAAAAAAAATCTTTTATTTATAATTTTTTTTATTTTAATTTTTTATTTTTTGCGAGGCCCCCCTTCCCGCGAGGCCCTTTTTCATCACAGACCTAAAATCTAGTTTTGCTTATATGCTTATATATTTCACATTAGACACGTTTGTAGAATGTGTGTGACTTGTTCCTGGCTCTGCGGCTCTGCAGCAGACATACTCACTATTGGAGCTCTGGGGCTCTGCAGCAGACATACTATTGGTTTCAACGAAGGGAGGGGTTACATCATGTGTACGCCGGCGTGCGTCAGCTGCGTTTGACTATTTCGCGCGTGCAGCTTTGGAGGTTATGCTTAGTTATGCCAGCCAAGAGGAAGAGGACGGTCATTCGGCAGATGGACTGAAGATGAAAGTTGTTGCATGTTAGACAGTTCAGTCAGGCTAGCCATGTCGGCTTATCTAAAGGCAGGGACAGCTAGTTAGCTTTAGCTACGTTATAATATCGAGTGCTAACGTGTGGTTCAGTCGGGATAGCCATGATGATGTCGGCTAGTAGCTAGCTTAGCTAAAGGCTAACTAGCGTTAGCTAACATAGAGAGAGCACGTGCAGCATTGTTATGCCAAGATGAAGAGGACGGTCATTCGGCAGATGAACTTCGTCAACTCCACGCGGTTGTCTCCATACTCTTGGACGTTTGGTGAGTTTTTAATGCACTCTATTCTATTCCCGCCGTGGATATATCTCTCTCTCTCTCGGGAGCCAAACGGGCCGGCTAGCTGTTGTAGCTAATGTTATATTGAGCCAAAGCGGGCCGGCTAGCTAACGTTATATTGAGCCAAACGGGCCGGCTAGCTGTTGTAGTAGCTAACGGTGTGTGGCCTGGTGTCAGTACCTGGCTACTCTATTTGCAGTTAGCCTATTTAGCTGATGTCGGCCATTGGCTCCTTGCTACTTTGTTTTTTCTGGTATAGACCCTCTTCTCCTTGGATTTAAGTGTTGATCTTTGTCCTTTTGGATCTATGTATATTCATGTTGCCTTTGTGAAGGTATCTTTTCCTTCTGTTTTGTTCTTCCATTAAAAGTTGAATATCCTTTAGGGGCTCATCTTTGCTTATCTCTCTCATACATGCTCTCTCTCTAACACACACACACACAGACATGCTCTCTCTCTCTAACACACAAACACACATGCTCTCTCTCTCTCTTTCTAACACACAGAGACATGCTCTATATCTCTCTCTAACACACAAAATGACATGCTCTCTCTCTCTATATTTCTCTCTCTTTCTAACACACATATACATGCTCTCTCTCTAACACACACACACAAACAGACATGCTCTCTCTCTATCTCTCTCTTTCTAACACACACAGACATGCTCTATCTATCTCTCTCTCTTCAATTCAAATGGGCTTTATTTCACATTCTTGTATTTCTCCCAGTAGGTATGGGAGTTTTGAGTTATTGTCGATGTTTTCAAAGTCTCTTTGGGTGTTTGCAATTTGTGGGAAGTATGTCTTGGTATAGTGTGCAGGTTGTTAAGAAGTGGAGCTCGGTTTCCACCTCATCTTGTGTGCAGTGGGTCTGTCTTCGCTTGGGAGCCAGGTCTGCCTATGGCGGCCTTTCTCGATGGCTAGGCTGTGCTCGCTGAGTCTGTACCTAGTCAAGGATCTTCTTAGTATTGGGTCAGTCACAGTGCTCAGGTATTCTGCCACTGTGTACTCTCTGTTTAGGGCCAAATAGCATTTCAATTTGCTCTGGTTTTGGGTTGTTTCTTTCCAATGTGTCTCTCTCTCTCTCTCTCTCTCTGGCCTTGCTCTGGTGGAGGGTCAGGGGCATTGCCGGGTCTGTGCAGCGATAACACTGTATATTGACTGTAGAACGGGAGCTCTCTCTTGCTCTCTCTCTTGCTATATGTTGACTGTATCATGCCTAGCCTCGGGCAGCGCTATTATTTAAGAATATGTTGACTGTGTGACATTTTTTATTTTTTTTTTTTACCTTTTGGGGGGGGGGGGGGGCTCACGTTTAAATCTCGCACAGGGCCTCGCATTTCTCCCAGGCGGCCCTGAGTGTACACACAGAAATAAGTATGAAAGCAAACAAATTCACACAGCATATAAAATCACAACAAAGAGAAAACAAGACGAGGCAAAAAAGCAAGGAGAAAAAATCTATTAAAACACGTACAACTTGATTGACAAAGGTTGGAGATCAAGGTTTTAAACTCTGCAACAGAGGGGATAATCTCAAGCTTTAAGGACTGTTCGAGTTCATTCCATGAGCTAGAGGGGCATCATAGCAAAATGCAGATTTACCCTGTTCTGAGCAAACTCTGGGGACCAGCCAGTCACTAGAACAGGTTCCATAGGTTCCAACTTTCCATTCCAATAATGATGTAGTATAAGGAGGTAGCTTACCAATAATGATGTAGTATAAGGAGGTAGTGTCGTATATTCTATACAATATCTAAGGTAATTTGCAGTGCATACAGGTTGCTAACTAGAGGGAGGAAAAGGAGAGTGATAGAAACATGGTCCTCCCCTGACTTAGTCAGATGAGTAGCTTACCAATAATGATGTAGTATAAGGAGGTATCTTACCAATAATGATGTAGTATAAGGAGGTAGCTTACCAACAATGATGTAGTATAAGGAGGTAGCTTATCAGCAATGATGTAGTATAAGGAGGTAGCTTACCAATAATGATGTAGTATAAGGAGGTAGCTTACCAATAATGATGTAGTATAAGGAGGTAGCTTACCAATAATGATGTAGTATAAGGAGGTAGGTTACCAATAATGATGTAGTATAAGGAGGTAGCTTACCAACAATGATGTAGTATAAGGAGGTAGCTTACCAATAATGATGTAGTATAAGGAGGTAGCTTACCAATAATGATGTAGTATAATGAGGTAGCTTACCAATAATGATGTAGTATAAGGAGGTAGCTTACCAATAATGATGTAGTATAAGGAAGTAGCTTACCAATAATGATGTAGTATAAGGAAGTAGCTTACCAATAATGATGTAGTATAAGGAGGTAGCTTACCAATAATGATGTAGTATAAGGAGGTAGCTCATAAATAATGATGTAGTATAAGGAGGTAGCTTACCAATAATGATGTAGTATAAGGAGGTAGCTTACCAATAATGATGTAGTATAAGGAGGTAGCTCATCAATAATGATGTAGTATAAGGAGGTAGCTTACCGATAATGATGTAGTAGAAGGAGGTAGTTTACCAATAATGATGTAGTATAAGGAGGTAGTTTACCAATACTGATGTAGTGTAAGGAGGTAGCTTACCAATAATGATGTAGTATAAGGAGGTAGCTAACCAATAATGATGTAGTATAAGGAGGTAGCTTACCAATAATGATGTAGTAGAAGGAGGTAGTTTACCAATAATGATGTAGTATAAGGAGGTAGTTTACCAATACTGATGTAGTGTAAGGAGGTAGCTTACCAATAATGATGTAGTATAAGGAGGTAGCTTACCAATACTGATGTAGTGTAAGGAGGTAGCTTACCAATAATGATGTAGTATAAGGAGGTAACTTACCAATAATGATGTAGTATAAGGAGGCAGCTTACCAATAGTGATGTAGTATAATGAGGCAGCTTACCAATAGTGATGTAGTATAAGGAGGTAGTTTACCAATAATGATGTAGTATAAGGAGGTAGTTTACCAATAATGGCTTCAAAAATGTACAAATACCAGAGTTTTTTGCACCTCTCCGTCAGAGAGGACCAACCAACCTTCTCATAGGGTTGAGGCTGCAGCCTATAAATCACATCACCACAGTCCAGGACTGATAAGAAAACTGCTTCGACATCTCTCTTCCTACTAATCAAAGGAAAGCTGGTTCTGTGTCTGTGTAGGAAAGCACATTCTGTCACAACTTGGAGGCGAGGTTTTCTTTTTGTTTTTGTTTCATAAAGCAGCCTTGAACAACAAAGATTATAATCCAAAAGCCGCAACAGGGAGTACACCAAGCTTTTGGATGTTTGTATTAATTCCTTGGTTTGTTTTAGATTTTGTGAATTTGTAATCAGTTTTTTTTTTCATTTCTGCCCAGAATTTTCCCTACAAATTTGACCTAAGTTACCATCATTTAAAAGTCAGTCATCCATCCATGTCCCATTAAAAAGAAAATTAAGCATTTGGCCTGGCGAGTCATGTCTAGAGGATTAATAAAATTATATATTTTTTTAAAGCTGCTTATTGTGATCTGGATGGTGTGACTGTGGTTTCTCAAGCTGGTGCGCTTGAACCCTCTCTGTCTGTACTGACTGACGCTGTGTGTGTGTGTGTGTGTGTGTGTGTGTGTGTGTGTGTGTGTGTGTGTGTGTGTGTGTGTGTGTGTGTGTGTGTGTGTGTGTGTGTGTGTGTGTATTTCTGTACCCATAGAGTAGATATAGTTTTAGGGAAATGCTATCTGTTTTGAAACTGTGTCAATATTGTATGTCTACGATGAATGCTGCACAGTCACAAACGTAATTGAATAACTCCCAATGAGCTAATTGCACTGTTAGTGTTTATGTCCTTAACCTCTTAGCCTGCAACGTCTTTTTAGGACGATTTGCCCACCGGCATTTTGGCGACCCCTAGTGGCTCGGGTGTACATATGTTGTAATACAATATATATATATCGAATTGAAGGCTTATTTGTTGCCTGTCGATAGCGACAAAATCCGACAAAATCCGTTCAGCGGTTCTCGAGTTACATGCCGATATTTGAGGCTTGTGCAAAGTACACTGTATTGCGCAAAATACCACTCCCGCACAGAGCATGTACGCCACATGCTTGGTGGTAACCTGCCAGTAAATGTTCAAATGGTAAATGGTGCATTTATATAACTCTTTTATCCAAAGCGCTTTACAATTTGTTCCTCACATTTGACCCGTTCACTCACACATTCACACACCGACGGCGGAGGCGACCATGCAAGGTGCCAACCTGCTCATCGGGAGCAATTAGGGGTTAAGTGTCTTGCTCAAGTTTGTCTTGTGTGCAGAATTACTGTTGCACTTTACTGTTACTCTGGTTGGATGCCAAACTTCTTTTCGTTGTACTGTACTTGTGCTGCATGATGACAATACATTTTAATCTAATCCATCGACCATGTGCTCCATCCACCATGTGTTCCATCCACCATGTGCTCCACCATGTGCTCCATCCACCATGTGATCCATCCACCATGTGCTCCATCCACCATGTGCTCCACCATGTGTTCCACCATAATAATAATATATAATAATAATGCAGGACCTGTTGCAGAGGTCTTTATTCGGCATGCAACGACACTCAATGTTTTAGCGGTACACACACAGCGGTTAGTTTTTAGCACACACACCGGAACACACACGCATGCATTGTCTCTTTAGAATCGCTGATGCGATTCGTCTCTGCGATTAACCCATCCCGTCGTCCTTCCCCCCCAAGGGCAGCCGGGAGCAGACAGGCACAACGTGAGCCGCGCCAGGGGACCAATCCATGTGCTCCTGTCCGTCTTCGTCAAGGACGCCACAGCGTTAGCGATCTGTTGTTGTGCATGTTTTTCCATTGGGTTTATCTTATCGGGGGGGAAACCCTTGCGAGCACGGGGAGAACATGCAAACTCCACACAGAAAGGCCTGGGAGATACCCCACCTGGGTACCTGGCATTATGGAAACCTGGTCCCCAAGCGGGAATCGAACCCTGGACCTTCTTGCTGTGAGGCGACAGTGTTAACCACTACCCCACCGTGCCGCCATGTGCTCCACCATGTGCTCCACCATGTGCTCCACCATGTGCTCCACCATGTGCTCCACCATGTGCTCCAGAGTTCCAGTGGGCGTTACCGCCCCCCTGTCTGTTTAGTTTGTGCCACGTGATTTTTTTTCGTAGCCATAGTTTGCGAAGACGCTCTCTGATTGGCTAGCCCGCGTACAGCGAAGACCCTCTCTGATTGGTTTAGCTCCGAAGGGCTCTGGGATAGAAATGTCCGCCTCGTACATAATATATATTCTCTGCTTCGAAGTGGTTATGCTTAGAGTTTGGAATCAGGGCTGGTGGTCCATCGCCCTGCGCTAAAGATAAACTAAACGGAGCTAAACCAATCAGAGAGGGTCTTCGCTGTGCGCCGGCTAGCCAATCAGAGAGCGTCTTCGCTGTGCGCCGGCTAGCCAATCAGAGAGCGTCTTCGCAAACTACGGCTACGAAAAAAAAATGATGCGTCTGTGCCAGTGCATCATGTGACTCTGAATCCCCGCGGGCACAGCAGACCTACATAACAGCAGTGCTTCCTGGACGAGAGGAAACAACGTCATATTAACCCTTTCACTGCCGCACCAGTACCAAACGGTTAACCCGTTCACCGCGACGACAATACAACAGAAGGTTAACCCTTTCACTGCCACACAACAGCAGGTTAACCCTTTCACTGCCGCACTACAGAAGGTTAACCCTTTACTATCGCGCTACCGACCGGGTAACCAGAGGCAGATCACTCCGGACCAAACCAACGTAAACAGTGGTACTCTTCTCAGGGTTGCCGTGGTGATGTGAAATTTCCCATGACTAATTTCATTACCACACTATAGAAGGTTAACCCTTTCTCTACCACACTACAGACGGTTAATCTACGTCTGTTTTTAATTCATTTCCAATGACTAGTATCCATTTGTTGGACAGACAGAGTAGACGTTATGTTCTAATAAAGAAATAAACCAACGACTGTAATACGGATCAATAACGGATCAATGTAGCCGCAGCTTTATTTAGCGCATCGCGCAAACATCCTGCTGCTGGTCTGGACTGGTCCTCAGAACTCCTCTCCAGTCAAACATACTGCTGCTGGTCTGGACTGGTCCTCAGAACTCCTCTCCAGTCAAACATACTGCTGCTGGTGTGGACTGGTCCTCTGAGCTCCTCTCCAGTCAAACATACTGCTGCTGGTCTGGACTGGTCCTCAGAACTCCTCTCCAGTCAAACATACTGCTGCTGGTGTGGACTGGTCCTCTGAGCTGCTCTCTAGTCGAGCTGCTGGTCTGGACTGGTCCTCAGAACTCCTCTCCAGTCAAACATACTGCTGCTGGTCTGGACTGGTCCTCAGAACTCCTCTCCAGTCAAACACACTGTTGCTGGTCTGGACTGGTCCTCTGAGCTCCTCTCCAGTCAAACATACTGCTGCTGGTCTGGACTGGTCCTCTGAGCTGCTCTCCAGTCAAACATACTGCTGCTGGTCTGGACTGGTTCTCTGAGCTCCTCTCCAGTCAAACATACTGCTGCTGGTCTGGACTGGTCCTCTGAGCTCCTCTCCAGTCAAACATACTGCTGCTGGTCTGGACTGGTCCTCTGAGCTGCTCTCCAGTCAAACATACTGCTGCTGGTCTGGACTGGTCCTCTGAGCTCCTCTCCAGTCAAACATCCTGCTGCTGGTGTGGACTGGTCCTGTGAGCTGCTCTCCAGTCAAACATACTGCTGCTGGTCTGGACTGGTCCTCTGAGCTCCTCTCCAGTCAAACACACTGCTGCTGGTCTGGACTGGTCCTCTGAGCTCCTCTCCAGTCAAACATCCTGCTGCTGGTCTGGACTGGTCCTCTGAGCTCCTCTCCAGTCAAACATACTGCTGCTGGTCTGGACTGGTCCTGTGAGCTGCTCTCCAGTCAAACATACTGCTGCTGGTCTGGACTGGTCCTCTGAGCTCCTCTCCAGTCAAACACACTGCTGCTGGTCTGGACTGGTCCTCTGAGCTCCTCTCCAGTCAAACATACTGCTGCTGGTCTGGACTGGTCCTCTGAGCTCCTCTCCAGTCAAACATACTGTTGCTGGTGTGGACTGGTCCTGTGAGCTGCTCTCCAGTCAAACATACTGCTGCTGGTCTGGACTGGTCCTCTGAGCTCCTCTCCAGTCAAACATACTGCTGCTGGTGTGGACTAGTCTGACGTCACTTTGGAGCGCCTGCGAGGTCCACCCATATAGGGAGGTGTAGTCTGACGTCACTGTGGAGCGCCTGCGAGGTCCACCCCTATAGGGAGGTGTAGTCTGACGTCACTTTGGAGCGCCCGTGAGGTCCACCCGTATAGGGAGGTGTAGTCTGACGTCACTTTGGAGCGCCCGCGAGGTCCACCCTTATAGGGAGGTGTAGTCTGACGTCACTTTGGACCGCCCGCGAGGTCCACCCGTATAGGGAGGTGTAGTCTGATGTCACTCTGGAGCGCCTGCGAGGTCCACGCGTATAGGGAGGTGTAGTCTGACGTCACTCTGGAGCGCCCGCGAGGTCCACCCGTATAGGGAGGTGTAGTCTGACGTCACTGTGGAGCGCCCGCGAGGTCCACCCGTATAGGGAGGTGTAGTCTGACGTCACTTTGGAGCGCCCGCGAGGTCCACCCGTATAGGGAGGTTTAGTCTGACGTCACTTTGGTCCGCCTGCGAGGTCCACCCGTATAGGGAGGTGTAGTCTGACATCACTCTGGAGCGCCTGCGAGGTCCACCCCTATAGGAGGTGTAGTCTGACGTCACTTTGGTCCGCCTGCGAGGTCCACCCGTATAGGGAGGTGTAGTCTGACGTCACTTTGGAGCGCCCGCGAGGTCCACCCATATAAGGAGGTGTAGTCTGACGTCACTTTGGTCCGCCTGCGTGGTCCACCCGTATAGGGAGGTGTAGTCTGACGTCACTTTGGAGCGCCCGCGAGGTCCACCCGTATAGGGAGGTGTAGTCTGACGTCACTCTGGAGCGCCCGCGAGGTCCACCCGTATAGGGAGGTGTAGTCTGACGTCACTTTGGAGCGCCCGCGAGGTCCACCCCTATAGGGAGGTGTAGTCTGACGTCACTCTGGACCGCCCGCGCGGTCCACCCGTATAGGGAGGTGTAGTCTGACGTCACTCTGGAGCGCCTGCGAGGTCCACCCGTATAGGGAGGTGTAGTCTGACGTCACTCTGGAGCGCCCGCGAGGTCCACCCGTATAGGGAGGTGTAGTCTGACGTCACTGTGGAGCGCCCGCGAGGTCCACCCGTATAGGGAGGTGTAGTCTGACGTCACTTTGGTCCGCCTGCGAGGTCCACCCGTATAGGGAGGTGTAGTCTGACATCACTCTGGAGCGCCTGCGAGGTCCACCCCTATAGGAGGTGTAGTCTGACGTCACTCTGGACCGCCCGCGCGGTCCACCCGTATAGGGAGGTGTAGTCTGACGTCACTCTGGAGCGCCTGCGAGGTCCACCCGTATAGGGAGGTGTAGTCTGACGTCACTTTGGAGCACCTGCGAGGTCCACCCATATAGGGAGGTGTAGTCTGACGTCACTGTGGAGCGCCCGCGAGGTCCACCCGTATAGGGAGGTGTAGTCTGACGTCACTTTGGTCCGCCTGCGAGGTCCACCCGTATAGGGAGGTGTAGTCTGACATCACTCTGGAGCGCCTGCGAGGTCCACCCCTATAGGAGGTGTAGTCTGACGTCACTTTGGTCCGCCTGCGAGGTCCACCCGTATAGGGAGGTGTAGTCTGACGTCACTTTGGAGCGCCCGCGAGGTCCACCCGTATAGGGAGGTGTAGTCTGACGTCACTTTGGAGCACCTGCGAGGTCCACCCATATAGGGAGGTGTAGTCTGACGTCACTGTGGAGGGCCTGCGAGGTCCACCCCTATAGGGAGGTGTAGTCTGACGTCACTTTGGAGCGCCCGTGAGGTCCACCCGTATAGGGAGGTGTAGTCTGACGTCACTTTGGAGCGCCCGCGAGGTCCACCCCTATAGGGAGGTGTAGTCTGACGTCACTCTGGAGGGCCTGCGAGGTCCACCCCTATAGGGAGGTGTAGTCTGACGTCACTTTGGAGTGCCCGCGAGGTCCACCCGTATAGGGAGGTGTAGTCTGACGTCACTTTGGACCGCCCGCGAGGTCCACCCGTATAGGGAGGTGTAGTCTGACGTCACTTTGGAGCGCCCGCGAGGTCCACCCCTATAGGGAGGTGTAGTCTGACGTCACTCTGGACCGCCCGCGCGGTCCACCCGTAGAGGGAGGTGTAGTCTGACGTCACTCTGGAGCGCCCGCGAGGTCCACCCGTATAGGGAGGTGTAGTCTGACGTCACTTTGGTCCGCCTGCGAGGTCCACCCGTATAGGGAGGTGTAGTCTGATGTCACTTTGGAGCGCCCGCGAGGTCCACCCGTATAGGGAGGTGTAGTCTGACGTCACTTTGGACCGCCCGCGAGGTCCACCCGTATAGGGAGGTGTAGTCTGACGTCACTTTGGAACGCCCGCGAGGTCCACCCCTATAGGGAGGTGTAGTCTGACGTCACTCTGGACCGCCCGCGCGGTCCACCCGTAGAGGGAGGTGTAGTCTGACGTCACTCTGGAGCGCCCGCGAGGTCCACCCGTATAGGGAGGTGTAGTCTGACGTCACTTTGGAGCGCCCGCGAGGTCCACCCGTATAGGGAGGTGTAGTCTGACGTCACTTTGGACCGCCCGCGAGGTCCACCCGTATAGGGAGGTGTAGTCTGACGTCACTTTGGACCGCCCGCGAGGTCCACCCGTATAGGGAGGTGTAGTCTGACGTCACTCTGGACCGCCCGCGAGGTCCACCCGTATAGGGAGGTGTAGTCTGACATCACTTTGGAGCGCCCGCGAGGTCCACCCCTATAGGGAGGTGTAGTCTGACGTCACTTTGGACCGCGTGCTCCCTCCGTATCCGCTCCAACAGCTGACCCAACAGCCGTACAGGAGGAAAGGCGTACAGAAGACCGGGCTGCCATGGAAAGATCGAGAAGGCATCCACCCCCAAGGGGGGATGATCTGCTCGACTGACCGAGAACCACAAGGGGCACTTGTGAGAGCGTCGGCTCGCAAACAGATCTATCGAGGCCTCCCCGAAACGATCCCGGAGTTCCCACTCATCGTAACGAGGACCGCCCTGAGACATCATATCCGCGCCCACATTCTCTGCACCAGGGATGTGGAGCGCCCTCAGACTGCACAGCCTGCGAGATGCCCATAGCCAAAGTTCGACCGCCGCCTGGTGCAGGCGGATGGAACGAGTCCCACCCTGCCTGTTGATATACGCCACTGCCGTCATACTGTCTGTCCTGACCAAAACGTGCTCGCCTACCACCAGATGGTTGAACCGTTTGAGGACCAGGAGGACCGCCTTCAATTCCAACACATTGATGTACGGGGTAGACGGGCCAGCACGGACCTTCGTCCAGCTGTCCCCCACTGCGTGGGTCCGACACGTCCCCCCCCAACCCGTGAGAGAGGCGTCGGTGAAGACCGCGACGTGTGAGCGCCTGCTGCCCATGGGGACCCCAATGGTGAGGATACCCAGCCTCCTCCAATGGGCGAGATCTCCCCATATCGACAAAGGAACCGTCAACCGTTTCCATTTGTCCCTCACCGGATCTATTCCCATAGAGAAAAACCACCTCTGTATCCTCCTCAAGAAGAGGAGGCCAAGAGGAACCACCGTGTGAGCAGATGCCATCATACCGAGCAGGCGCATCACTTGCAGCGCCGTGACCGTCCCTCCCAGAGTTTGCGAAGGATAGACACCCGCCGCTGCTCCGAAAGGGTTACAATCATGGGCCTTGACCTCAACGTCAAGCCCAAGTACTCCACCTGTTGACTGGGAATAGGCGTACTCTTCTTCCAGTTCACAGCAAAACCCAGCCTGGTGAGGAATTCCACCACCAGCCTGGTATGAGACCTGGCAACCTCCTCCGAACGACTGAGGAGTAGAATGTCGTCGAGATAGAACAGAACCCGTATTCCCCGACGACGTAGAGACTCCAGCGCAGTCGATACGCACGTGGTGAATGTGCGGGGAGCCAGAGAATAGCCGAACGGCAACCTCTGGTACTCGTACGCTACGCCCTGAAACAGGAACCGCAGGAACTTCCTGTGAGGAGGGAAAATCGTGATGTGAAAATACGCATCCTTCAGGTCTATGGAGGTGAACCAGTCTCCCCTTCTGACAGCAAGCAGAAGGAGTTTGATGGTCAACATCCTGAACGGTCTCGCTACAATCAACCGATTGAACGCGGACAGATCCAGTATAGGTCTGACCCCCCCTTTTTTCTTGGGCACCAGAAAATAATGGGAGTAGACGCCTGACATCGCGTCCTCTCTCGGGACCACGACTACGGCCTGCTTCGCCAACAGAGATCGGATCTCGTCGGCCAGGGCTGTCACTGCTTCTGACCCTGACAATAGGGTCGGCACCAAACCTGAAAACGGAGGTTGGGGTTGCGCAAACTGCAACACAAGCCCCTCTTTCAACGTTCTCTCTATCCACACCCCCAAACGGCATTCTTGTCGCCATATGTGAAAATAATCCCACAGCGCACCCGGCGTCAACTGACGCTGGGCCGCAAGGAACAGTAGATAGTTGGCCCGGTCCCTCCCGCTGTGCAACGCACCCAAGGGGGGACCCCGACAGAAAGGGCCGGTTCGATACGGGAGAAGCTGTCATCAAACTGGTTGACACACACCCCCCCCCTGAACACCCCTCTAGCGCATGCTGAGGAGTTGTTCTACAGCTAGACACGCAAGGCATGAGAGCCCCATGGGCTCCTACACGCCGAAGCCCTGCAGTGATATTGCTATCACCCAAATCACGCTCACCTTTTCTTTGCAGACCACTGCCGCTCTCACGGGAGTGGGAGGCATCAGCGTGATACCCCGCCTGGCGAAGGCGAGGCCGGGGTAACCCTTGCTGTGCATTCAACAGAAGAGGCCTCGAGTCCCCCTGCTGACCACTGTAGCTAGTGGCAGCCGTAACACCAGACTCCCCCATCACACACCGTGTGGTGCAGGAGCCACGCGACAGTACAACATTCTCACGGACAGACCCAGGCTCAGCCATTAACTGGTCAGCCCCTGTCCCCATGAGAAGTGAAGAATGGGGCCGCATGCGCTTCAAAGAAGGTTCGCGGCCCGCAGCCAAAGGAAAACGATCAGAGCCCCGCTTCCGTGGGTAACAGAGAGAGGATTGAACGGGAAGCGGGCTGCTCGCGGCAGAATGACAACGGCTTGTTTTATCCAAGCCGCATACACCCAAAATGGCCGATCCCTCGGCCGCCAAGGCTGTCGGCCTTGTGGATCCCTGTTGACTCTCCGCCCAGGGCACCACTGGCGGGGGAAACATGGCCGCCTGTCGAGGGCCTCGCCACAGTCGTTGACGAGGCCGTGCTTCCACCTCTGGCTGCACAGCGTGAGGCGGTGTGGGACCCAGATCAACAACCGCATGCGCCTCCACAGAATGACCAAAAAGACTTTCCGTGGAAAAAGGAGTCGTGAGGAGAGAAAACCTATCCTCTTCCCCAAGAGGAGAGTGCTCCAACCAAACATGCCTAACAACAAACGTTGATAGCATCCTAATCCTCCCCGCAGTTATAGCTTGCGACTGAGTCAAGATCTCTATAACACCACAAACATGCAACATGTTTACAATGTCGGCTGGACCCATAGCCCCACTACCCGACGCCAATGTGGATAGGAAACTAGCCAGCTGAGCCATAACACTGGCCGCCGCTACAAACCATCCTGCAGCAGTATACCACTCATCCGTCCATACTGCCACCCTCCGAGCCGATTCGCTCTCAAGCATCGGCCGGGTGGGACATCGTTCATCCCCGCCGGGACACAGGATCAAAGCTACCTGGCTACGCAGCCACGGTACACTCAGCTTGCACCCTGTTGTTAGCCCCTTTACCCGTAAAAAAGGTAAATAAGACTCCCCCACATTAGCAACCGACTGACCTTCATCAATGAACCGGGCAAGAGGAGGGAAAAGCGACAACGTCCCTCGGCGGGGAGAATTAGAACAACGACCCATTTCAACATCAACATTAGCATTAGCAGTAGCATTAGTAGCAATAGTGTAAGCAGCATGCTCCAGGATAGCCAGGAAATCGTCCACTGCAGTGGAACGTTCACCAAGCCACCCCGGCCCTGGCGCCGAAACACACTTCACAGCATTACTAACACCAACATCAATGCCTGATGACACAGGACCTACCTGTGTACAAGCTGGCCCGATAGCCAAACCTTGTACGCTGCCCCTTGGTCTGCTGCCGTCAGACGAGGAAACGTCAACATAGGCCCGACGTGTCGCTGAAACATGCCCTGAAGATTCCAGGGGTAAACAAACCTCCGGTAAGCTTTCAACATTACGCAATTTCTCTAATCTTTTCATAACACTAGTTACATAAGGCGCACTGCGACCGTTATGATGGAAACGAAATAGAGGAAGAGTGTTTGGTGACCATGCCTAGTGTCTTATAGGCTACTCCTACATAGGGGCGGGACCCGGCAGGTGAGGGCGTATTTGTTTTTCGTTAGTGGAGTACAGTAGGTACATGAGATAAGGGATAGCTCGATAGGCTTAAGAGCGGGACACGATGGCCAAGTACGATAATATAACTGATATAACTGAGGAGATAACTGAGGAGATAACTGAGATAACTGAGGAGATAGCTGAGGAGATAACTGAGATAACTGAGATAACTGATGAGATAACTGAGATAACTGAGGAGATAACTGAGATAACGAAAGGTTATCCTATAACCTAGTTATATGAATACTGGCTGAGCGTCTCGCTCTGCCATAATGAGATAACTCTTATCTCCTACCTAGCACATAATGTGCTCACGAAACAAATAAATGCACTCACATGCACGTGACCAAGCCACGCACCTGCGTCTCCCTATATGACGCCGGAAATGGTCACGCTCACCTTCCTCAGAACGATTTCCATACACGGAAAAACCATCCAAGGGACCTCAGGGCGCTAAGAGCGAGACACTCAGCCAGTATTCATATAACTAGGTTATAGGATAACCTTTTAGTTATATAGCATACTTGGCTATCGCGTCTCGCTCTGCCATAATGAGATATGGGGCAGAGCGGACGCGTGGCCCGACAAGTGTACCCCCTGAGGGCCCGTAAGCCCCAGCCAGGGAGGAGGGGAGTCCCGTCCACCCGCCCGTCCTAACGAAGGGGGGGAGGCAGTCAACTTTACCAAAGTGCGAAAAAAGGGGCACCCCTGAAAACGCACAGCACAGGCGGGACCACGTGTGACACAGCACCCCGTGGCCCACACCCACACACCCCTGGTTGCCCACCAAATGGTGGGACGCAGGAGAGGTCCCAGACCTCAGAACCGCCTGGGAGACAGAACCCCCAGTCATGTCCACGAGGTAAAACTTAACGAAGGGACCCGGGGAGGACCAGGAGGCCGCAGCACAGATGTCCTCCACCGAGGCCCCCCCTAACAGGGCAGCAGCCTGAGGGGGAACCTGTCCAGCCAACGTGTAGCAAAAGGCAATGCCCTCGCACAACCAATGTGACAGGCGGTGCTTGGATAGCGCCTCACCCGCGCAAGGGCCACCGTAACAGTTGATCGAAAGCCCTGAGATCCCGAGTCCGACTGAGGTAAACCCCCAGTGCACAGACAGGACACGACAGGTGAAGGCTCGCCTCCAACTCACTAGCGTGAGGAGGCGGACGAACGCCTGAACCACAATATCCCTGGAGCGAAAAGATCCCCGGATATTCTTTTGCACGAAGACTGGATTAGGCCTCAGAGTCGCACCGCTATCGGCCGAATAGACAGGCACTCAGGCCGCACCGAGAGAGCACACAGCTCACCCACGCGCTTAGCTGAGGTGATGGCCAAAAAGAATGCGGTCTTAAACACAGCTGATCCAATGGCGCCTGCTCAAGAGGCTCAAACGGGGCCTCCTACAACCGGCCCAGGACCAGTTGGAGGTTCCACTCAGAGACAGAGAACGTTCCACAGGCTTGAGACGCCGAGCGCCAAGCAGGAAACGTTTCAAAGGAGAGGGTGGCTGAACAATGTTCTGCCACCACACTCGACCATAAACCACTTCCCAGCGTAAGCCGCGGTAGTGGACGGAGCGCGCGTGTTCCGGATAGCGTTAACCACAGAAGAGTCAAGACGCATCCCCACCAGATTCACACTTTCGGCAGCCAAGCGTAGAGGCTGCCCCAGAACAGGAGGCAGAACAGAGTGCTGCGTGCCTGAGAGAGGGCCCGCGGTGACCACGGAACAGGCCACGGCGGGGCCACCAAGAGCTGAATCAGGGCCAGGGACCACACAGCTGAGCCCCGGCCCGGCGCGATCAGGATCAAGTCCCGTGCTCCCGACGTACCCGCCCCAACAGCTGAGCTATCAGGTGTATGGGGGGGAATGCGTACAGAATCCCGGGCGGCCACGGAATCGGTCCCAGACCTGTCCGACTATGTCTGGACGTAATCCCCACTTGTCAGGGTGAGGACCGCCCGCGACATCTGCACCCACATTCTCCCTGCCGGATGAAGATGCGCAGATGGAGAAATGCCCATAGCCAGAGCCCGACCGCCGCCCGGTGCAGACGGGGGGAGCGCACTCCTCCCTGTCTGTCAATATATGACGCTGACGTCGTGTTGTCCGTCCTGATCAAGGTGGCCGAGCCGTTTGAGGACCAGAAGGACTGCCTTCAATTCCAACACATTGAATGTAGCGCAGATCGGGCAGCATGGTCTTGCCAGCTGCCCCCTACTGCGTAGGCCCGACACGTCCCCCCCCATCCCATGATGCGTCGGTGAAGACGTGACGTGTGACAGCCTGCTGCCAACGGGGACCCCGCTGGTGAGGGCACCAGGCCCTCCCCAGAGGACGAGGTCCCCCAGTACTGACATGGGAAACTTCAGCCGCTTCCACTTGTCTCTCACCGGGTCCATTTCCATACTGGAAAAACCACCTCTGTATCCTCCTCATGAAGAGGAGGCCAAGAGGGACCACAGAGTGAGCAGATGCCATCATACCGAGCAGGCGCATCACGGACAGCGCCGTAACCGTCCTAGGACGGAACCCCCCGAGCGCGCCGAGAACCACCCACTCACCGCCGCTCCGAGAGGGATGCCCATATAGACCTTGAGCTTAGAAATAAGCCCAAGTACTCCACCCGTTGACTGGGAAGAGGAGTACTCTACTTCCAGTGTACAGCAAAACCCAGGCTGGTGAGGAATTCCACCACCTGCCTGGTATGAGACCTGGCGATCTTCCCTGACCGGCCGAGGACCAGAACGTCATCCAGGGTAGAATAAAATTCGTATCCCCCGACGACGCACTTGGTGAAGATGCGGGGCGCCAGAGAGAAGCCGAACGGCAGCCTCTTGTACTCGTACACTAAGCCCTGCAAAGGAAGCATAGGTATGTCCTAGGATGGAAGATCGGGATGCGAATACGCATCCTACAGGTCTATGGAGGTGAACCAGTCCCCCACCTGACAGCGCCTAACAGATGGGAGACAGTCAACATTCTGAACCTTCCATGGGACAGGTCCAGTATGGGTCTGACACCCCCCCCCCCCCCCCCCCCCCCCCCGATTTCTCGGGCACCAGAGAATACCGGGCACCAGGGCGTCTCGTGGAGCCGGGATATCGCACCCTGACACTACCAACGCGGGAATCGCACCCAAGGGGGGACCCCGACAGAAAGGGCCGGTTTGATACGGGAGAAGCTGACATCATACTAGGTGACAAAAGCTCCCCCACTGAACACCCCTCCAGCATGGACTGCTGAGGAATTGTTCTACAGCTGGACATGCAAGGTGTGATGCCCCCACACTGCCCGATAGGGTGGGTTCCTACACACCGTAGCCCTGCAGTGATATTACTACCACCCAAATCACACTCGCCTGCCAGACCACTGCCTGTCTTCCGGGAGTGGGAGGCACTAACGTGATACCCTGCCTGGCGAAGGCGAGGTCGGGGGAACCCGCACTGTTTGCCTCAAGAGGTCTCGAGCCCCCCTGCTGACAACCTTTGTAGTTGACAGACGTAACACCAGGCTCAACCAAACACAGACGCAGAACTCATGGCGTGGGAGCCGCTTGACAGC
>NW_028174822.1:112540-130359 GCF_963971535.1 Notolepis coatsorum
GAATCATCTGCATACAGTAGTGGTTTACATTTCACAGATGCTGGCACGTCATTGACATATATCTGAAATAAAAGAGGACCTACAATTGATCCTTGAGGCACCCCACATACAATGTCCAGAGGTTCTGATCTGACGCCTTCCACCTCACAGACTTGAGTTCTCCCTGTGAGGTAAGAATTGAACCTACTGACAGCAGTCTGACTAAAAACCCATGCACTCAAGCGTTGACGCCAATATAGCGTGGTTCACGGTATTAAACGCTTTCTGTAGGTCAAGCAAGATCATTCCAACATAATTGCCATCCTCAAAATGTTGCTTGATGTAGATGTTGCTATACCTTGTTTTGTTACACGTATACATACATACCAACTATTGGCCTGTTTTATTCTCCACCCATCGATCATCCATAGCAACACTATATTATCACCGACATCCAAGTTGGGGGATCCCCCTTTGACCGGCCCTTCTAAGGTTTCTCTCCTCCACATCGCCTGTGGTGCTTTTTTCCTATTGCTAGGTTTTTAGTGAGTTTTTCCTTACCTTCGCTGGGGAATGTCTGGGAGTGTTGCATATTTGGATTTTATGCATGGATTTTGCTCTTGATTTATTGTGATGTTTCTTCTTGACTTGTCTAAAGAAGACTTGTCCAGCACATGGGGCATTACCTTGTGATTTCGGGCTTTTCAAATTGGATTGGATTTGATTTGTAGATAACATTCAACCACTAGATGTCGCACTAGAGCACCAGTGTAACGTTCCCCGCGGTGCTGCGCCACCTAATGGACTAATTCAGGTGGTGCAGCTCATGTCCTTATTTATTCATTTGTTCCATGTGATTCTTATCAATTTGTTGTCTGTGCATTTGATGTCTGTCTTGTCTGTGATGTTCCACTTCCTGGTCTAATGTCTCCCCTCTCTGTGTTGGTTTTGTGATCTGGTTTAATGTTGATATTTTGTGTGTATTTATATTTCAACCATGTAATGTTTTTGTCACTTTTTTTGTCACTCTGTTCTTCCCAGCTGAGTCTTATTACCCAATTACCCTCCTGTGTCAATCAGTGTCTGTATATATGCCTGGTAGTTCCTGTCTTCCCTGTCGCGTCATTACTCTTTGTTACCCGGTTCCTGTCGTGTTGTGCTCATTGTTTGTTAGCCGTTCACAGAACACTTGTTGTAAGTAGCACACTGTCTTGTCGGAGTTTCTATCACTCCTTGTGTTGGAGGATAGTTTTCATTTATAGTGTTTTTGTTTTGTAGGGCAATTAGTTTGTTTTTCTAGACTTGCCCTTTCTCTTTGTTTGTTGAGCTACTCTGACCAACATTAAAGGAGCAGTGCTCACTTTTCAAAATTCAACATCTGCCTTTGTCTATCCCAGGGGTCGGCAACCTGCGGCTCCGGAGCCGCATGCGGCTCTTTAGCCAATCAGCTGCGGCTCCCTGGCCCAAAAATTTTTTTTAATTTTTGTTTGCTCTTTTTCTTTTAAATTTTTTTTTTTGTTCTCTTATTTTGGAGATCGATGTCATACTGTGACACTGAAATGAAAAAAATATTTCATCAACTAAAATCTTTAGTCAACAAAAATATTTCATCTGCAAGTGGCTAATCTTGAGTTTCCGACCCCCCAGTAAGCTAACCATGGATAAATCCAAAAAAAGGAAAGTCTGAGGAAAATAGAGGGTTTAATTCAGCGTGGACAGATTAATTTGCTTTCACGACTAACGATGACCTGTACTGTATGCCTGATATGTGGTGCGAAATTTGCGAACAACGAAAAATTAACATTTTATTTTATAGATTTTTCACAAATAAGGGAAGGACTCAAATAGAGCTGCATAGTTCAGGGTTTTATTTCAAAGTAGGTCTACAGATGCCAGTGTTTTTCTCCTTTTCTGTGTTTTATTTCAAAGTAGGTCTACAGATGGTAGTATTTTTTCAAAGTGGACTACTTTTCATTTTATAAATGTTCCACAAATAAGGGAAGGACTCAAATATACCTGAATAGTTCAGGGTTTTATTTCAAAGTCGGTCTACAGACACCAGTGTTTTGTCTCCTCTTCTGTGTTTTATTTAAAAATAGGTATACACAGCCAGTCTTTGTTCTCCTCTTCATAAGAGTTTGAGGTTTTCCTTTGTTATAACAGGTAAAAACAAAAATTTTCTTTTTGTTGCTTTATAATTCCATTAATGCAACAAACTGTGTGCTATAAGTATAAAGTATAATAAATCGCAAATTTCTTTGGGTATGCAATTGTCAGGCGTTTTATGCTAAATGTGGGGTATGCTTGGGGATATATAAAACGTTATACACAGTGTTATCTTCATTTTAAGGGACGGGGAAAAGTGGCTCTTTTGCTAGTAAAGGCTGCTGACCCCTGGTATATCCCCTGCTGGTCTGCGTCTGGGCTCTTCTCTGTCCACTCTTATCGTGCCTGATCGTAACACACCAGCATGTCATTGATCCAATCGGGTGCAGTCCACGTGGGCTAAATGGGAAGTAGGGAGGGGATACGTGCACCACGCAATATTTAATTGTATTAATCAGTCCTTATTTTTTGGGAAAAGCAACACTTTTGTTCTGCACATTTCTAAAAGCTCTGTTTATGTATACATACATTTGTGGATATTAATAATAATAATAATAATTGATTGTGTTTATTCTTTTTACAGAATCCTGCTAACGGCAGTGGCCGCCCTCTCATCGTACTCCATACACTTACTGCTCAAGTGCTCTGGTATTGTAGGTATGTACTGTATGTCACCAGGACAAAACAGCTGTAACGCCATTGTGAGGATGACTAATATAACATACTGTACACACACATGACTAATATAACATACTGTACACACGCATGACTAATATAACATACTGTACACCAGTGCATGTGAGCGGATCGGAGCGTGAGCGGCGCGGGGCGCGGAGCGGCCGGTTTTGACGTGAGCGAGGAGTGGGTTTTAAAATGAGTCGGCGCGACGTCCGGAGCGAGAGTTCTCCTCCGCTCCAATCCACTCCAGGCCGCTCACAGTGGTTTAACACTGATGTAATATATACATGCAGTACAATGCCAAAGCAACAGATGGCGATGTACAAACATGAAGGCCATTTTCAACCAATGAGAAGGGTGAACCTGTGATAGGCTGTTCGTTCAGGCTTTGTCACTGTAGAGACGCCCACACTCACTCCAGTTAGAAAAAGTATATCGACGCCATTGTTGTTGACGTTAGCTTACATGCTAACGTTAATGGCAGCGACCATAGCATTGTGGCTCGGCTAGCCTATCATCGCTTAATAGAGATAGTGAATGGATAAACAACGTTATTTAACATTGCAGAATGGCTACAATTACAATGCGGCTCAATACAAACAATTGTTAAGGGGCCCAGGGGGTGTAGACTGTTGTAGTTTGAGCTCATTTACACCATGCTCCAAAAAAAGAAGAAAAAAAACTGCCGAGCGATCTGGCGCGGGGAGCGGGGAGCGCTCGATTCAAGGTGAGCGGGGAGCGAGCGGAGAGCGACTTGGGGGCGGGGTCAACATGAGTGATTAGCGGAGCGGACCAAGCTTTAAAGAGCGAAGAGCGGATTTCTCGGCCGCGCCGATCCGCTCACGTGGTCTGCTGTACACACGCATGACTAATATAACATACTGTACACACGCATGACTAATATAACATACTGTACACACGCATGACTAATATAACATACTGTACATACACACGCATGACTAATATAACATACTGTACACACGCATGAGACATGCAGAGTCTGATAGCCTCTTCTGCTTGATTTCATAATCCCAACATCCCCACCCCCCAACATTAGATTAGATTAGATTCAAATGTATTGTCATCATACAGAAGTCTGTCGTCCAACCAGAGTGCTAATGTAACAGTAAAGTACAATAGTAATATACAATGTACAGGTGATTAAACTGGGTATAAAATATATAAACTACGGAGTAATAGTGCTAATCAGATGTATGTACAGAGTTGTAGTATTAATATGTACAGTGATACAGGTATAAAGACACTATGGTAGTAAGTCATACTGGCCAGCAGTGTAACTAGTAAGAGTAGGTAAGAGATATGTACAGATATATATATAGTATTAATATGTACAGTGATACAGGTATAAAGACACTATGGTAGTAAGTCATACTGGCCAGCAGTGTAACTAGTAAGAGTAGGTAAGAGATATGTACAGATATAGATATAGTATTAATATGTACAGTGATACAGGTATAAAGACACTATGGTAGTAAGTCATACTGGCCAGCAGTGTAACTAGTAAGAGTAGGTAAGAGATATGTACAGATATAGATATAGTATTAATATGTACAGTGATACAGGTATAAAGACACTATGGTAGTAAGTCATACTGGCCAGCAGCGTAACTAGTAAGAGTAGGTAATAGATATGTACAGATATAGATATAGTATTAATATGTACAGTGATACAGGTATAAAGACACTATGGTAGTAAGTCATACTGGCCAGCAGTGTAACTAGTAAGAGTAGGTAAGAGATATGTACAGATATAGATATAGTATTAATATGTACAGTGATACAGGTATAAAGACACTATGGTAGTAAGTCATACTGGCCAGCAGTGTAACTAGTAAGAGTAGGTAAGAGATATGTACAGATATAGATATAGTATTAATATGTACAGTGATACAGGTATAAAGACACTATGGTAGTAAGTCATACTGGCCAGCAGTGTAACTAGTAAGAGAGTAGGTAAGAGATATGTACAGATATAGATATAGTATTAATATGTACAGTGATACAGGTATAAAGACACTATGGTAGTAAGTCATACTGGCCAGCAGTGTAACTAGTAAGAGAGTAGGTAAGAGATATGTACAGATATAGATATAGTATTAATATGTACAGTGATACAGGTATAAAGGCACTATGGTAGTAAGTCATACTGGCCAGCAGTGTAACTAGTAAGAGAGTAGGTAAGAGATATGTACAGATATAGATATAGTAAGGGATATGTACAGATATAGATATAGTGTCTACAGATATGTAAAAAGGATTATAATGCAGGTATATTGCCTCGTCATTGAAGGTGTGTGACGTTATACGTCTGTATCGTGGATGTGAACGTGTTCGAATCGTGTGTCTGGTCTCTCTCTCCTCAGGTATCCGGGCGTACGAGCAGCTGGGCTACAGGGCCTTCGGGACGCCGGGCAAGATGGCTGCCGGCATCGCCATCACACTGCAGAACATCGGAGGTGGGGATTGGTTGAATGCAATGCATGGGGGGGAGGGAGGGGGAGGGGGGTGTAACACATTTCAAATATTTTATTTGAATCCACAGGTTAAACGTAACGCACTATGAAGAGAGGTTTTGTGTGTTTTTGATCTCGTGGCCACAGGAATTATTGTCTCCAGTCCTGAGAGCAGTTTTGATAAACTCCTACATTAAGGCTGTCAGTGTGAACGCAGCACTAAGACTGTCAGTGTGAACGCAGCACTAAGGCTGTCAGTGTGAACGCAGCACTAAGACTGTCAGTGTGAACGCAGCACTAAGGCTGTCAGTGTGAACGCAGCACTAAGACTGTCAGTGTGAACGCAGCACTAAGACTGTCAGTGTGAACGCAGCACTAAGACTGTCAGTGTGAACGCAGCACTAAGACTGTCAGTGTGAACGCAGCACTAAGACTGTCAGTGTGAACGCAGCACTAAGGCTGTCAGTGTGAACGCAGCACTAAGACTGTCAGTGTGAACGCAGCACTAAGACTGTCAGTGTGAACGCAGCACTAAGGCTGTCAGTGTGAACGCAGCACTAAGGCTGTCAGTGTGAACGCAGCACTAAGGCTGCCACTGTGTACTCTCTGTTTAGGGCCAAATAGCATTTCAATTTGCTCTGGTTTTGGGTTGTTTCTTTCCAATGTGTCAGATAGTTTTCTTTTTGTTTTCTTATAATTTGATTTAGTCCAGTGTGGTTTCTGTCTGGTGGCTCTGCTTGTGTTTGTGAGCAGAGTCCCAGAACCATCTGGCTGAGTGGGCATCTATCGAGGGTCTCTCTGTGGGTGAGGGCTATGTTGTGGAGTGTGTCTGGGTCGCTTTCTTTTAGGTGATTGTGGAATTTGAATGCTCTTTTTTGAATTTTTATGATTAGTGGGTATCTTCCTAGTTCTGCTCTGCATGCATTATTTGAATTTTTATGATTAGTGGGTATCTTCCTAGTTCTGCTCTGCATGCATTATTTGGCGTTTTCCGTTGGGTGCGGAGAATGGATTTGCAAAATTCTGCATGCAGAGTCTCAATTGGGTGTTTGTCCCATTTGGTGAAGTCTTGGTTTGCAAGTGGGCCCCAGACTTCACAACCATATAGGGAAATCAGTTCTATATAATATTTTGAGCCAGATTTTGACTGGAATGTCTAACTTGATGTTCCTTTTTATGGCATAGAAAGCCCTTCTTGCTTTGTCTCTCAGGTCGTTCACAACTTGATTGAAGTTCCCTTTAGCACTGATGTTTAGGCCGAGATATGTGTAGTTTTTTGTGTGTTCTAGGGAAATTGTGTCTAGGAGGAATTTGTGTTTTTGTTGTTGTAGGCTGGGCCTTTTTTGGAATATCATAATTTTAGTTTTGTTTAGATTTACTGTCAGTGCCCATGTCTGGGAGAATTTGTGCAGAAGGTCAAGGTGCTGTTGTAGCCCTTCTTTTGTTGGGGACAGCAGCACCAGGTCATCTGCAAACAGTAGGCATTTGACTTCTGTGTTTGCTAGGGGGATGCCAGGTGCTGCAGTTTGTTCCAATGTTTTTGCCAGTTCATTTATGTATATGTTGAAGAGGGTTGGACTCAAACTGCACCCCTGTCTAACCCCACGGCATTGAGGGAAGAAGTCTGTGTGTTTTCCTTCAATCCTCACAGCACATGTGTTGTTGGTGTACATTGACTTTATGAGTTTCAAGTTTCAAGTTTCTTTAATAGTTGTCATACAGAAGTACAGAATACTTTCATACAAAATGCTTCTTACTGTTACGCTCCAGAGGCTGTGCTAGACAAGATAGTATCAAATAACATAGTATAGCATGTAAATTAGAAGTAGAAAATGAGGTCGTAGGTTTTCCCTGCAATGCCACTATCTAACAGTTTGTACAGCAGACCCTTGTGCCAAATTGAGTCAAATGCTTTTTGGAAGTCAACGAAACAGGAGTATACTTTGCTTTTATTTTTATTTATTTGGTTGTCGATTAGGGTGCTGAGGGTGAGAATGTGGTCTGTTGTACGGTGATTTGGTAGGAAGCCAATCTGTGATTTGCTCAAGGTATTGTTGTTTGTGAGGAAATGTATGAGTCTGTGGTTAATGATCATACAGAGGATTTTTCCAAGGTTGCTGTTGACACAGATCCCACGGTAATTGTTTGGGTCATATTTGTCTCCCTTTTTGTGGAGCGGTGTTATGAGTCCTTGGTTCCAGATATTGGGGAAGATCCCGGAGCTAAGGACAATGTTAAGGAGTTTTAGTATAGCCAATTGGAATTTGGAGTCTGTGAATATGATCATTTCATTTAGGATATCATCCGCTCCGCAGGCCTTCTTGGTTTTAAGTGATTTTTTTTTGTCCTGTAGTTCTTGTAGTGTAATTGGGGAGTCTAGCGGGTTCTGGTAGTCTTTTATGGTTGACTCCAGGCTTTGTAGTTTATCTTGTATGTGTTTTTGCTGTTCATTTTTTTTTATTGGGCTAAAGAGATTGGAGAAGTGGTTTACCCATACATCTCCATTTTGGATGGGTAGCTCCTCGTGGTGTACTTTGTTTAGTTTGTTCCAGTTTTCCCAGAAGTTATTATATATATAGATTCCTCTATATCTTTTAGCTGGTTGGTCCCTTTTTTTCTGACTGTGTTTTTGTAATGTTTCACTGTTTCACTGTATTGGAGACGTGTGTTCTGGTTGTCTGGGTCTCTGTGTTTTTGGTTTGATAGGTTCCTTAATTTCTTCCTGAGATTTTTACAATCATTATCATACCATTGTCATGCATATTTTTTTTTCTCGCTTTCCTATTTGAGGCCTTTAGGTTGGATAAGGAAGCTGTAAGGTCAAATATGTTATTGAGGTTTTCTACCGCTCCGTTTACACTTTTGCTGTTGTGTTGGAAGTTTTTTTCTAGGAATTGCTCTAATTTGGATTGGACTTTTTGTAGCTTGATAGCGGATTGGAATGCTTCCATACTACTTTCCTTCCATTTGTAGTGTTTTTTAATAGTGTGTAGTTTGTTTGGTTTTGGTATTTCCTGGTTGGGTGTTGATCTATTCATGTAGATAGTGGTTTTGCTGTGGTCTGACAGGGGTGTTTGCTGGCTGACTGTGAACGCTCTGAGAGACTCTAGGCTGAGGTCAGTGATAAAATAGTCTACTGTACTGTTACCCAGAGATGAGCTATATGTGTACCTACCATAAGTGTCCCCTCGGAGCCTACCGTTAACTATGTACAGTCCCAGCGAGCGACAGAGCTGTATAAGTTGTGACCCATGTTTATTTGTTGTTTGGTCATAGTTCTTTCTGGGGGGGCATATTTGGGAGGTGTTTGTCTCCCTGTGTGCTGAGGTCCCCACAGACTATAATGTGACCGCAAGCCTGGAACTGGTTGATTTCGTCTTGTAGGATTAGGAACATGTCTTCCTTGTAGTATGGGGATTCAATTGGGGGGATGTAGGTGGCACACAGGTAGATATCTTTCTCGGTTGATGTAAGTTCCTTATTTATTTTTAACCAGATGAAAAAAGCTCCAGTTTTGATTAGCTTTATGGAGTGGGTTAGTTCTGATTTGTACCATATTAGCATGCCTCCAGAGTCTCTCCCCTGTTTGACCCCTGTTAGCTTGGTGGATGGTACCAACAGCTCTCTGTAGTTTGCAGGGCAGCCAGTAGGACTATTTCCTCTGTGCCATGTCTCTTGTAGGACCATGATGTCTGTGTTTGACATTTCTGTGATAAAGTCTGGGTTTCTGCTCTTTGTTCCAAGGGCAGTTGACCTCAGACCTTGTATATTCCAGCTTGAAATGGTAAAAGATCTGTATTCCATTATTACAGTGTTATATTCCAGTGGTTTTGTCCTGGACCACAAATGAGAAAATCTTGCTGATCATCTGATGCACGGTCAGCTCCCCAGGTGGAGATCTGTCGGTCATGGGGTTGACCTGTACATTTGTGTGGTATGGGGTTGGCAGGATATGCATTGGCTGGGGGGGGGGTCTGCAGGAGGGGAGCAGGTTGAAACTGGGCAGCCTGTGCATATGTGTGATGCGTTCTTTGCAGGTCGGGCGTGGACCTGGCCTGGGGTGCAGGGTGGTCTCTGTTTGTAGCCTGTTGTTCTCTAGGTGCAAAAGGTCTTCTGGGTGTAGCTCTGGGTGGGGTGTTCATCCCTCTGTTGCTCTTGTAGGATGTGGTAGGGCTACGGTTTAGTGCGACGTCTTTCAGGGTCTTTGCGAAGTTAGGGACTGCTCTTTTGAGGATGTGAACATCGTCATGCAGGCTGTCCAGGTCTATGGTGGGGTGAGCTGCCATGTAGACGTTTTTCTTCATTGCACAGTTTCTGGAGATGTGCATTAATACTTTGTATGTAGTCTGTGTGGTAATCCCATCTGGGTAGCAGTGCAGAGATTACTACTTTTGCTCTGGGAAATGTTGACGTGGCTTTTTCGACTACTTCCATGACAGATTTGGTCACCTCCTCCCTTGTCTGCGTTCTCAAGTTGTTTGTGCCTGTGTGTATTATGATGTGGCTGGGGGATCCCAGGTTGTCTTCTTGCAGTAGTTCTACAGCCCGATAGGTATTCTGGCACTTTAGTTTCATAACTGTGTGGTTTGGGAAGAGTTTTCCTTCCTCTACATATCTCCCGTTTGAGTCCATGAGGAGTACAATTTGTGGACCTTCTTGAGGTCTGGTGGGTGATGTTGGACGTGGGGTGTCTTGAGTGTCTGCTGTTGTTGGTTGGTTGTCCTCATCTTCATCATGAATTACTGTCTCTGTTTTATGGGGCTGTTTGGTGGTCAGAGCTGGTTTGGCTGTTGACGTCTCTTTGAGGTTTTGCATTTCCTGCCTGATTAGATTGATGTCTTTCGACACCCCTTCCACTTTACCCATGGATGTCCGCATTTCTGCCGACTCCAATTTGGCTGTTTGCATCTCTTCTTTGAGTTTTTTCAGCTCCAGCCTGAGTTCATTGTTCTGTTTCGACACCTCTTCTATTCTGTCCATGTGTGTTCTCACCAAGGTCCAGAGAGCAGGCAGGGAGTCATGTGTGTCTGTGTTTCTGGTAGGCGGGGGGGGGGGCTGTAATTTTTTGCTCAATTTCCACTTGTTTGCGTTCTATCTTTGAAAACATCTCCTTCATTTGTTTCCTCTCGGTGAAGCACCAATGGTCTGTTGTGAGTGGGTCTTCACTGCTTATTTTCGTTAGTGCCGTTTCTCTGATTCTGGAGAAGTCTTTCTCAAAGGGACTTGTGTTGCCCTGAATCACTACCATTCCTGTATGATAGAAGTTTGCAACCGTTTGGTTCTCCCCTGTGTCTATTACCAGTGTTTGTGAGTCCTTGTTTCCCCTTTTTGTAGCAGAGGGATGGTGCTCTAGTGTGGCCGCGTGCCATGCCTTATAGTATTCAGTGTAGAAAATGAGGTTGGATTTGCATCCAGTGCTATCATAGTCTGCAAATAGTGTATTTGGCTTGCTCTTTAAAAATACTTCTTTGTATCTCTTTTTTTCTTTAGAGCTCTTAACGTCATCTGGGTACTGCACACTGGGGACTTCTGTGTGCGTTTGGCCCTTATTTGCATTTGAATCAGGGAGCCTGTGTGGCTCAGATTCCATTGTTGAGAGTTGAGGAACTTCACACCTCTATGTCCTTGCCTGTCAAGGTGTCTGGTTCAAACCACGATTTATATCCAGTTTACCAGTTTGTAATTTGTAGATGTTTTAGCTCAAATGTCTGACTAAAATGTCAGTATTATTTAGTTTTTGGTTTGAGGTAGGCCTCTCTCAGTCCAGTGGTACTTACTCTGTTATAACTCCAACAAAGCAACAAAACACTGGTCCTTGAGTTTGCCCCTGTGATCATATGACATTTTCCGGTCAATTAGTCCAAAAACAGGTCTTAATTCCAGATTACCCGGATGTGTGGTGTGAAAATTATGAGATTGGTATAATCCTCTTTAGCTCCTTGTGTAGAGATATCCAGGTATATTCCAGGGCCCTCATTCATCAATGTGTGCGTAGAACATGTCTATTTCCACACGTAAGCACGGAATGTAGAACTAGTGTACGCACAGGGAAGTCGGGATTCATCACACGTGTGTACGCAGGCTCTACGCACACCTGTCATGATGAATCCCACCTTGGCTCTGCGCCGCGGCTCGTGCACGCTTTCACGTATTTGCATACCAGAAACGCCCCGATTAGCCATATACGGTAATGGAATACACCCATGAAATGTGGAAAAATTTACTAAGCCGAGGGAAGCGTGTCATGAGACAGGCTGACAGACGTGTACTTACGGTGATGTCGGATATGATATCTATTAACCATTGCTGCCTGGGCAGCGCAAACACTAATAAATACCGCGCTGGAATATGACTGCCTTTTCCCGTGTTGTTTGATTAATACCCAGGGATTAAAGTTCTCCTCAATTTTATTCCAAATCGCAATGGATCTCCCGTCAATTTTCTACCTGCTGCATATGATTTCTAGAGGCATACTACAATCTATTTTGATGTCAGTATTGGGTAGCAATGAATCTCACTGCATGAATGATGTAGCCTGCCTTTCAATACATGAACTTGAATTCCATCATGTTTGTGTGCAGGACTCACAAGGCTGTTGTCACAATGGGTGGTACCGGTACAGACAGTAATAATAACAGTCCACACAATATCACGATCCATGCCATAGCCTATGTTCTATTAGGACATGATCTGTGACGACAAATGTTCTGATATCATACTCTGACAGCATGCCTATGATCAACAAAAACGCGAACTTGAATCCCATCATATACATAGTCTGTCCACTATCTGGTGTCATTGCAATGCGTTTTCTATTCTTTCTTATACAGTAAAAAGGGGGAAGAACACTATATTCATATGACTTGTATTCTGCTTACAGCTTCGAAATTCCACTTGTTTCGTTTAACGTAAAGCCTTTTAAATATAATCAAAACGTTCCCGTGTTTCTGCGGTCTGCGCAAAATAATAACGAGTTGAGCTTTATGATTTATGATGAATTGAAAATGGGGGACCCTGATGTAAACAATACGAAAGTCTTTCTCTGGTCTGCATCCCCAATTAACAATTGTATGTACTGAGCTGTACTGTACTGTACCCATTCTGCAATCTGTTAATAAACTTTTCAATCAATCAATCAATCAATCAAGCTACGCGGAGCGCAGTCAGTCAGTAGCCTACACCCCGTATATTCCGATAACGCTATATAAACCATGCTGCATTCATTCTGAGAGAAATATCTATTATTCCAAATGCTATTTATAGGGTTTTGACCATAATTACACTACTGTTGCTATTTTACAATGAACCATAATGAACTACGGTTCGTACAGAACATGCCAGTGTTATTATGCACAGAAGCTCATTTCCTTGTTGTAATAATATATTCTACCACTGGGCGCCAGGTACGCCTGGTCTGACCTGTGCGTAGATGTAAGCACGGAGTCAAGTTCAAATCGAAATTGATGAATCCCACTCTGCTTAGAAATGATCGTACGCACAGGGTAAGCACATATCTGTGCGTAGAACACATTGATGAATGAGGGCCCAGGTATATTCCTATTCGAGTGTATTTTTCCTATATATCCTATTTGAGTAGGAGCAGGAGCTCTTGAAAAACACAACCTCTCGCCTCGAACGTTCACACCTCTCTCTCTCTCTCTCTCTCTCTCTCTCTCTCTCTCTCTCTCCTGTTTCTTCAATATGAAAAAGGATTACGGTAAAAACAAAGTAGGGTGTAGTTTTGTGTGTGTGGTGTGTCTCCAGGGTAATACCCACAGTGTTGTTTTGATTGGGTGCTGTGGCTCATGCTTGTGTGTGTGTGTGTGTGTGTGTGAGTGTGTGTGTGTGTGTGTGTGTGTGTGTGTGTGTGTGTGTGTGTGTGAGAGCCTTACTGTACTAACTCCTGCCTCTCTGCTCCTCCACAGCCATGTCCAGCTACCTGTACATAGTGAAATATGAGTTCCCTCTGGTCATACAGGCCTTCCTGAAGGTGGACAAGCCGGCGGGGTGAGTGACCTCCATTATTCTACTGTTACTATGTGGCCTCGTCTCCACTAGCCACGGTTTAGCTGTGGCCTTGTCTCCACTAGCCAGGGTTTAGCTGTGGCCTCGTCTCCACTAGCCAGGGTTTAGCTGTGGCCTCGTCTCCACTAGCCAGGGTTTAGCTGTGGCCTCGTCTCCACTAGCCAGGGTTTAGCTGTGGCCTCGTCTCCACTAGCCAGGGTTTAGCTGTGGCCTCGTCTCCACTAGCCAGGGTTTAGCTGTGGCCTCGTCTCCACTAGCCAGGGTTTAGCTGTGGCCTCGTCTCCACTAGCCAGGGTTTAGCTGTGGCCTCGTCTCCACTAGCCAGGGTTTAGCTGTGGCCTTGTCTCCACTAGCCAGGGTTTAGCTGTGGCCTCGTCTCCACTAGCCAGGGTTTAGCTGTGGCCTCGTCTCCACTAGCCAGGGTTTAACTGTGGCCTTGTCTCCACTAGCCAGAGTTTAGCTGTGGCCTCGTCTCCACTAGCCAGGGTTTAGCTGTGGCCTCGTCTCCACTAGCCAGGGTTTAGCTGTGCTGTGGCCTTGTCTCCACTAGCCAGGGTTTAGCTGTGCTGTGGCCTTGTCTCCACTAGCCAGGGTTTAGCTGTGGCCTCGTCTCCACTAGCCAGGGTTTAGCTGTGGCCTTGTCTCCACTAGCCAGGGTTTAGCTGTGCTGTGGCCTTGTCTCCACTAGCCAGGGTTTAGCTGTGCTGTGGCCTTGTCTCCACTAGCCAGGGTTTAGCTGTGTTGTGGCCTTGTCTCCACTAGCCAGGGTTTAGCTGTGCTGTGGCCTTGTCTCCACTAGCCAGGGTTTAGCTGTGGCCTTGTCTCCACTAGCCAGGGTTTAGCTGTGGCCTCGTCTCCACTAGCCAGGGTTTAGCTGTGGCCTTGTCTCCACTAGCCAGGGCTTAGCTGTGGCCTCGTCTCCACTAGCCAGAGTTTAGCTGTGGCCTTGTCTCCACTAGCCAGAGTTTAGCTGTGGCCATGTCTCCACTAGCCAGGGTTTAGCTGTGGCCTTGTCTCCACTAGCCAGGGTTTAGCTGTGGCCTTGTCTCCACTAGCCAGAGTTTAGCTGTGGCCTTGTCTCCACTAGCCAGGGTTTAGCTGTGGCCTTGTCTCTACTAGCCAGGGTTTAGCTGTGGCCTCGTCTCCACTAGCCAGGGTTTAGCTGTGGCCTCGTCACCACTAGCCAGAGTTTAGCTGTGGCCTTGTCTCCACTAGCCAGGGTTTAGCTGTGGCCTCGTCTCCACTAGCCAGGGCTTAGCTGTGGCCTCGTCTCCACTAGCCAGGGTTTAGCTGTGGCCTCGTCTCCACTAGCCAGGGTTTAGCTGTGGCCTCGTCTCCACTAGCCAGGGTTTAGCTGTGGCCTCGTCTCCACTAGCCAGGGTTTAGCTGTGGCCTTGTCTCCACTAGCCAGGGTTTAGTCATGTTGTGGCCTTGTCTCCACTAGCCAGGGTTTAGCTGTGGCCTCGTCTCCACTAGCCAGGGTTTAGCTGTGGCCTTGTCTCCACTAGCCAGGGTTTAGCTGTGGCCTTGTCTCCACTAGCCAGGGTTTAGCTGTGGCCTCGTCTCCACTAGCCAGGGTTTAGCTGTGGCCTCGTCTCCACTAGCCAGGGTTTAGCTGTGGCCTCGTCTCCACTAGCCAGGGTTTAGCTGTGGCCTCGTCTCCACTAGCCAGGGTTTAGCTGTGGCCTCGTCTCCACTAGCCAGGGTTTAGCTGTGGCCTCGTCTCCACTAGCCAGGGTTTAGCTGTGGCCATGTCTCCACTAGCCAGGGTTTAGCTGTGGCCTCGTCTCCACTAGCCAGGGTTTAGCTGTGGCCTCGTCTCCACTAGCCAGGGTTTAGCTGTGGCCATGTCTCCACTAGCCAGGGTTTAGCTCTGGCTTCGTCTACACTAGCCAGGGTTTAGCTGTGGCCTTGTCTCCACTAGCCAGGGTTTAGCTGTGGCCTCGTCTCCACTAGCCAGGGTTTAGCTGTGGCCTCGTCTCCACTAGCCAGAGTTTAGCTGTGGCCTCGTCTCCACTAGCCAGGGTTTAGCTGTGGCCTTGTCTCCCCTAGCCAGAGTTTAGCTGTGGCCTCGTCTCCACTAGCCAGGGTTTAGCTGTGGCCTCGTCTCCACTAGCCAGGGTTTAGCTGTGGCCTTGTCTCCACTAGCCAGGGTTTAGCTGTGGCCTCGTCTCCACTAGCCAGAGTTTAGCTGTGGCCTTGTCTCCACTAGCCAGGGTTTAGCTGTGGCCTTGTCTCCACTAGCCAGGGTTTAGCTGTGGCCTTGTCTCCACTAGCCAGGGTTTAGCTGTGGCCTTGTCTCCACTAGTCAGGGTTTAGCTGTGGCCTTGTCTCCACTAGCCAGGGTTTAGCTGTGGCCCCGTCTCCACTAGCCAGGGTTTAGCTCTGCCCTCGTCTACCCTAGCCAGGGTTTAGCTGTGGCCTCATCTCCACTAGCCAGGGTTTAGGTGTGGCCTCTTCTCCACTAGCCAGGGTTTAGGTGTGGCCTTGTCTCCACTAGCCAGGGTTTAGCTGTGGCCTCGTCTCCACTAGCCAGGGTTTAGCTGTAGCCTCGTCTCCACTAGCCAGGGTTTAGCTGTGGCCTTGTCTCCACTAGCCAGGGTTTAGGTGTGGCCTCTTCTCCACTAGCCAGGGTTTAGCTGTGGCCTCGTCTCCACTAGCCAGGGTTTAGCTGTGGCCTCGTCTCCACTAGCCAGGGTTTAGCTGTAGCCTCGTCTCCACTAGCCAGGGTTTAGCTGTGGCCTTGTCTCCACTAGCCAGGGTTTAGCTGTAGCCTCGTCTCCACTAGCCAGGGTTTAGCTGTAGCCTCGTCTCCACTAGCCAGGGTTTAGCTGTGGCCTCGTCTCCACTAGCCAGGGTTTAGCTGTGGCCTCGTCTCCACTAGCCAGGGTTTAGCTGTAGCCTCGTCTCCACTAGCCAGGGTTTAGCTGTGGCCTCGTCTCCACTAGCCAGGGTTTAGCTGTGGCCTTGTCTCCACTAACCAGGGTTTAGCTGTGGCCTTGTCTCCACTAGCCAGGGTTTAGCTGTGGCCTCGTCTCCACTAGCCAGGGTTTAGCTGTAGCCTCGTCTCCACTAGCCAGGGTTTAGCTGTAGCCTCGTCTCCACTAGCCAGGGTTTAGCTGTGGCCTCGTCTCCACTAGCCAGGGTTTAGCTGTAGCCTCGTCTCCACTAGCCAGGGTTTAGCTGTGGCCTCGTCTCCACTAGCCAGGGTTTAGCTGTGGCCTTGTCTCCACTAGCCAGGGTTTAGCTGTGGCCTTGTCTCCACTAGCCAGGGTTTAGCTGTGGCCTCGTCTCCACTAGCCAGGGTTTAGCTGTGGCCTTGTCTCCACTAGCCAGGGTTTAACGGTGCTGTGGCCTTGTCTCCACTAGCCAGGGTTTAGCTGTGGCCTTGTCTCCACTAGCCAGGGTTTAGCTGTGGCCTTGTCTCCACTAGCCAGGGTTTAGCTGTGGCCTTGTCTCCACTAGCCAGGGTTTAACCATGCTGTGGCCTTGTCTCCACTAGCCAGGGTTTAACCGTGCTGAACATAGCTAATGGAAACACAAACCCAACCATGCGTAGACCATGGCTAGCCCCTAAACTCCATAATCGAGTCACTCTTCATGACCTTAAACTCCAGGATCTAGGTCACTCTTCATGAACTTAAACTCCAGGATCTAGGTCACTCTTCATGAACTTAAACTCCAGGATCTAGGTCACTCTTCATGAACTTAAACTCCAGGATCTAGGTCACTCTTCATGAACTTAAACTCCAGGATCTAGTCACTCTTAATGAACTTAAACTACAGGATCTAGTCACTCTTAATGAACTTAAACTCCAGGATCTAGTCACTCTTCATGAACTTAAACTCCAGGGCCCTCATGCATCAACGTGGACTTTGAACTTGACCTACTTCCACACGTAAGCACGGAATGTAGAACTAGCGTACGCACAGGGAAGTCGGCATTCATCACACGTGCGTACGCAGGCTCTATGGTCCTCCGTGTTGATGAATACCACTTTGTTCTACCGTCAATGCTCGTGCATGATTATCCATATATGGTCATGAAAATGAGGAAACACCCCCCATGGGATGTGAAATAATGGACCGACCCGAGCGGGACTCCGAGAAACTCCACGGAGAATTCACTGCTGTCGAACCAAGAAGACACTATCGCGTATTATGATTTATGGGATAAATAAAAGGCGGACTTGTAAACGGTGATGTCAGATATCAACGGCTCCCTAAAACCATTGCTGCAATTCTGCCTGGACAGCTCAAAATACTAATAAAGACCGTTCGTTGACCACTGTTTGGCGCTGGTTGTGTGTCATTATAACCGTGCTGTATGAATGCCTTTATTAGTTGTGTTCGATTGGCTATATGATTTTTAGAGGCATCTATTCTGTTGTCGGCTAATAACGACCGCGCTGGAATATGACTGCCTTTTCCCGTGTTGTTTGATTAATACCCACGGATTAAAGTTCTCCTCAATTCTATTCCAAATCGCGATGGATCTCCCGTCAATTTTCTACCTGCTGCATATGATTTCTAGAGGCATACTACAATCTATTTTGAT
>NW_028174821.1:0-10000 GCF_963971535.1 Notolepis coatsorum
CTGTGGTCAGAATTAGACTTCTATTTCCACTGAGGCTAAACATAAACCCACTACAGCTAGTCTGGTTTAAACTACAACAGAGGAGAGGAGAGGAGAGGAGAGGAGAGGAGAGGAGAGGAGAGGAGAGGAGAGGAGAGGAGAGGAGAGGAGAGAGGAGAGGAGAGAAGAGAGAGGAGAGGAGAGGAGAGGAGAGACTGGAGAAGAGATTATTTGAGGTGAAGTGGGTATAGAGGGAGAAGAGGAGAGAACATTCTGTTTCTGCCATGAATCAATATCACTGCCAGTAGTTCTGTGTGTCAAATATTACAGCATAAACGTGTGTCAGGTGACTGTCACTCACTGTCCCTCAGTTTATGGCAGGCAAGACTGCTGCTAGCTCACAGCTTGTTGAGTCCTCCCCTAGTAGGACTGCTAGTTTTTCTGTATCTGATCGTTTAAATGCGTTTCTCTAAGATATTTATATTTCACATTTGATGAGGAAGTGTATCTCTGTTTCAGGCTCATTGAGGATGCAATCTCCCTCTGCCCACCCCTCTGCCCACCCCTCCCAATCCTGACAGCTAATGTTCCAAATGACATGTTTGACCTTGTTTGATGATTTGATTGGTTGTAATATTTATTTTGGAAGCAGTTCTGGTCTGAGACTAGTTTGTGTTGATGATTGGTTGATTCATAAGTTTGTGAATCATCATTTTAACTCTTTCAGTGCCACTCACGAGATTTCTCGTGTTTTTTTATAGGTGGTTGCTAGCCACTCACGAGATTTCTCGGATTTTTCTTTTTTTTTCTTTGCGATCTGAAAAATTATTGCATCACCCGAGCCTACCCGAGTATAGCCGAGGGGCGCCGACGATCACTGTGGAAAAAAGCGCCCCCTGTCGTCTCCCAGATGACATAAGTGATTTTGGAATGGACTCAATGAAAATGAATGGGGAAAAAAATCCGGTACTCCACATTTTCCAGTTCACTGATCCAGCCGGGGTTACCAGAGTTCATTCTGGAGCCTCAGATCCCCGCGGATCATAGAGATCTACTGTGTCGCGTTGGATCCATACACGTATCGATTTTTTCGAATGGTGATCAGGAATTGGAATATACCAGTTGGATACCATCTGATGTCAGGTAAGGACTCTATGTTATCAGTGGTAGGATAATCGGAGTAAGTTTGATGAAGTTATAAGCTGTTTTGTGAAATGTCTTCTTTCGGTTTCACTGTAAAACTCCGTGAGGTAATCAACGGAGCGATTATCAGTGCGCGGCCGTAATGTGCGTGCGTGCACGTATAATATTGATCATCTAGCGTTTATTTGAAAACGATTCATAAAAAGGCCGACGAATATCAACGTTGTGGAATATTCCACTAAAAGACGATTTTCATAGAATGCTCCAGAATGAGCTGTTTTTTATATCAAAACGGGGGCTTTTCTAACTGCTCTGAAATGGAAACGACGCGATAAAAAAACAATCTGTCTTCACAGCACTGACTGGAAAATAGTCTTTGATAATGCGATGGGCAGATTAGACACATAGCCATAATTTAAAACATAGATTAGGCGATATTAACGTTAACATTGGCGCCGATGGTGGCATTCAAGCGGTAAAACGGAAAACCAGGCGTGGCACTGAAAGAGTTAAGAGAACATTGTGTTGATGAAATAGAACCACGGCCAATAGAGGGGCTGTTTGTGTGTGTGTGTGCGCGCGCGTGTGTGTGTGTGTGTGCGTGCGTGCGTGTGTGTGTGTGTCTGTGTGCGTGTGTGTGTGTGTGTGTGTGTGTTACCAACCTGATGGTCAGCTGAACGCATACAGAACTGAAAAATTTCAGAATATACAGTACAGTACCAGTTTTCACACAAATCTATTAATTTCACTTTATTTCAACTTGAAAGTTCATTGAAGGACAAGCCCTCATTTTCAACGACGCTGAGCATCCATACATACTGTAATAAATACATGATCAATACAATAACCAATACAAGTCAAGTCATCTTTATTTCTATAGCACATTTACAAATGACTAAAGCCAAACCAAAGTGCTTCACAGGTACATGATAAAAACACATACAATGCAGTAATAAGTAAAAAATACACTAAGATTACAGAAAAGGTATTGTACAATTAAGAAAAACAAGAACAAGATGCAATATAAAAGAGACAAGAAATCTGATAAAAAAAAGTCCAGAGTAACAGCAAAAGTGGCAGGCTAACTAACTCTGGTCAAAGGCCAGGGAAAAGAGGTGCGTTTTGAGCAGCGATTTAAAAGCCTACATATATAGTATACAATACGTGCAAAAAGAGAGTTTGTACAATCAATTAAAACAACTGCAGATTATGGTGGAATGGTTGGTGATCAAGGATCTAAACTGACCAAAGTATTGAGTTTCAGAGTGTGTAAGAGTGTAAGAGTGTAAGAGCCAGTCACTGGAACGTGTGTGAAGTAGGGCTGACCTCGACTAGTCAAATACCGTAATTCCTCTAATAGTAACCGGGTCTCAAATACAAGCCGGGTCTCTATTAATGGCCGGGTGGCGTGAATATTAAAGGCAACCAACTTGTGTTCGGCTTTTCTCTGATTGACCGCGACCCCCCGCCCCCACGCGCAAGCAAAGCGGCAGTCGTCCCACGTCACGACCCAAATGAAATCCAAGGAGCAAGCGAGCGGCAGCGCGGGCAACCAACTTGTGTACCAACCAACTTGTGTTGAGCTGCTGTTCCAACCAACTTGTGTTCAGCTGCGGTAGCAGTGGAGCGCTATGAAATGCGCTGAACTAGAAAGCGTAACGTTATTATGTTTCGCGTTTTTAACAACCAACTACCAGATTCACTCGTACCAGATTCACTTGTGTATAAACAAAGCCCATACAGTTATGAAATGCGCTGAACTAGAAAGCGTAACGTTATTATGTTTCGCGTTTTTAACAACCAACTACCAGATTCACTCGTCACTGTACATCACTTCAGCTCCAGCAGCAGCAGCGGGCTCCGTTGTAGGAAGCCCTTCAATGACAGCGCTCTCATATTTTGCGAATGCATAAACTATATCTTAAATTATGGCTATGTGTCTAATATGGCTGTCGCTTATCAATGACTTCGCGACAGCCATATTAGACACATCGCCATAATTTAAGATATAGTTTATGCATTCGCAAATATGAGAGCTCTGTCATTGAAGTGGGTGGTGGCACTAACAGTAGCGATTTTTATTGTTTTGTCATGACCAAACATAATCCCAACATAGATAGGAGGTGTACTGTATGTCAAATGTCGGTCATGTGGTGGAAGAGTTTAGTACAGTCACACAACAGAACACCAGTGTTTCTAGTAGATATGTTTATTAATATAAATAAACACCTCTGTCTGAACTGGTTCGACCAGCGCGTTGGTTCGACCAGCGTTTCTGCCCCGTCTCTCAGCGGAAAAGGGCGTGTGCTAGGGCGGTCACGTGGCCGTGTGGCCAATCAGAGAAAGGCTGAACGAAAAGCTGAACACAAGTTGGTTGCCTTTAATATTCACGCGGCCGGGTGCGCTCTTGAGCTAAGCAATTATAAGCCGGCCTCCTAATACAAGCCGGGTTACTAATATACTGAGCTGCATACTGAGCTAGTTACTTGATTTCACTTTGAAAACGTTGAAATGACCAGTGACCACCTGTAATTGCACTGTTTACTATTTCATACAGTACTTGGTTTCAATAAATGAACCCAGTACATTTTACTGGGTTCAAACTGACACAAAATGTTGATTTATTCATTATGATCCGTTTGAAAATTTGAAATATAGGCCTCCCTCTTATACAGGCCTCCTCCTAATACAAGCCTGGTACCCGCTACAGTTGAAACAAATACAAGCCGGGGTTACTATTAGAGGAATTACGGTAGTCGACTAATCGATCGAAAGGAGCCGTAATCGACTGCCAACCTCTTACTCTAATGCAAAAAAATATATAAATCATTCTTTCCAAAAGCAAAGAGGCCTAGAAGCGTGGTTAACGCTAATGGCTTGCATACCAGCGATGCTAACTGCCTAAGAAAACGGGCACAGAGGCACTGAAAGAGGATTTCACCCATCTAATGAACACGCTAGACAAATATCAAGATGTATCCATCAGTGGACCAATTGCATGCTTTCGCAGAGGACAAGAAGCCTTCAGTCGACTCCTTCAGACATTAAGCACCCCCCACAGCCCAAATGGAATGATTAAAAAAATATATATATATATATATTTATAATTATTATTATTTATTCGTTTGCATTCGGGAGGGTTTGATTTTATTTTATATTCTTTTAGTTTATCTTTTTTAAGGTGTACAGTCTAACTTGTATATTATATAACGATGTGTATATTATATTATATGATGTTATATGTTGCAGGATGACGTCGACAGCCAGAGCTCCGTGTTCAGAGAACATCCTGCTCTACAAGAAGAAGTGAAAAGTTGGCTCAAACACCAGAAGGTCCAGGAGATCTTTAAGCAAGGTGAGCCTCTGAACGTCCACTGTGTTCCCACTGGTGTCTGTTCTACTGCCAGTCGAGTTCCATGCCACGTCAGGGTTAGCCCAGGGCCTGTCTGATATCTGAGACTCGGGTTAGATATTATGTAGACTATATTATTAGTCTGATATCTGAAGACATGGGTTAGATATTATGTAGACTATATTATTAGTCTGATATCTGAAGACATGGGTTAGATATTATGTAGACTATATTATTAGTCTGATATCTGAAGACATGGGTTAGATATTATGTAGACTATATTATTAGTCTGATATCTGAAGACATGGGTTAGATATTATGTGGACTATATTATTAGTCTGATATCTGAGACTCGGGTTAGATATTATGTAGACTATATTATTAGTCTGATATCTGAAGACATGGGTTAGAACATGGGTCTATACAGCATTAATTACCCCCCCCCCCCCTCTCTCTCTCTCTCTCTCTCTCTCTCTCTCTCTCTCTCTCTCTCTCTCTCTCTCTCTCTCTCTCTCTCTCTCTCTCTCCCTCTCTCTCTAGGTCCATATTCGTTGAATGGCTACAGAGTGCGTGTGTACAGGCAGGATTCTGCCACCCAGTGGTTCACTGGCATCATCACACATCACGATCTGTTTAGTAGAAACATGGTCGTTATGAATGACCAGGTAACCACACACACCCACAAAAACATCATATCTCTGTGTTCTACCTGTCTGTAGGTTCTATAAACATCATATCTCTGTGTTCTACCTGTCTGTAGGTTCTATAAACATCATATCTCTGTGTTCTACCTGTCTGTAGGTTCTATAAACATCATATCTCTGTGTTCTACCTGTCTGTAGGTTCTATAAACATCATATCTCTGTGTTCTACCTGTCTGTAGGTTCTATAAACATCATATCTCTGTGTTCCACCAGGTTCTAGAGCCGCAGAACGTCGACCCCTCTATGGTCCAGATGACCTTCCTGGACGACGTGGTTCACTCTCTGATGAAAGGAGAAAACATCGGCATCACGTCACGACGCCGGTCCCGGTCCAGTCAGAACAACAACAACAACAACGCCCACGTGAGCACACACACACACACACACACACACACACACACACGCACACGCAGACACACACGCACACGCACACGCACGCATGCACACACACACACACACACACACGCACACACACACACGCACACACACACACACGCACACACACACACACACACACGCATGCACACACACACACGCACACACACACACACACGCACACACACACAGACACACACACACACACGCACACACACATTTATAATCACATACAGTACATATACACACACACACACACACACACACACACACACACACACACATGTGCTGTAGCCAGCTGTTAATTATATGGTCCAATCTGTTGCTTTATATCTGTCTGTCTGTCTGTCTGTCTGTCTGTCTGTCTGTCTGTCTGTCTGTCTGTCTGTCTCTCTAGTCTGTCTGTCTGTCCTCTCTAGTCTGTCTGTCTGTCTGTCCTCTCTAGTCTGTCTGTCCTCTCTAGTCTGTCTGTCTGTCCTCTCTAGTCTGTCTGTCTGTCTGTCTGTCTGTCTGTGCTCTCTAGTCTGTCTGTCTGTCCTCTCTAGTCTGTCTGTCTGTCTGTTTGTCCTCTCTAGTCTGTCTGTCTGTCTGTGCTCTCTAGTCTGTCTGTCTGTCTGTCCTCTCTAGTCTGTCTGTCTGTCCTCTCTAGTCTGTCTGTCTGTCTGTCTGTCTGTCTGTCTGTCTGTCTGTCTGTCTGTGCTCTCTAGTCTGTCTGTCTGTCTGTCTGTCTGTGCTCTCTAGTCTGTCTGTCCTCTCTAGTCTGTCTGTCTGTGCTCTCTAGTCTGTCTGTGCTCTCTAGTCTGTCTGTCTATATAGTCTGTCTGTCTGTTGTTCTGTGTCTGTCTGACTATCCAAGACATGGTTCAACATAGTAAAAAAAATGACACATGACAACAGTACTAGTTAGTTACTGTCCCTCTTGGGTCCCACATGACAACAGTACTAGTTAGTTACTGTCCCTCTTGGGTCCCACATGACAACAGTACTAGTTAGTTACTGTCCCTCTTGGGTCCCACATGACAACAGTACTAGTTAGTTAGTGTCCCTCTTGGGTCCCACATGACAACAGTACTAGTTAGTTAGTGTCCCTCTTGGACAATAGGGAGGGTATCTTTCCATTAGGGAGGGTCGGGGGGCTCGGTCCTCCCTGGTCTGATGGTTGTGGGGGGCCTCAGCGGGTACATTTGTCGAGCTTCTGGCTTCCGCTCAGCTCCTCTTGTGCACATTCTATATGGCCCCTATATTGTGTCTCTGCCAACATCCCTGTGTTTGTCTTCAGAGCTTTAAAGTAAAGTTCACGTGTGCTTTTTAACACTATGATCGCCATGGACGAGTTAAGACGTCATTCCTAGCCATGCTCATTCTGCCGAAGACGCCGTAACTCGTCTTTGATGTCAATATTTCAAAAATCTGTCATCGAAATCATATTTCCTTTCCGGAGCCCTGAGACACACTGCAAAGCTCCACTCAACTCTCTAGCGGTTCAAGAGCGCCATCTGGTGGCCGATCGGCAGATCGTCAACCGGAAATTACCCTTTGAACCGGTAGTGCTCATCCATATGTGGTCCGGGCACTCGCTATCGTTAGAGAGACTCCGTATTGACACAGTGAACATCGATCGGTGCAAATAACTCGAAAAAACAACATGATTTGGACGTATATACTATTATACAACCTGGAAATGGATCGGGCATTTCTCCATCCCATAATAGAAAAAATTCTGTTCCACGCTCATCTGCCAGCGGCGCGAGGAAGCCACGGTAAGATTCAGCGTTATATTCTAACGTGTTCCATATAAACTGCTATGATGAACATATGACCCACTCTGGATGAATCATCTAACGCTGCCCACGGAATTATAAACGATCCCCCGCCCATCCGGTCATCATCAGATGATGCGTAGAAACTTCTAGAACCACGTCCAGTTGAAATGTTTTATCTCGCACAGATTCCTACCAAACTGTATTTGATCATCAATATAATGCATTTAGGGCTATAAATCACGTTCTGAAGAAAGCTGCAGAAAACGATAAAAACATACTTATACTTTAGACCATATTTTAGTATGAATATGTGAATGAAAAAGTTTAACGTTGCTACACCCTGAACAATACATATAGGACATTGAATGGGCCATAATAATGGCAATTTAGCAATAGAATTTAAAAAGTTATAGCCCTGCAAAGAAGGGGAACTTCTCCATAGACAAATAGAGCTGGCGAGGGATGGTAAATTATGAATTTAACCCATGGCGATCAAAGTGTTAATTTAGCTGCACAACTAAAACACAACTCGCATACTGTAGTTGTAGACCAATTTATTAATTAGTGAGTCAACCATCGCTGGTCCCGCAGTCATTAACGAGCTCTCTCCTTGTCCCACTTTTTATTTTTTTTGTTCATTTCATCTCCTTTTTATTTTCTTATTTTTCTCATTTTGTTTTTGTTGACACATTAAAGACGGCGGGAGGGCGACCCAGCGGAACCACAGGAAACACTCAGGTACCCCCCCCCCCCTCCCTCCACCCACCCAAACGGAACAGACCCTGTCGGGGCAAGACGGTCTCAAACCTGCCAGCCTCAAAAGATTAATGTCAACAGTGGGATTTAAAACATAATATAACATCCATTATTTAATTCTTATTAGTTAAATAATTATCTTTCCACACAGGTTTATTCTTATTCTACATTGGTTAATTATTAATCTACATTGGTTCATTCTTATTCTCCATTGGTTAATTATCATTTGTTAATTATCTTTCCACACTGGTTAATTCCCATTCCACATTAGTTCATTTTCATTGGTTAATTACCATTCTACATTAGCTCGTTCTCATTCCACATTAGTTAATTCTTATTGGTTAATTATCATTCTACATTAGCTAATTCTTATTGGTTAATTATCATTCTACATTAGCTAATTCTTATTGGTTAATTATCATTCTACATTAGCTAATTCTTATTGGTTAATTATCTTCCTACACTGGTTGATTCTCTTTCCACACTGGTTAATTATCTTCCTACACTGGTTCATTCTAATTCTACACTGATTAATTCTAATTGTACACTGATTCATTCTAATTCTACACTGATTCATTATCTTCCTACACTGGTTAATTCTCATTCCACATTGGTTACTTCAGGGACCGTTTTGCCCTGGTCTGTATATAAAACCCTCAAACCAACACTTTTGACCTGTCATTATTATAAAAGGGTATGATAAAAAGTTATTCTCACTAACTTACCTATAGAAATATAGTTTAAAAAAAACTCTAAACAATGTTTTCTAGAATATGACTCTTCTCCATCAACAGTCAACTATAACCTGATTAACAAATATTATCATTATTATTATTAGTAGTAGTAGTTGTTGTTGTTGTTGTTGTTGTATTATTGTTAGTAGTATTAGTAGTAGTAGTGGTAATAGTAATAGTAGTAGTACTGTAACAGTAATAGTATTGTTATTATTATTATTAGCCTATTTTTATATAGACTATAGGCAGTGAACCAGCCGTATGGATTCTCAGGATGACTATTCCTTACCTTCAACAGAGTCAGATATGACTTCCACATTTACACTTCCATGGGAATCCTGTCTTAATTATTCAAACCTATCCTTGTTTCAGTGTTATATATCCAGTGGTGTTCTTCATGTGTGGTTGCACTGGTCTTCTATGTGTTGATTAGACAATTATCCTGGCCTTGGGACAGACTAGTGTCTGTCTAGTGTGAGTCTGTATGTTACTTGTGTCTAGTGTTAGTCTGTATGTACTAGTGTCTCAATCTGTCTGTTAGTCTGTATGTTACTAGTGTCTCAGTCAGTCTGTTAGTCTGTATGTTACTAGTGTCTAGTGTGAGTCTGTATGTTACTTGTGTCTAGTGTTAGTCTGTATGTACTAGTGTCTCAATCAGTCTGTTAGTCTGTATGTACTAGTGTCTCAGTCTGTCTGTTAGTCTACATGTTACTAGTGTCTCAGTCTGTTAGTCTACATGTTACTAGTGTCTCAGTCAGTCTGTTAGTCTGTATGTTACTAGTGCATGTAGTCTACAGTAGTCTACAGTACATGTTACTAGTGTTTCAATCTGTCTGTTCCTACATGTCACAGGTCAACATGTTCCTAGTGTCTGATTGGGTTCAGAGACTGGTTCTTAAAGACCCAAATCACCAACTTTCAACCTGAATCATATCATTCTGGTGTGAAGAGAATATAAAACTACAGACACAGAGGAGAGCAGACCTCTAGTGAACTACAGACACAGAGGAGAGCAGACCTCTAGTGAACTACAGACACAGAGGAGACCTCTAGTGAACTACAGACACAGAGGAGACAGACCTCTAGTGAACTACAGACACAGAGGAGACAGACCTCTAGTGAACTACAGACACAGAGGAGACCTCTAGTGAACTACAGACACAGAGGAGACCTCTAGTGAACTACAGACACAGA
>NW_028174821.1:12500-36842 GCF_963971535.1 Notolepis coatsorum
CAGACTCTAAGTCTAAGTCTAAGCAGGCGGTGACCAAGCGGAGGAAAGCTGAGGAGGAGGAGAAGAAGGCGGGACTGAAGAGGCTGAAGACAGACACGACCTCCGACCTATCAGAGAGCAGCGACTCTGAGAATCCACACAACAAGAGGACCGCCCACTCCTCATCATGCTCCTCCTCTTCCTCGTCGTCCTCCTCCTCCTCGTCCTCGTCCTCCTCGTCCTCTGAACCCAACTCGGAGAACGAGTTGAAGACTCGCAGCGGTGAATCAAAACCCAGCCCCGCCTCCAAGATGGAGGCAGAAAGCAGGCCAGTGACCAATCAGGGTTCTAAACTTAACGATTCCGCGTCCTTCATTGGCCGGCTGTCGCCGTGGGCGGAGCTACAAGCAGAGGACTGCAAGAAAAGTATCGTCAAGGATACAGTTGTCTCGGCAACTAAAGAGGAAGAGGAGCTGGTGGCGGTGACACAGATCAGTCGGTCTCCTAGGCAACAGGACAGCACACCGGGCTGCATCATGGAGAGCAATAAGAGCACCTTGAAAGGTATTTATTATCAATATCATTAACATTAAGAACACCTTGAAAGGTATTTATTATCAATATCATTAACATTAAGAGCACCTTGAAAGGTATTTATTATCAATATCATTAACATTAAGAGCACCTTGAAAGGTATTTATTATCAATATCATTAACATTAAGAACACCTTGAAAGGTATTTATTATCAATATCATTAACATTAAGAACACCTTGAAAGGTATTTATTATCAATATCATTAACATTAAGAACACCTTGAAAGGTATTTATTATCAATATCATTAACATTAAGCGCAATGTGAAAGGTATTTATTTATGAATTAACATATTAACATACAACAATATCATCAACAACTCCCTTTGTAGAACTGTACTAAAATTAAGGAGAAAATGTAAAAAGCATAACATGACCTCTTTAACGAGAGCAGACTTGAGTAAAGGTAAAGAAAAACATCAACTGCATTTAAAAGAAATGTTACATCACTTCCTCTCCCTCCTCTCTAGCCCCGCCCCACTCCCAGGCGCCGCCGTCCTCAACACATCTCCACGGCAACAGTGTGAGTGACATCACGGAGGAGGCCCAGGCCACGGTGGACAGGGAGAGCTCGGACGCCGTGTCGGCTCTGCTGGCCTCCCAGAACACAGAGTCCACGGCCCTGTCACCGTACCCTCCCCTCAACCCCTCCCCCGTGTCCTCCCCGCCCGTCCCGCCCTCCCCCTCGCCCTCGGAGAGCAGCCGCCGGCCGGAGGCGGAGCAAGGCATCATGGGAGGAGGAGGCGTGGTGACTCCTGCAGCAGCAGCCAGGAGCCTCGGTAACAAGATGGAGTTCGCTCACTCTGAGGTCATCAGGTAAGATCATCTCGTGCAATTACACAAGATAAGATAAGAGATAAGGTCACATTAAATAAGGTAAGATGAAATACAAGATATGGTAAGATAAGATGAGGTAAGATAAGGTAAGGTAAGGTAAGATGAAATAAGATAAGGTAAGGTAAGATGAAATAAGATAAGGTAAGGTAAGGTAAGATGAAATAAGATAAGGTAAGGTAAGATGAAATAAGATAAGGTAAGGTAAGATGAAATAAGATAAGGTAAGGTAAGATGAAATAAGATAAGGTAAGGTAAGATGAAATAAGAAAAGGTAAGGTAAGATGAAATAAGATAAGGTAAGATAATAATAATAATAATAATAATAATAATAATAATAATAATAATAATAATAATAATAATAATAATAATAATAACTTTATTTGTATAGCACTTTTCATACAGAGGTTGCAGTTCAAAGTGCTTCACAACAGTAAAAAATACAGGCATAAGCGGGCATAAAAAAGATAGACAGGTAGCAAGGTATGGCAAATCACAGTGTTTCACATTAGGATCTAGCATCCCAATAGGCTCTCCGCTTACCGTTTTCAGTAACACAAATAATAAAAATTGTTTAAAATGATTCAGTTTAAAAATAGTCTAAAAATTATAAAATAGAACGGACATAAAAAATACAGGCATGAGCGAGCATAGCAAGGTATGGTAAATCACAGTGTTTCACATTAGGATCTAGCATCCTAATAGGCTCTCTATTCAGTAATACAAATAATCACAGTGTTTCACATTTGGATCTAGCAAATAATAAAAAATAGTTTAAAATGATTCAGTTTAAAAATAGTCATCAGTAAGAAGTGAAAAGTGCAATAACCGACACATGAATTTGATAGGCAGTGTATAAGAGTAGGCAGGGTAAGAATAGTGCAGGTAAGTACAAGTTGTGTCAGGATATCCCTGATGTTTCCTCTTGCCACTAGGTGGTAGCAGATATCTATCAGTGAAATGCCTGAGCAAGATGAAATAAGATAAGGTAAGGTAAGATGAAATAGGAAAAGGTAAGGTAAGATGAAATAAGATAAGGTAAGGTAAGATTAAATAAGATACGATGACACAAGATAAGAAGAAGGTTAAGTAAGGTAAGAAATTGTAAGAAAAGATAATAACTTCATTATTGTTGTCAGTAGCACCACGATTCAGACAACAGGAGAGAATCTTTTATCTGAAATCTGATCTGTTGTTTCCTTCAGGCCTCTGACGTCGGCTGCTGAGAATACTAGCTTTCAGCATCATCTTCATCATCAACAACAACAACAGCATCAGCACACACCACCACCACCACAACAACAACAACATTACACGTCCACCCTGCCTCGCATGAAGAGTCCTCCTCTGGAGGAGAGCAGGAAGCTGCAGCCCCCCCCTCCAGACCAGACCCGCACCCCCCCTCCAGACCCGACCCGCACCCCCCCTCCAGACACGACCCGCACCCCCCCTCCAGACCCGACCCACACCCCCCCTCCAGACCCGACCCACACCCCCCCTCCAGACACGACCCACACCCCCCCTCCAGACACGACCCGCACCCCCCCTCCAGACACGACCCGCACCCCCCCTCCAGACACGACCCACACCCCCCCTCCAGACACGACCCGCACCCCCCCTCCAGACACGACCCGCACCCCCCCTCCAGACCCAACCCGCACCCCCCCTCCAGACACGACCCGTGCCCCCCCTCCAGACCCGACCCGTGCCCCCCCTCCAGACACGACCCGCACCCCCCCTCCAGACACGACCCGCACCCCCCCTCCAGACACGACCCGCGCCCCCCCTACAGACCCAACCCGCGCCCCCCCTCCAGACCCAACCCGCGCCCCCCCTCCAGACCCGACCCGCGCCCCCCCTCCAGACCCGACCCGCGCCCCCCCTCCAGACCTGACCCGCCCGCCCCCTCCAGACCCAACCATCGCCACCCCTCAGGACCCGACCCGCCGCACCCCTCCCCCAGCACCCATCCAACCCGACACCCTGAAACCCAAACCCCAAAACCCTGCCCACTCCCCGTACCCCTCGAGCCCCGCCTCTGCCTCGTCCGATCTCAAGGCGAAGCCCCACCCGGGCCTGCTGGAGGTCTCCAGACCCAAACCCAACGCCTCCCCGGAGGTGTCTAAGCTTAAGATCCCCCGCTACCCAGACACCTCCCCCCCTCCCCCGATGGGGCGCTTGGCTTCTAAACTGGACCCCGCCGAGCCGCCCCCCCGGTCCGGCTTCAAGCCGGTCCCGCCTCGCTCGGACTCTGCCGGCAGCAGCACCAAGAGTCCTCTGATCATCGACAGGAACGAGACGTTCACCGTCTACCGGGACCCGGCGCTGGTCCGGTCGGACGTGGAGAGCGCTGTCTCGTCCAATCACGTGGCGGCGTACATCCACCCCCACCTCCACGCGCTCCACTCCCCCTCCCCCCACTCGCCCTGCCTCACGCCTGCCTCCCACCTCCTCCCCCCGCCCCCCCCCTCCTCCTTCCTCGGCCCTGCCCCATCAACACCTCCTCCCTCCAGGGGTGCTCCCGGCGATGCCGCACCCTCCGCCGGCCTCTCTCCTGGGGGGACACCCTCGGCTGGACTCTCCTGGAGGCTTGGGGCACCTGGCCCTCCACAGCCACACAGCAGCACACCAGCAGCAGTTCCTACAGGTAATATTATTAGCAGTAGTAGTAATAGTAGTAGTAGTGTTATGTTCCACCTGGTCCTGCCCACTTCCCCCCTCTTATTCCTGGATTTTTCCCTCCACCTCACTTCCCCCTACCTATGCATGGTCTACAATCCCCACCCCCCCCCCCCCCCCGCCTTCTCATGGACAATTCCCCTCACATCCTCCTCTCATTCATGGTCCTCTTCCCCCACCTGCTGGACAATACACCTCACTACCTCTGGGAGTCCTCATTCACTTGTATCTAATTAGATGATCTGTGTTCCTCAGTGTTATCCCCACCTTGTTGTGTCTCCCAGTGTGCCTCTTGCCCTCCATGTTCCCCTGTCTGTTTTAGGTGTCTTAGTTCCTTGTATTGTGTTATCTGTTTAGTCTTGGTGTATTGTGTTATGTTCCCAGTGTGTTTAGTCTTGTCTTATATTTGTTATTTTGTCTTGTACTCCAGTCTGTCAGTCTGTTTCCCCTCCCAGGTGTTCCTTGTTGTAATCAGTCCTCATGTGTCAATCAACCTGTGTACCGGTATATATGTCTAGTCTGCCCTGTCTCCCGTTGGGTCTGACAGGGTCTTGATATCAGCCAGTTCAGGGTCTGACAGGGTCTTGATATCAGCCAGTTCAGGGTCTGACAGGGTCTTGTTATCAGCCAGTTCAGGGTCTGACAGGGTCTTGATATCAGCCAGTTCAGGGTCTGACAGGGTCTTGATATCAGCCAGTTCAGGGTCTGACAGGGTCTTGATATCAGCCAGTTCAGGGTCTGACAGGGTCTTGATATCAGCCAGTTCAGGGTCTGACAGGGTCTTGATATCAGCCAGTTCAGGGTCTAACAGGGTCTTGATATCAGCTAGTTCAGGGTCTGACAGGGTCTTGATATCAGCCAGTTCAGGGTCTGAAAGGGTCTTGATTTGGATGTCTCTCCTGTGTTCAGGGCCAGCCCCCCGCTTCCCTCCTGGCCCAGGCTCACAGTGGGGCAGCGGGCCTCGGCCTTTACCCCATCCTGTGGCAGTACCCCAACGGGACCTCCTCCTCCTACCCCCCAGGGCTCAACCTGCCCCCCCACACTGCCAAGTGGGTGCACCCCGAGAACACTGCAGGGATGAACACTGACTCATCCATGCGGAGGGTAGGTAGAGAGGTACCCTTCATCCAGCCTTGTCAGTCCATGGGCCTCATTCACCAATACTCTCTTAACTCTCTTATATTTTTCTTATATTTTTCTTTCTTATCCAAATCTGTTCTTACCCAGGTGTGTTGAATGATGAATCCCACTCATTCGTAAACTGAAATGCGCGTTCTCGTTCATTGGATTTGCATACAGACACACCCCGCCAGCTCCTTATAAGGCGAGGTTCGGCATTGCATCTGCACCATGCTGATCCATACAACAGGTAGCGCGGAAGCGATTTGCGATTAAAATGTATCGTTATTATACACAGCAGTGTAACAGTACAATACACCATCCAACCAGAGTGGATAAATAAATGCGTGGAGAAAAGGCTTAGTGAGGCAGCCTGAGCGTACGAGCGAGCGCACACACACAGTCCTACTGTAGAACATGACATATTAGCATGACATCTCATTCAATACTGAACGACTGCGCGCACTGTGTGTGTGTACGTGCGCTTGTGCGCTGAGGCTGCCTCACTTAAGCCTTTTCTCCACGCATTTATTTATTGATGGAGCATTTATTTATCCAATCTGGTTGGATGGTGTATTGTACTGTGTATAATAACAATACATTTGAATCTAATCTCATTTTGAGATCCGTCGCAAATCGCTTCCGTGCTACCTGTTGGATGGATCAGCATTGTGCAGATGCAATGCCAAACAGTGCAATGCCGCTTGTCGTTCAGTATTGACATTACTAATATGTCATGTTCTACAGTAGGACATACTACTTACTAGTATAATACATAATAAAAACTACCTTTTAAAGTCGTATTTGGGGGCAATTGACCAATTGACCAATGGTAGGCTATTTTTTTTCTTTTCTTATCTGGGTAAGAGAGTGCTCTCGACCACTCTTAAAATTTGGTCTTGCATAAGAGAAAAGCAAAAATAAGAAAACATTGCTGAATCCCAGGTAAGAACAAAATACGAAAAAAGGCTAAGAACAAAATAAGAGGAAAATCTGTCGCTTCGTGAATGAGGCCCAATGTTCTCCTCTTCCATTACAAGTAGCCAGTGGATATGCTCTCTCTTTCTCTCTCTCTCTCTCTCTCTCTCTCTCTCTCTCTCTCTCTCTCTCTCTCTCTCTCCCTCTCCCTCTCCCTCTCTCTATCTCTCTCTCTCTCTCTCTCTCTCTCTCTCTCTCTCTCCTTACCTCTGTCTCTTCTTTCTTTCTCTCTCTTCATCTTCCTCTATTCCTCTCCCCCCACCCCTCACTCTATTTCTGTGTCTCTCTATCTCTCTCCCTCTCTCTTTCTCTCTTCTTGTTATAAGGTGCTATATCTTTGTTCTGCATGTGTTATTATTATGTATGTGTTATAATGTGTGTGTTATAATGTTTTGTATGTTCTATGTTATAATGTGTGTGTTATAATGTTTTGTATGTTCTATGTTATAATTAGGAATGCTCGATATTGGCTTTTTTACCGATACCGATATACCGATATTGTCCAACTCTTAATTTCCGATACCGATATCAACCGATACCGATATATGCAGGGTTCCCCCCCCCCAATTTTTTTTATAATTTCAGGTAATTAACATTACATATCTCTTGTTGTGGAATTAACACAACATTATGCATACTTTTCACAATAAATAAAATCAGAATTTGTTCTTACTTGCTTGCCTGGGTAAATAAAGGTTATAGAAATGTAAACAAATAAATAAATAAAAGATGTTAAAACCGATACCGATATTTTCCGATATCACATTTTAATGCTGATATCGGCCGATAATATCGGACATCCCTAGTTATAATGTGTTTGTTATAATGTGTTTGTTATAATGTGTGTGTGTTATAATATGTTATATGTTCTATGTTATAATGGGTGTGTTATAATGGGTGTGTTATAATGTAAGGTTATAATATTTGTGTTTGTTATAATGTGTTTGTTATAATGTGTGTGCTATAATATGTGTCATAATGTGTTTGTTATAATGTACATTTATAATATGTGTCATAATGTGTTTGTTATAATGTACATTTATAATATGTGTTATAATGTACGTTTATAATATGTGTTATAATGTTTGTTATGATCTGTGTGTTTATAATGTGTTTGTTATAATGTGTGTGCTATAATATGTGTCATAATGTGTTTGTTATAATGTACATTTATAATATGTGTTATAATGTGTGTTATAATATGTGTTATAATGTACGTTTATAATATGTGTTATAATGTTTGTTATGTTCTGTGTGTGTTGAACAGAACTCATCCAGTCCATGGCTCCAGGCGGCAGGGGGTTCTGGAGACAGTCTGGGTTTACTGAGCCACGTACCGGTCCGCCCGGCCAGCGCCGACCCACACAGACCCACACACACCAAGACCCACAACACACACAGCAGCCCTCCCCTCAGCAAGACCTGTCTGGATCTTCATAAAGAGTGAGTAGATATCAACATGTGACATTTTATACCACGGTCTATGGTGGCTCAGGAGGTCGAGCGGTCGTCTGGTAATCTGGAAGGTTCCCGGTTCGATTACAGCTCCTTCCCGGCAGCGTGTGCGAAGTGTCCTTGAGCGAGACACTGTGGTGAAAGCGGAGAGGTCGATTATGCGCGTGGTCAGGTGTGACCAGAGGCCTCGGAGGAAGAATTACACTTAACCACTTAAAAACACTTAACCCCTTAAAAACACTTAACCACTTAAAAACACTTAACCACTTTAAAAACACTTAACCCCTTAAAAACACTTAACCACTTTAAAACACTTAACCCCCAACTGCTTCTGATGAACAGGTTGTTAGATTTGATTAAATTAGATTAAAATGTATCATCCATCCATCCATTCGATCGTCCATACATCCAACCATACATCCATCCATTCAATCGTCCATACATCCAACCATACATGCATCCAATCATCCATCCATTAAGCAGTAATAATATTATGAAACCATACATCATCACACACTGCTGAACACACTCACACACTCTCTATCTCTCTCTCTCTATCTCTCTCTCTCCCTCTCTCTCTCTCTCTCTCCCTCCCTCTCCCTCTCTCTCCCTCCCTCTCCCTCTCTCTCCCTCTCCCTCTCTCTCTTTCTCTCCCCCATCTTTCTCTCTCTCTCCCGTCTTTCTCTCTCTCTCCCGTCTTTCTCTCTCCCTCTCTATCTATCTCTCTCCCTCTCTCCCTCTATCTATCTCCCTCTCTCCCTCTCTCTCTCCCTCTCTCCAACCATGCATGCATCCAATCATCCATCCATTAAGCAGTAATATTATGAAACCATACATCAGTAATAATATTATCTCTCTCCCTCTCTCTCTCCCATCTTTCTCTCCCTCTCTCCCTCTCTATCTATCTCTCCCTCTCTCTCTATCTCTCTCTCTCTCTCTCTCTCTCTCTCTCTCTCTCTCTCTCTCTCTCTCTCTCTCTCTCTCTCTCTTTCTCTCTCCCAGTGAGGAAAAGAAGGGTTTTGTGGACCCCATTAGAACATTGACACTGGCCCAGTTAAAACAGGAGCAGTCTGACCGGAGTCGAACACCAACAGGAAAAGACGCCCATCTACACCGGCTGTACCTGGAGGCTCTCAGCAAGCAGGCACGCCTGGCCCACACTCAGGTAATAATATAATAACAATATAATAACATAACCATTTTTTGAAAATTTTCATACTTTTCCGAGTTTTTGACATTTTTCGGACACATCCGATTTTTTTAAATTTTTCATATTTTTCAGTTTTTAAAAAATGTTGGACTTTTCCAAGTTTTTGAAATTTTTCTAACTTTTCAGTTTTTGAAATTTTTCGGATTTTCCGAGTTTTTAAAATTGTTCTGACTTTTCCGAGTTTTTGAAATTTTTCGGATTTTTCAGAGTTTTTTAAATGTTTCTGACTTTTCCGAGTTTTAGAAATTTTTCGGACTTTTCCATGTTTTTGAATTTTTTCTGGACTAAGGGGGTGTGGCCTAAGGGGGCGTGGTCTAATGGTCGGGGGAGTGGTCAACATCGACCAATGAAAGAGGATATCCCTACCGAGTACAATGGTACAACCCGCAAGTCTCTACGACAAACAGTTCAAGAGATACACTGAGGGGGTGTGGCCTAAGGGGGCGTGGTCTAAGGATCGGGGGAGTGGTCAACATCGACCAATGAAAGGTGGTCAACATTGACCAATGAAAGAGGATATCCCTACTGAGTACAATGACACAACCCGCAAGACAGAGGGCGCTGTCAAGCAATTCAGTACTGCAACACAGAGGGTAACTTAACACTTTGACTGCCTAAAAACGCTTTACAGCGTCATTGCTGGCGATGCTAAAGTTGCCGGGGGACGCTGTACAGCGTCCTTATATCAATATTTCAAAAATCTGCGATCTGATCCATAATGTCCCTCCGCTGGTCTGAGAACCACCAGCAGGACCCACTGAGCTCTCTGGCGGTTCAGGAGCGCCATCTGGTGGCCGATCGCGCAACCGCTTAACAGGAAGCACAGTGGAGGTTGTGCTACATGTCCGTATTGCTTCCGGCCACTCGGGATAGGTTCCGGCATTCTAGCTCGTCACTCTACATAGCGATCGATTGCCAATAACTCGATAAACAACATGATTTGGACGTATATACCATTATACAAGCTGGAGATGGACCGGGTAATAATATATCCCATAATGATAAAATTTCTACTCGACGATGATCGCCCAACGGCGCGCGGAGACTGGGGTGAGTTTCAGCGTGTAACGTTACCATCTTCGATACTAACTGCTTTTATCAACATTTGACCCACATTAGATGATTGGTATAACGCTGCCCACGGAATTATAAACGCCCCCTCGCCCATCCGGTCAACATCAGATGACGTGTAGTAACTTCTAGAAGTACGTCTAGTTGGAATTTTTTATATCGCGCTGATTGCCATCAAACTGTATTTCATCATCAATATAAAGCATTTGGGGCTATATATCACGTTCTGGAGAAAGTTGCAGAAAGAGATGAAAACATACTTATACATTAGACCATACTTTACTATGAATATGTGAATGAAAAAGTTTAACGTTGCTACACAATGAACAATACATATAGGACTTTGAATGGGCCCTAATAATGGCAATGTAGCAATAGAATTTAAAAAGTTATAGCCCTGCAAAGAAGGGGACTTTCTCCATAGACAAATAGCGCTGGCAATCTATGGTATATCATTAATTTAACCCATGGCAGCCAAAGTGTTAAGGGTTAAGTCCAGGGGAGGTCATTGGCAGGTCAGCTGAGCCATGAGCCTCACAGCTGTTAGGCTGAACCAATCATGCATCAGGTGATGCAATCACGAATGACTAGAAATCATCGTATTTCTAGAGTGGGATTACATTGGTGTCTATGGGGAGGAGAACCTTCAAACAAATGGTCATCAGTTGAGATAGAAATGTCCAATTCCATTTATTTTTCTTTAGTGAGCGAACAGACAGCCGTGTCATCGTTTTGATGTGTTTTTTTTCTACGTCCAAAATTGAGATCACTCTCGCAATTTACCCAAGGTAGTGGAAAAAAATTATTCCAGCTCCCTTGCAATGCATTTCCAATGGGACCGAAATGTTCCCGTTTAAAGTCGATTCGTAGCCATTACATCGTATTGATGTAATCTGATTTTGCTTCTTGAATGCCACATACTGTACAAGCCCCTAGAGCAGTGGTCACCAACCTTTTTAAGCCCAAGATCACCTTTTTTTTGGTGAAGGCAAGATCTACCTATTGAAGCGTTGAGAGAAAAAGACAGCCAAGATTGTACTTTAAACTAAATGACTTTTATTTGCCTGTATTCTAATTACATGCAATGCTTTGGTCCAACATTAAAACGTCAAAGTAGAACTATTATGTACTTTCTCAGTCAGTGCTAAGTGCAGTCATCTTATGCAGCATCACTTTTCACATCAAAACAAAAGTAGAACTGTAATGTGGACTTTCTCATTATTATTAACATTGACAAACATATTTACAATTAGCATTTTATAAAGTAGAACTGTAATGTGTACTTTCTCAGTCAGTGCTAAGTGCAGTCAGTGCTAAGTGCAGCATCACTTTTCACATCAGAACAAAAGTAGAACTGTAATGTGGACTTTCTCATATTATTAACATTGACAAACATATTTACAATTAGCAGTTTATAAAGTAGAACTGTAATGTGTACTTTATCAGTCAGTGCTAAGTGCAGCATCACTTTTCATATCAAAACAAAAGTAGAACTGTAATGTGTACTTTCTCAGTCAGTGCTAAGTGCAGTCAGTGCTAAGTGCAGTCAGTGCTAAGTGCAGCATCATTTTCACATCAAAACAAAAGTAGAACTGTAATGTGTACTTTCTCAGTCAGTGCTAAGTGCAGTCAGTGCTAAGTGCAGCATCATTTTCACATCAAAACAAAAGTAGAACTGTATGTGTACTTTCTCAGTCAGTGCTAAGTGCAGCATCACTTTTCACATCAAAACAAAGGTAGAACTGTAATGTGTACTTTCTCAGTCAGTGCTAAGTGCAGCATCATTTTCACATCAAAACAAAAGTAGAACTGTATGTGTACTTTCTCAGTCAGTGCTAAGTGCAGCATCACTTTTCACATCAAAACAAAGGTAGAACTGTAATGTGGACTCTCAGGGTAAGATACAAAAAAAAGAAAAAAAATTAAAATTTTAATTTTCAGGGAAAGATCTACAGGGACAGTCTCAAATATCGACCAGTCGATCAAGATCGACGGGTTGGTGACCACTGCCCTAGAGCGTTTTTAGGCAATTTTCCTTCACATCTCTTTGTGGATTATATTTTATGTAATTGTTTTTATATGTGTAAATAAACAAAAGAAACGAAAGATAAATAGCATAATCACACAGCAAGCTGGCTCAGAATCAGGTAATGATTTAATAACATTATAATAACATAACCACACAGCAAGAGTGGGTTTGCCTGGCTCAAGATTATAACATTATTAGAATACTGTTATAATAACAGGGTTTGCACAAGGTCCTTGAAGTGCCTAAAAAAAAAGTCAAGGCCTGGAATTCCTTGAAAAGGGCAATTTTTTTACAAGGTGCTTAAAAATTCCTTGCAATTCAAATCAACCATTCACATTGAAAGTAGGGATGCACCGATCCGATATTGGTATCGGTATCGGCCTCCGATATTAGTAAAATAGCTGGATCGGGTATACATTTTTTTTTAAATCAGATATTTTTTTTTAATTATTTTTTTATACGAAATAAAATAAGAAATAACCATTCTAACTCAGAGACCGTGCAGTGATAATGTGCAGCATATATTTGCGAGTGCTATCTTGACTGAGAGGGTGGCCAGGACGGTGTTATTCTCGAGCCCTTATGCTTAAATGAATGTGGCTAGCTAGCTAACAAACACCGTAATATTAGTTTAATAATACACGTTACATAATACATGTTAGTTTGTTAATACTTACTCGCACACACAAATAGTCGTCTCGGTCTCATTCTCTTTTCTGATTGTCGATGGTTTGGTTCACCCGGTCTTTTCACAATATTCCACCACATTGTAACGTTAGCTAACTGTCTGTAAAGTAAACTATGGATGAGTCGGTCGCACTAACCAGTTGAGCTATTAACGTTAGCAGCATTCAGCTGTCACACACGGAAGCAACACGACGTGCGCGCGATAGGGCGAAGTGGATGGGCCAATGGAATGAGCACACTGTGTGCACCCAGTCCTTGTGGGAGTTGTAGTATTATGTAGTATCACCTGGATTGACTTAATTATTGCCGATGCCTTTTGTAGACTACAATGTCAGGTGTTAATGTCAAGCCCTGCTGAAGCCCCAGTGTGTCTCTGGTTCCCCCCTACAGGAGCTGGTCCAGGCAGCAGAGAGAGCCAGTAAGTACAAGGAGGAGAACCGTCGGATCCTGCAGGAGTCTATAGACGTGGCCCCTTTCACCGCCAAGATCCAGCGCTCCTCCGACCCCCTGGCCCTAGACAGAGAGCGAGACCCCTCCCCCTTTTCTCCCCGCATCCCCTCCCTCCCCCTCCCCGGCCCCAAAGCCAGCCACGCCCACCACCCCCACATCATCCAATCGGAGAAGAGCAACTACTTCACCATGGTGTCGAACAGCGTGGTGAACGAGCCCCCACGCCTCTACCCCCACAGCGCCGTCGGGCCCTCCGCCCAGGGGGTCCTGTCTCTGGGCACGGGCTACGGCGCCAAGGCCGGCTCCCTGTCCAAACCCCCTCCGCTCATCAAGCACCAGCCCGAGGGAGGTGAGGGGCTGGCGGGGAAGATCACGGAGCAGCTGGTGCAGCAACAGCAGCACCACCACCACACGGCCATCTCTCCCTCCTCCCTCTCCTCCTCCCCCTCCTCTTCCTGCTCCTCTTCCTCCTCCTCCTCCACCACTCCTAACCATCACCAACACCACCATCAACTTCAACAACATCAACATCAACAACATCAACACCAGCACCAGCAGCACCAACACCAGCAGCACCAACACCAGAACCACCAGACCCACCAGAACCACCAGACCCACCAGACCCACCAGAACCACCAAACCCACCAGACCCACCAGACCCACCAGAACCACCAAACCCACCAGACCCACCAGACCCACCAGAACCACCAAACCCACCAGACCCACCAGAACCACCAGACCCACCAGACCCACCAGAACCACCAGACCCACCAGACCCACCAGAACCACCACCAACAGCAGCAGCAGCTCAGCAGGGGGATGCCGTCTCTCCACCGCGCGCCCGTGTTCCACCCTCCCACTCAGCACGCGCTGGAGCGCAAGGAGGCGGCGGAGAGAGAGAGGGAGCGCGAGCGAGAGAGAGCCGAGAGGGAGAGAGAGAGGGAGCGCGAGAGGGAGAGGGAGAGGGGCGTCTACGGCGGCCGCCTGTCCCCGCCCACCCTCACGGCCATCCAGCCCGTCAGCCTGCCGGCGGCCGGCAGCAAGGCCTCGGCGGACCAACAGAAGCCGCCCACGCTGCTGCCGGAGCTCCGGGAGGTCAAGGGTCACGGGAGCATCACCGCGGCGACGTCGGTGATGTCGACGGGCAGCGGGGAGATGATGATGATGATGTCGTCGTCCGCGGTGGACGGATGGCGGGGCGGGGAGGCGGTGATTCACCACGAGAGAGGGGAGCGAGGAGGCGGGTGGTACCCTGGAGAGAAAGGGGGCGGGGCTAGGGGCAACAACAACAACAAACCACACGCCGCCATGGCCTCGGTCATCGTGCGCCCGTCGACGTGCATCAGGTACGACGGCGACTCGGCTAAATCCGGTGCCATGATCTACAAGGAGAGCCTGCCCCAGGGGAGGCTGTACCCCCCCGCCAAGCACCAGGGGGAGACCCTGCGCCTGGGGGAGAGCGGCAGGGAGCTGGGGGGCGGCAGCCCCGGGGCCGGGAGGATCATCCAGCCCAACACCAATCTGGACGACATGTGCGTTCAGTACAAGAAGTCGTTCATGCGAAACATGCAAGGCATCATGGGAGCGAGTAACACGAACGCACTGTGCAGGGCGGAGGCCTCGTCGGCCTTCAACATGCTCAGTAAGACCGGGATGGGCCCCGATATGAGCTTCGTGTCGGCCCGGGGGGAGATCTCCTCCTACAGGCCCGGCGCTACGGGCCGGACTCTGATCCACTCGGGGCTGGGGGAGCACCTGGAGGCTTTTGGGCTGCGTCCAGGGGGGGCTCTGCTCTCTCCTCCCGGCCCCGTGGGGATCCCCTACCCCGGCCCCGCCCTCGCCCCTATGCCCCTAGGCCTCCCCGCGGCGCCTCCCCAGACCTACTCCCCGTCCTTCGTTCACTTAAAGAAGCACAAAGCGGCTTTGGCTGCGGCTCAAAACCGAAGCAGTTCGGCAAACCCCCCCACTTGCACCACGCCCACTTTAGATACCCCCAAACCCTACACACAGAGCTCCCCGCCTCCCTCTTCCTCCTTCTCCAAACCCCCTTCACAAAGCTCCCCGCCTCCCTCTTCCTCCTTCTGCAAACCCCCCTCCTCACAGAGCTCCCCGCCTCCCTCTTCCTCCTTCTGCAAACCCCCCACACAGAGCTCCCCGCCTCCCCCTTCCTCCTCCTCCAAACCCCCCTCACATAGCTCCCCGCCTCCCCCTTCCTCCTCCCAGCCCCTCTGTTTGTCCACGGACAGTGGTAGTAGCAGCTCAGCGAGTGGTAGCACCACACCGGGAAAGTCCAGTCCTTTGCCCAACGGTCAGGCCTCTGGACCAGGCTCAGTGGGCAGCCAGCAGCCCATTAACTACCACAAACTGAAGAAGGCCTGGCTGACTAGACACTCTGAGGAGGACAAGAATACTATGACGACGACGACTACTACTACTGCTGCTGCTGCTCCTGCTAGTACTAACACTACTACTAGTACTAACACTACTGCTACTAGTACTAACACTACTGCTACTAGTACTAACCCTACTACTACCACCGGTACCAAACCAGAGAAGTCTCCTGTTACTGTTATTACGACCACAGCATCCTCTGGTACCGGTACCACCACCACCTCTACCATCACCACCATCACCACCACCGCCGCCATGACGGAGATGATCAAACCGTGTTCCGTCAACCTCATCGCCTCCACCTCCAACGACGTGGAGATGAACAAGGAGATAGTGGGGAAGGGAGGCGAGAGGGAGCGCCCCCCGCAGGAGGAGAAGGAAGAGAAGAAACCCGCCGCCGTCTCCGTGAGGCGGGGCAGCAAGAGGTCGTACGAGTCGGGTTCGGAGAGCGGAGGGGACGACTCGGACGCCAGCGAGAGCAAGATGGAGGGGGGTCGCACCAAGCGGCAGCCCAAGCCCACGTTCAAGAAGAAACAGAACGACATGGCGCGGAGGAAAGGGGAGAACGAGAAGGACGAGGAGGAGATGAAACCCAACGGGATCTTCAGGTCGGCCCGAGAGAAGACCAAGCTCAAGCTGGCCAGCAGCAGTAAGTAGCCTTCAGCTCTGTTGTTTTATTAAAGCTAGAGTCTGTAATGCCGGCAAACAGTGACCTCTGGGCAAAAGAGTCCCGCTTGGTTTCCATTTTTTGTTTTGGTCTGCTGTATGGATTGGAGTTTAGTAACTTATTATACTGTGAATTTCTCCAGACCTCTCTCTTGGCTTGAGCTTGAGTTGTGGCCAGCAGTAGCAACCCCTCCTTCCTAGCCCCATTCAACTCCAACCGACATATCAGACCGAAACAAAGAAATGTAAACAAAGTGCAATAGCAAGAGGGGCCCTGGTTCGTCAGTTTCTCCACCAACAGTATAGACAGTTAAGGAATTCTGGACTAAAACGTTAAAGCATCACTGAAACTGACAATGAGGGTTTTTGTTCAGTGTTTCTGACTGTAGGTCAGAGGGTTGGTTTCTGTTCAGTGTTTCTGACTGTAGGTCAGAGGGTTTCTGTTTAGTGTTTCTGACTGTAGGTCAGAGGGTTGGTTTCTGTTTAGTGTTTCTGACTGTAGGTCAGAGGGTTGGTTTCTGTTTAGTGTTTCTGACTGTAGGTCAGAGGGTTGGTTTCTGTTTAGTGTTTCTGACTGTAGGTCAGAGGGTTGGTTTCTGTTGAGTGTTTCTGACTGTAGGTCAGAGGGTTTCTGTTGAGTGTTTCTGACTGTAGGTCAGAGGGTTGGTTTCTGTTTAGTGTTTCTGACTGTAGGTCAGAGGGTTGGTTTCTGTTTAGTGTTTCTGACTGTAGGTCAGATGGTTTCTGTTCAGTGTTTCTGACTGTAGGTCAGAGGGTTGGTTTCTGTTTAGTGTTTCTGACTGTAGGTCAGATGGTTTCTGTTCAGTGTTTCTGACTGTAGGTCAGAGGGTTTCTGTTGAGTGTTTCTGACTGTAGGTCAGAGGGTTTCTGTTCAGTGTTTCTGACTGTAGGCCAAGGTTTAGCGACAGTCAGACAGAGAGAGGGAGAGAGAGAAAGAGAGAGAGGTGGAGAGAAAGAGAGATTTATTCTTATTTTTAGAAAAACCTTATTTACATAATGTATTCATATTTATGTGTTATTTTTATTAGATTATGTTTCATTAAAAAAATGTGTCATCGGGTAAAAACAGGCCATCGATGCTAAAATGAATATTGTGCAACATTGGTTCAATGGAAAGTGCATACACTATACCAGACACAGAGCCACCCTGTCTTATACCCAGAGTTGCTTTAAAAGGTTTACTTAGACCAGCACGCCGAATATGAATATGGCCAAACATTTCCAACACTTTCCACAGGTACAAAAAAAAAAAGGGCCTTTTCCTGGTCCAAAGAAACCAAACCAGCATCAAAACCCACTGAACCAGAGACTTACAAAATATCTCAAATGAATGACACCTTGTCCACAATGGCCCTGCCAGGCACACAGTAGGTTTGTGTCCTGTGGATTGTGACCTGGTCCATCACCTTTTTCAGTCTTTCAGCCAGGACTTTAGATAGTAGCTTGTATTCTGTACAAATATGTATAGCACACCAACCAACAATGCTGGCCGACTGACAAACAAACCCCCTGCTTACCCCTCTATGTGTTAAAACTGCATGACAAATAAAGACTTCTAGTCTAACATATTTGCACACCGCCAACAAAGTACTGGGTCCATGTCTGTTGTCTCTTCTTCGGGAATGGATTTGGTGCCAGCTGTCATCTGCCCGTCTCCGTCATCGACTGAAAGTACTTAGCCACTCCCCTCTCACAAGCGTGGTAAATAATACAACCGGACTATCTAACAATAATTAACTTATTTACAAGTCGGATTCAGTTTTGCAAATAAGGAGACAGCAGATTTCAAAGCGCTCAAAATAGCCAATTTCTATCTATTTTGGAATCTTTTTTTTTCTCTTTCTCACCTGCCTGTCTGTCCACAGAATATTTGTGTAGTTCTCTTTTGTCCAACATGTCTGCCTATATCATTTGGTATCCATTTATTTTAAGAAAAGGCCTGATTTATGTGCAGCGGTAGAATAGGTAACACACTGGAAAAGCATGATAAGTTGTTGACAAGATCCAGTAATAACCCCCCCATTTTTATCCAGATGGTATCCCCCGCTCTGTGCTGAGGGACTGGAGGAAGGTGAAGAAGTTGAAGCAGACGGGGGAGTCCTTCCTGCAAGACGACTCGTGTTCCGAGATCGGACCCAACCTCCAGAAGTGTCGGGAGTGCAGGGCCATCCGGAGCAAGAAGGGGGAGGAGCCGACCAACTCCCCTGTCTTTTGCCGGTTCTACTACTTCAGACGGTGAGTTTGGACCCAAATGACGTCTGATCATACCACTTAGGACAGTAAGGGTTCTGACCCAAATTACATCTGATTATACCACTTCAGACAGTAAGGGTTCTGACTAGGGATGTCCCGATCACGTTTTTTTGCTCCCGATCCGATCCCGATCATGTGATTTTGAGTATCTACCGATACCAATATTTCCCGATCCGATTACATTTTTTTTTTTACTTTTTTTTTTATTCAACAAACATGACCATGTTCATGTCTTAAACTCATACTGAGGCCTTAGCCCTTTAATCGCCAATGACGTGTTAAGACGTCATTCCTCGCCATGCGTAATCTGCCAATGACGTTTTACAGCGTCTTTGAGATCAATATTTCATAAATCTGTCATGGTAATCATATTTCACCGACGGATCCTTGACGGGTGCTGGGGATCTCCACTCAACTCTCCAACGGTTCAATATCGCCACCTGGTGGCCGATCGCCAAACCAGAAGTGGGTAAATGGGGCCGGAAGTGCTTGGTGTCCCCCCTATTCCGTCCGCTACTCGCGATCGCTCCCGGGACTCCATCTTGACACACTGGATAATCGATCGGTTGCCATAACTCGATAAACAACATTATTTGGACGTATATATTATTATACAACCCGGAAATGGTTAATCTAGATCAACATCCCATAATAGCGAACTTTTTGCTCCACTCTCATCGCCCAACGCTACGAGGAGACTGGGGTGAGTTTCAGCGTTTTTCTTTACCATTTTCGAGACAAACTGCTCTGATCAATATATCACCCATACTACATAAATCATTTAACGTCGGTCATTGAATTATAAACGACCCCCCACCCCTCCGGTCACCAGCAGATGATGAGTCATGACGTTTAGGACCTTGTACAATTGAAATTTTTAATCTGCCGTCAATCGCTATCAAACTGCATTTGATGATCTAATATATGCATAAATGGCTATAACTCATGTTCTATGAATTACTGCAGAAAACGATAAAAACATATTTATACTCTGGACGGTAGGGGTGGACGGTATGGTCTAAAATTTATATCACGGTATAATTTGAAGCATAGACGGTAACGGTATATATCACGGTATCATCGTTTTTGATAAAAAAAATTTTATTTAATTTTATATAATTTTTTTTTTTTTTATAAAATATATATATTATATAATTAGACTTGTACTTGTATTATCTGCGAGACATCGCCACCACGCAACAAGCTCCACTGTCTGTGTGTACTCTAGTAGCCTCCAGCTACGGCCAGGATTCTCCGGAGCTGCACCTGGACCTATACTCGAGTAGCCTCGAGCAGAGCTACGGCCAGGATTCTCCGGCGCTGCACCTGGACCCTATTGGTATAACGTTACTTAACTGTGCTCAGCAAGCCCTCAGCTCGAATACGCATCGAATCAGTGTTATAAGACATTGATATCAGGAGCTATCTGTAGCTACTGCTAGCCGGATATATAACGTTAATACAACGCCTCAGTGAATTATTTAGTTCAATGGGACATTTTGTTTTTGAACGGTGAACTAACTTGCGTTAACGTGAGCTAACAGCTAACAGGTATCATACACGTCTCTACTAGACTTTGTGGAGCGTTTGTTGATGTCAGGAGCTATCGGTAGCTGGCCGACTAGATACCGTTCGGTTAGACAATGCCTCATCATGTATTAAACTAAAAGTGAATAGTTGACTGGGTCATTTTGTAACGGTAGCTAAGCTAACGTTAGCTCAGGGAGACGCCGCCGTCCTCCCGTGTCCCGTCCCACTAGACTACTAGACCCGTGTTTACATGCGTGCGGTAGGGGCTGGCACGCCCACTGCGCGAAGCCTCCTAAATAACTTTTTCCAGTTCGCACATATCTATTATCTATGACTAATTCTATCTATTTTTAGGGGCAAATGCGAGTGAAATAGTCGCGCTGTGGTTACATGACGTCATTGCTATCTACCGGTTACACGGTATAGTCAAAATCCATACCGTAGAGCAAATTCATACCGTTTATACCGTATACCGTTTATACCGTCCACCCCTACTGGACGGTATTTTAGTATGAATGTGTGAATGAAAAAGTAAAACGTTCCTACACCCTGAACAATAGCTAATCGATGTTGAATGGGCCATAGTAATGTCAATTTAGCAATACAATTTAAAAAGTTATAGCCCTGCAAAGTAGGTGAACATCTCCATAGACAAATAGAGCTGGCAGTGATCAAACACTGGTAGAACGGTCCCAGGGGAAATCATTATCATCATCAAAGAATATTGTAACTTTTGATGCCGTCTTCTCTCCCATCCTCTCCTCTCCTCACCTCCTCTCCTCATGTCACCTCCTCTCCTCATGTCACCTCCTCTCCTCATGTCACCTCCTCTCCTCATGTCACCTCCTCTCCTCACCTCCTCTCCTCATGTCACCTCCTCTCCTCATGTCACCTCCTCTCCTCATGTCACCTCCTCTCCTCATGTCACCTCCTCTCCTCATGTCACCTCCTCTCCTCATGTCACCTCCTCTCCTCATGTCACCTCCTCTCCTCATGTCACCTCCTCTCCTCATGTCACCTCCTCTCCTCATGTCACCTCCTCTCCTCTCCTCACCTCCTCTCCTCATGTCACCTCCTCTCCTCATGTCACCTCCTCTCCTCATGTCACCTCCTCTCCTCATGTCACCTCCTCTCCTCTCCTCACCTCCTCTCCTCATGTCACCTCCTCTCCTCATGTCACCTCCTCTCCTCACCTCCTCTCCTCTCCTCACCTCCTCTCCTCATGTCACGTCCTCTCCACCATAACCACACGTCCAGTTTTCCGTCTGCCATCTGCCTGAATCCAACACAGCTTTAGTCAGTAGTTTAATCAGAAAGATGCATTTTCTAGATGAAAATCAAGTCAATAAAGTGGGAAAATGCGACAGCAATAGATGTCGACAAACCAAACAAAAATGTATCTATGAATGGAGAGTGGTGTTTATTAATCTCTCTCCCCCTCTCCTCTCTCTCTCTTGCTCTCTCCCCCCCCCCCCCCTCTCTCTCTCCCTCTCTCTCCCCCCCCCCTCTCTCTCTCTCTCCCCCCCTCTCTCTCTCTCTCCCCCCCCTCTCTCCCTCTCTCTCTCTCTCTCTCTCTCTCTCTCTCTCTCTCTCTCTCTCTCTCTCTCTCTCTCTCTCTCTCTCTCTCTCTCTCTCTCTCTCTCTCTCTCTCTTGCTCTCTTCCCCTCTCCCCATATCCTCCTATCTCTCTCTCTCCCCCCTCTCTCTCTCCCCCGTCTCTCTCTCACACTCTCTCTCTCTCCCCCCCATCTCTCTCTCTCTTGCTCTCTCCCCCTCTCCCCATATCCCCCCCTCTCTCTCTCTCTCTCTCTCTCTCCCCCCCTCTCTCTATCTCTCTCTTGCTCTATCCCCCTCTCCCCATATCCCCCTATCTCTCTCTCTCACCCCTCTCTCTCTCTCTCTCTCTTCCCCCTCTCTCTCTATCCTCTCTCTCTCTCTCTCTCTCTCTCTCTCTCTCTCTCTCTCTCTCTCTCTCTCTCTCTCACCCCCTCCCCCTCTCCCTCTCCCCCTCAGGCTCTCCTACAGTAAGAATGGGGTGATAAGGATGGATGGTTTCTCCAGTCCGGATCAGTTTGAGGAGGAGGCTCAGTCTCTGTGGGTCCCGGGGGGTCTGGATGAGAGCCAGCTGACCCGAGCCACAGCCAAGTACATCCTGGGTTTCATAGGAGACCAGTTCTGTCAGATGGTTCTGACTGAGAACACAGCTGCCACCTGGGTTAAAAAGGACGGTGAGGGAACATTTATCAGGCCAATAATCTGTTAATAATATGTTAATAATATGTTAATGATCTGTTAATTAGGGCTGCACGATTAATCGTTTTTTAATCGAAATCGCGATTTGGAATGATGCAATTATCAAATCGCAAAAAAAAAGAAATCGCAAATTTTTTTAGATTTCTTTTATTTTTTTGATTTATTGAACCAGGGAGTCCCATTGAGATACAAGATCCGTTTGGGAGAGGGAGGTAAGGGGTTTTAGATTGTGTGTTGTGAAGTTTAGACTTCAGAGAGGGAGAGTAAAGGTACCGTTGGGTACCGGTATCGATTCCCAGTAAAAAGAAACATTTTTAGGCTCGTGTCCTGAAAAGACCCACCGTGTAGGCCAGATGCAAGCCGCATTTTATAATAAACCTCTGTGGGGCTGCTTAAAATAATAATAATTATAATCGCAAATTTAATCGCAATCGCAATATCTGTCAGAAAAATCGCAATTAGATTATTTCCCAAAACCGTGCAACCCTTACTGTTAATAATACGTTAATCATCTGTTAATAATACATAAATAATCTGTTAACACATTGGACGCCAAAAACGAGTATACTCGTTATTGCCCGTCATGCGTTGTGCGCCAGAAACGAGTTAACTCGTTTTTGGGGATCAATATAAATTTTTTTAGCCATGGCATTCATAATTCATCCAGCCTCCCTCGGGACTGCAGCTGGACCCTGTCTGATATTGCAACGCCTCAATACCGCCGCCTGGTGGATGATCGGGCGAGTTACACTCCAAGCCAAACCGGAAGTGGTGCTCGGTGCATCGAGGAAATTCCTCCGGCAGTAATATCTTGTAACGTGGGTCTAGATACACACTCGAGTGCATGGGATCGCTTTCAAAACGCAATAATCAATATGATTTCAGCGTTTATTGCGTCATACAAACGGGAAATGGATCTAGCAGATCGACGTATATTTTTCCTCCAGTCTCATCGGCGAACGGTAAGAGGAATATAACGTTATTTTCAGCCCGATTGTTTATTCATTTCACGCAATCCATCTGCTCAACATATCAACCCATACTAAATAAAGCCGTTACTGACGATCAAGGAATTATAAACGACCCGCCCCCCCCCCTTTCCTTCACGCTGCATGATGAAGCATAATGTATACCGATCATATTACATTTGAATTTTTTAATATAGCGTGTATAGGAAAGAAACGCCAATCGATAATCTATCATATGCGTCAGGGCCTATAACTCGCGTTTTAGGAATTACTGCAGAAAACCTTAAAAACATACTTATATTCTCGCCGGTATTAACACAACAATGTATGAATGAAAAAATATAACGTTCCCACATCCGGAACGATGGATACCCGATGTTGATTGTCAATAAACATTCATAATCAGTTAATAATTAGTTAATAACCAGTTATATTATTATTATTATTATTATTATTATTATTATTATTATTATATGATATAGTATAATATAATAATATGACATATATAGTATAATGTAATGTTATGTATGTATGGTTGTTGCAGCCAAGATGGCGTGGAAGCGCGCGGTGCGTGGCGTCAGGGAGATGTGCGACGCCTGTGAAGCCACGCTCTTCAACATCCACTGGGTCTGTCAGAAGTGCGGCTTCGTCGTGTGTCTGGACTGTTACAAGGCCAAGGAGAGGAAGAGCTCCAAGGGTGAGCAGACACACCCAACACTGACCTCTCCTGTTCCACTTAAACCCTTTCACTACCTGGTCAACAGTCTGCAGTGTGGCAGTGAAAGGGTTAACCGGTTGGTAGTGTGGTAGTGAAAGGGTTAAATGTTCAACTTGCTTTATATATATATATGTATTATATATACAGTATATAGGCTGATTGACAGCACTATATATATATATTTGAATGATTGATTGATTGATTGAAAACTTTATTAACAGATTGCAGAATGGGTACAGTACAGTACAGCTCAATACACACAATTGTTAAGAGGATGCAGACCTGAGAGACTTTCGTCTTGTTTACATCAGGGTCCCCCATTTTCAATTCATCATGACATATATGACATACATGACATACAGATAGACAGTACTGCTACATCTATACATTTATGACATACCAGATTTGCAAATACAGTACTGTTTGTGATACAAAAAGTTACCAGAAAAAGAGTGTA
>NW_028174820.1:0-1000 GCF_963971535.1 Notolepis coatsorum
TTTTTAACACTTTGTAATTATAGTTAAATAATGATAGTGTGTTGTAAGGCCATATCAGTCACTGTATGTGAAAGTACAGATATTGTAGGTGCAATTTCAGTGACTTTTTCCTGTCTTCTCAAAGAGATCTCTGGACTCATGATCGGAAGATCACCGGTTCGAGCCCCGGTCAAGGCCATTGTCGTAAAAAGTGGTGTTGTCGTCCAACAGGGGGCACTATGTCCTCTGGACCTGGCAGTAACAATGTCCCTGTTACAGTGATAGGGACATTGTATGGTGGTGAGTGCCGTCCTTCTGATAAGATGTTAAACCGAAGTCCTGACTGAATTCATTAACTATTTCACTGCCGCACTACCAAAACGGTTAACCCTTTTACCGCGACCGTCGGTTGTGTGATAGTAAAGGGTTAACCTTCTGTCGTGTGGCAGTGAAAGGGTTAAATAACCCAGCGTGCCTATCACAGAGAGTAGGGGGTCCACTGACGTTCCTGGACAAATCCCTAATCAGGTATCTGACATCAAGGCCAACTAATCATCCCTCTATCAGTCCCTGTCGCCTAAGCCTTTCAGCCATTGTGCTGTGTGCCTGGTGTCAGTGTATATAGCCATTGAGCCTGCATAGCCCAAGGTTGCGTTCTACACAGTGGTGGTGAAGGAGATCATTTCCACTTTGAGTGTCTAGAAAAGCGCTATATAAATACAATGATCATTCATTCATCCATCCATCCATCCATTCATTATTTCCTTCATTCATTAATTCATTTGTCCATTCATTTATAGTGGAATTGGACATGACAAAACTGTACTTTCACTCGTAGTAATGTATAGTTTGTACTTGGGTATAAAATACTTCCCAAACTGCTCACAACAAGGTCTGTGGATTATCTTGAGTAATCAGGTCAGGATAACAAGGCCCTGGACCAGCCTCTGAAAATCCAGACACAACAAACAGTTAAATATGACAGTTAAAATACGACTTTGATATTCTCCCTCTGTAGTGT
>NW_028174819.1:0-1000 GCF_963971535.1 Notolepis coatsorum
CAATTGAAGAAGAAGGGGATTCACGTACAGAAGCCAGTCCTTGTAATCCAAAGCTCAGCATCAAAAGCAATAACTGTAATCCAATTGCCCAATAGCAATGATAATAGCCAGCTAGCCTCGGTCCATGAGGCCAGCCCAAATGTAGATCCTCACGGTGTTTAAATCCAAACGACAGTGGAGATTAACGATGCTCTTCTCCAGGTAGTACGTTCCACAATCAATATAATCCAACCAATACTGGTTCTGCAATCGCCGCCGTCGGTTCTCCTGTGCACATGTCCAGTAGGTTCTCCGACTAGGCCTCCTCGTGTGCTGGTACCAATGTATTTAGTCCACGCGCACTGGCTAAGGTTCACTAGCTAAACGAACGAACTGCTGGGTAATGCTACACACGAACAAACTGCTGTTGGCACGATACACAATAATTAACGACTCTTTACTTCACATTAAGTCGAACTTGACGTTACTGCATTAAATCTGACACTTTTACTATTCACTACGCACGTGGTTCTCAACGCTCTGTTAGACGCACTGCTTCTCACTTCACTGTTTTACCGAACTTGATGAACGTTGAACTTGCTGCACGAACTTGATGAACAGCTACAGTTCGCACCTGCCGCCGTATATATACTTAAGTGGCTATCTAGTGCCGAACCTCAGTTCTCGTCTCGAATCAATGCGCTGTCTCCGGGCATGTTACGACATGCCCGGACTCGCCTTTGAACCTGACTTTGGGGGCTTGCGGTCTGGCGCCGCTAGCGTTATCCAATAAGGAAAGCGAATATTACTATGATTCAAACGCAGGCTTAAAGGGATATAACGTGTATATATAAATAATATACAAGGTATATAAACAATAAATGTAGATTCTCAGCTTTAATCTGGCCCTTCACAACAGTCATCACACAGCACACTAGGTATTAAATTAATATACCATATTTATATACCATCTTATTGCACGCTCCTGCCCACCGCAGCGCGTGCACGCACACACAACACA
>NW_028174818.1:0-38593 GCF_963971535.1 Notolepis coatsorum
AGGAGAGGAGAGAGGAGCAGAAGAGAGGAGAGGAGAGGGGAGGAGAGGGGAAGAGAGGAGAGGAGAGGAGAGCAAAGGAAGAAGAGGAGAGGAGAGGAGAGGAGAGGAGAGAGGAGCAGAAGAGAGGAGAGGAGAGGGGAGGAGAGGGGAGGAGAGGAGAGGATAGGAGAGGAGAGCAAAGGAAGAAGAGGAGAGGAGAGGGGAGGGGAGGAGAGGAGAGAGGAGCAGAAGAGAGGAGAGGATAGGGGAGGAGAGGGGAGGAGAGGAGAGCAAAGGAAGAAGAGGAGAGGAGAGGAGAGGAGAGAGAGGAGCAGAAGAGAGGAGAGGAGATGGGAGGAGAGGGGAGGAGAGGAGAGGAGGGGAGAGGAGAGCAAAGGAAGAAGAGGAGAGGAGAGGGGAGCAAAGGAAGAAGAGGAGAGGAGAGCAAAGGAAGAAGAGGAGGGGAGAGGAGAGGAGAGGAGAGGAGAGGAGAGGAGAGGAGAGGAGAGGAGAGGAGAAGAGAGCAAAGGAAGAAGAGGAGAGGAGATGAGAGGAGAGGAGAGGAGAGGAGAGGAGAGGAGAGGAGGAGAGGAGAGCGAATAAAGATAGGAGAGCGAAGGAGAGGTGGTGAGAGGAGAGTTAGAGATAGAGTAGAGGAGACAAGACAAGGATAGGAGAGGAGAGGAGAGGAGAGGAGAGGAGAGGAGAGGAGAGGAGAGGAGAGGAGGAGAGGAGAGGAGACAAGGAGGAGAGGAGAGGAGAGGAGACAAGGAGGAGAGGAGAGGAGAGGAGACAAGGAGGAGAGGAGAGGAGAGGAGAGGAGACAAGGAGAGGAGAGGAGAGATAGTGTAGAGGAGAGGAGAGGAGAGGAGAGGAGAGGAGAGGAGAGGAGAGGAGAGGAGAGGAGAGGAGAGGAGAGGAGAGGAGAGGAGAGGAGAGGAGAGGAGACAAGGTGAGGAGAGGAGAGGAGAGGAGACAAGGAGAGGAGAGGAGAGATAGTGTAGAGGAGACGAGAGGAGAGGAGAGGAGAGGAGAGGAGAGGAGAGGAGAGGAGAGTAGAGGAGAGGAGAGGAGAGGAGAGGAGAGGAGAGGAGACAAGGTGAGGAGAGGAGAGGAGAGGAGAGGAGACAAGGTGAGGAGAGGAGAGGAGAGGAGAGGAGAGGAGAAGAGAGGAGAGGAGACAAGGAGGAGAGGAGAGGAGAGGAGAGGAGAGTAGAAGAGAGGAGAGGAGACAAGGAGGAGAGGAGAGGAGAGGAGACAAGGAGAGGAGAGGAGAGATAGTGTAGAGGAGACGAGAGGAGACGAGAGGAGAGGAGAGGAGAAGAGAGGAGAGGAGACAAGGAGAGGAGAGGAGATGAGAGGAGAGGAGAGGAGAGGATAGGAGAGGAGAGGAGAGAAGAGGAGAGGAGAGGAGAGGAGAGGAGAGGAGAGGAGAAGAGAGGAGAGGAGACAAGGAGAGGAGAGGAGACGAGGAGAGGAGACGAGGGGAGAGATAGTGTAGAGGAGAGGAGAGGAGAGAGGAGAGATAGTGTAGAGGAGAGGAGAGGAGAGGAGAGGAGAGGAGAGGAGAGGAGAGAGGATAGATAGTGTAGAGGAGAGGAGAGGAGAGAGAGGAGAGAGAGGAGAGGAGAGAAGAGGAGAGGAGAGGAGAGGAGAGGAGAGGAGAGGAGAGAGGAGAGGAGAGGAGAGGAGAGGAGAGGAGAGGAGAGGAGAGGAGAGGAGAGGAGAGGAGAGGAGAGGAGAGGAGAGGAGAGGAGAGAGGAGAGGAGAGGAGAGATAGTGTAGAGGAGAGGAGAGATAGTGTAGAGGAGACGAGACGAGACGAGGAGAGGAGAGGAGAGGAGAGGAGAGGAGAGGAGAGGAGAGGAGAGGAGAGGAGAGAGGAGAGGAGAGGAGAGGAGAGGAGAGGAGAGAGAGGAGAGGAGAGGAGAGGAGAGGAGAGGAGAGGAGAGGAGAGGAGAGGAGAGGAGAGAGAGGAGACGAGAGGAGACGAGAGGAGACGAGAGAGAATGAAGTAGAGTTGGAAGAGTAGTAGACGACACACACTCTCTCTCTCTCCCTCCCTCCCTCCCTCCCTCTCTCTCTCTCTCTCTCTCTCTCTCTCTCTCTCTCTCTCTCTCTCTCTCTCTCTCTCTCTCTCTCTCTCTCTCTCTCTCTCTCTCTCACACAGACACATTAACTCTCACACAGGCCTGTATTACAGTGGATGTTGCAGTGTCCTTTACACACCATTAAACCCCAACAACAAAGATTGCCTACTTCTTTATGACAAATGATGGCGGGATAAAACAACCTGCACGTCTGTCTCTCAGTCTCTCTGTCCGTCCGTCTGTCTCACTGTCTTCCCACGTTCTTTCTGTTAGTCTCACCCAAAAGGGATCACAACTAGTGTGTGTGTGTGTGTACTTTCTCTCTCTACCCAGTACGGCCAGAGCCAGTATTATAGACCGCTGCTTTGAGATGTTGCGGTGGAGATCGGAGCGTTCCCTGCATTACTGCCACTTAGTGGAAAGAGTGATGTTGATCAGGAACCATCCGTAACCACCTCATTACAGAATAAATCACAGCCTCTAGGTGGTGGTATACACATGAGAACAATTAATCTCCCCTGCACATGTTGCACGAGATGATCATCTGACTCAAATGGCGCTGGGCCAAGAGAGGAACCGGATTGTTTTTAAAAAAAAAATGTATTATTATTATTTGTTTTGAACTGCACACTCTATACATCTCTAGGGTCACCACCAGGTTGTACGGGCCGTCCGAGGCTTCATTTGATTGGCTTCATTGAAAGTCTTCCTGGCTCAAAATCCAACCAAGCTAAATTTTTTTTGGATGATGAGCAAACATCTCTCAACCTCTCATATAAATGGTAAATGGTGCATTTATATCACAGCTTTTATCTAAAGCGCTTTACAATTTGTTCCTCACATTTCACACATTCACACACCGACGGCGGAGGCGACCATGCAAGGTGCCGACCTGCTCATCGGGAGCAGTTAGGGGTTAAGTGTCTCGCTCAAGGACACTTTGACACGCTGCCCGGGAGGAGCGGGAATCGAACCGGGAACCTCCGGATTACCAGACGACTGCGTTACCTCTCGAGCCACTGTCGCCCCCCATATCTCTCATCAACTGGCCAGCGTATCATCTTGACTCGATACTTAAAAAAATCTCCCGTTTCAAAGCATTATTGAGCAAAGGTTAACCTATTTAATACATGATGATGACCACCTAATAATTTCATTTCATACAAACTCAAACACTGTGAGAAGCACACATTTCATATAAATGTACGACTTTGCTGCCCATCTCCAAACTGTCACTATCACTTTTTGGAACATATTGGGCGCACCTCGCAAACTCACTTGTTCTTGGTCAGGAATGAAATTGAAGAGAATGAAGATAACACAGATAAAAATTGTATCTACAACCCATACGTTTTCATTAGATTCTCAGCGGGAAATGGCCAGCAGTACGCAACTTTGTTATCTATGGAACAACATGCATTAGTCTATATCAATCAATGCGGCCACTCGCTCGCTGTGTGAATACCGTGAACAATGATCTGCTTGTGGTCCAAGGTCGAGGTAGTCTTTATTATCCTCGAGGGGCAATTTATGGTGTATGTCATTCAGGATTGGTCCATCATCATGATGATGTCACTCACTACGTCACACGTGTGAAAGTCGTCCTGTACAGGCTGGTAACGTTGCCTAAAGAAGTAAACATTTGACAGATCAGATTTGACTCGCTCAGTGTTAAAACGAGCATAACTGTATAAGGTCGTGTCCACTATAGTCACTGAAACGACAAGCTATGACAGGAATACGTGAAGATCAGAAAGAATAATCAAAAAATACAATGAGTTTGAGTCATTATGACCAAAATACAAAACACAGTGAGATCACGTTGACTTATTTGAACTCTATAATAATTACTTATGATACTATAATAATTGGAAGGTTTGCATTCAGACATACTACATACTGTACACACTTTGATTAATGTGTGGCCAGGAGTTCAGTGCATGTCTGAAAAGGGAGAGACGGAAGAGTGTTGGCTCAACAAACATGGATCAAAGATTATGGAGCGGCGAAAGAAAAGACTAAAACAAAAGGATAGAAGGACGTGCTACTTTGGAAACACATCGGCTCGTAATAACGTTACGAGCAAATAGCCCAGTGAGGGGGAGGCTGACAAGGACCCGCTTCAACTCAACTTGATTAAACCTGAAAACCTGCGATCAGGACCTATGTATGGATTATAAAGGCAGGAGGACAACAACAATACAGATCCAGCTTTATTGTCTGTCTGTCTGTCTGTCTGTCTGTCTGTCTGTCTGTCTGTCTGTCTGTCTGTCTGTCTGTCTGTCTGTCTGTCTGTCTGTCTGTCTGTCTGTCTGTCTGTCTGTCTGTCTGTCTGTCTGTCTGTCTGTCTGTCTGTCTGTCTGTCTGTCTGTCTGTCTGTCTGTCTGTCTGTCTGTCTGTCTGTCTGTCTGTCTGTCTGTCTGTCTGTCTGTCTGTCTGTCTGTCTGTCTGTCTGTCTGTCTGTCTGTCTGTCTGTCTGTCTGTCTGTCTGTCTGTCTGTCTGTCTGTCTGTCTGTCTGTCTGTCTGTCTGTCTGTCTGTCTGTCTGTCTGTCTGTCTGTCTGTCTGTCTGTCTGTCTGTCTGTCTGTCTGTCTGTCTGTCTGTCTGTCTGTCTGTCTGTCTGTCTGTCTGTCTGTCTGTCTGTCTGTCTGTCTGTCTGTCTGTCTGTCTGTCTGTCTGTCTGTCTGTCTGTCTGTCTGTCTGTCTGTCTGTCTGTCTGTCTGTCTGTCTGTCTGTCTGTCTGTCTGTCTGTCTGTCTGTCTGTCTGTCTGTCTGTCTGTCTGTCTGTCTGTCTGTCTGTCTGTCTGTCTGTCTGTCTGTCTGTCTGTCTGTCTGTCTGTCTGTCTGTCTGTCTGTCTGTCTGTCTGTCTGTCTGTCTGTCTGTCTGTCTCTATCTCTATCTATCTATCTATCTATCTATCTATCTATCTATCTATCTATCTATCTATCTATCTATCTATCTATCTATCTATCTATCTATCTATCTATCTATCTATCTATCTATCTATCTATCTATCTATCTATCTATCTATCTATCTATCTATCTATCTATCTATCTATCTATCTATCTATCTATCTATCTATCTATCTATCTATCTATCTATCTATCTATCTATCTATCTATCTATCTATCTATCTATCTATCTATCTATCTATCTATCTATCTATCTATCTATCTATCTATCTATCTATCTATCTATCTATCTATCTATCTATCTATCTATCTATCTATCTATCTATCTATCTATCTATCTATCTATCTATCTATCTATCTATCTATCTATCTATCTATCTATCTATCTATCTATCTATCTATCTATCTATCTATCTATCTATCTATCTATCTATCTATCTATCTATCTATCTATCTATCTATCTATCTATCTATCTATCTATCTATCTATCTATCTATCTATCTATCTATCTATCTATCTATCTATCTATCTATCTATCTATCTATCTATCTATCTATCTATCTATCTATCTATCTATCTATCTATCTATCTATCTATCTATCTATCTATCTATCTATCTATCTATCTATCTATCTATCTATCTATCTATCTATCTATCTATCTATCTATCTATCTATCTATCTATCTATCTTAGTCACAGTCATGTTAGATTCATTTTCCTCTATAAATACTTCCTCTAAACAGTTCCTAGTTCCTTACCATCTCTGAATGTAAATGCCAAGTAGCAAGTATCTCTCCCCTCCCTTTCTCTCTCCATCTCTGCCTCTTTCTATTATCCCTCTCTTTCTCTCCATCTCTCTGCCTCTCTGTTATCCCTCTCTTTCTCTCCATCTCTCTGCATATCTGTGATCTCCCTCCCTTTCTCTCTCTGCCTCTCTCTGTTCTCCCTCCCTTTCTCTCTCCCTCAGTCTCTCCCTCTCTCTGTTATCCCTCCCTTTCTCTCCACCTCTCTGTTCTCCCTCCCTTTCTCTCCATCTCTCTGCCTCTCTCTGATCTCCCTCCCTTTCTCTCTTTACTCTCTACATCCCTCTACTTTATCTATCTCCTTCTACTCTCTCTCTCCCTCTACTCTTTCTCCTCCTTTGCCCTTTCCAGTTTTTGATTAGCTTGTTGGCATTTTGCTTCACTCTTCCTATGACCACTGAAATAGCATTCCTGTCACACCCCTCCTCTCTCTTCTCTCTCTCTCTCTCTCTCTCTCTCTCTCTCTCTCTCTCTCTCTCTCTCGTCTCTCTCTCTCTCTCTCTCTCTCGTCTCTCTCTCTCTCTCTCTCTCTCTCCTCTCTCTCTCTCTCTCTCTCTCTATTCCCTATGTCCCTCTCTCCCCCTGCCTCTCTGTCATCCCTGCAACCATACTGCTGGTGTGTAGTTTGTCTTGATGTCAGTATCATCATCATCGGAGGAGACAGGAGACAGAGAGAGAGAGGAGACAGAGGAGACAGAGAGAGAGAGAGAGAGAGAGAGAGAGAGAGACAGCAAGAGAGATGAGACATGAGAGAGAGAGAGAATGAGAAAAAGAGGGAGAGAATGGGAAAGAGAGAGATGGAGTGTGAGAGAGGAATGAGAAAAAGTGGGAGGGGTGAGAGAGAAAGAGAGAGGGGGGGGGGGGGGGGGGTGAGAGAGAAGGAGCCTGAGCTGATGCTGCATTTTCCAGTGTTTCTGGCAGCCAGGAGCAGAGATGATGTCCGAAAATGGAGAGAAAATGTTTAAAGATGAGAGAAAATGGAGAGAGAGAGAGATAGAGAGAGCATGTATACATGGTTTTAATCTGTTGATGGTTGTACAGGGCCAGACAATAACCCATTATCTGTTATAGACGGGTCTTGGCATGGCCCTGCATATGGATAAAGTACAGTACACTGTACAACTCTAACACACTGTAGAATATACAGAGTAGTGGATTATAACACTATAGAATATACATAGTAGTAGATTATAACACTGTAGAATATACATAGTAGTATATTATAACACTATATAATATACATAGTAGTCGATTATAACACTATAGAATATACATAGTAGTAGATTATAACACTGTAGAATATACATAGTAGTGGATTATAACACTATATAATATAGTAGTAGATTATAACACTATATAATATAGTAGTAGATTATAACACACTGTAGAATATACATAGTAGTAGATTATAACACACCGTGGAATATACATAGTAGTAGATTATAACACACCGTAGAAATATACATAGTAGTAGATTATAACACTATATAATATACATAGTAGTAGATTATAACACTATAGAATATACATAGTAGTAGATTATAACACTGTAGAATATACATAGTAGTGGATTATAACACTATATAATATAGTAGTAGATTATAACACTATATAATATAGTAGTAGATTATAACACACTGTAGAATATACATAGTAGTAGATTATAACACACCGTGGAATATACATAGTAGTAGATTATAACACACCGTAAGAATATACATAGTAGTGATTATAACACTATATAATATAGTAGTAGATTATAACACTGTAGAATATACAGTAGTGGATATAACACTATAGAATATACATAGTAGTGGATTATAACACTCATAGGTGTCAAACTCACGGCTCGCGGCCAAATGCGGCCCGCCACGTCATTTGATGTGGCCCCCCAAGAGCTCAGGTAATTTTTTTTTTTTTTTTTTTTTACATTAATATTGGGTTAAGAAATAGCAGTGTTAAAATAATTGTGGGTTAATGCGTTAATAAAGCTTTAACTTTGACAGCCTTAGTTATTACACATTCTTACACATACATGTATGTTGAACATCTGAGGTATTGATGAAGTAACAAAGGAAAAAAGCCAAAAGCACTTACTCCTCAGACATTCTTTGACAATTTTACAGCCCAAAATACAAAAAAGATCCAGGCGGAATAGGTAACAAAGGGTTGAAGAAATATTGTCTGAACTGTCAGATGCAAACTGGCTGTGTGACATAACCGAGCATCTCGCTCAATTGAATAAGAAGCTGTAGGACGCAAACAAGTCCCACCCAAAAACTTGACCAATATAGTTGTGAACTGAGACAACCCTTATTTTGTTATTTTTGAGTACAGTTACAGTTGTGTGTTCATGCAGACACATAATAGCAATTTCATTACGAATTGAAAATGGGGGACCCTGATGTAAACAAGTCGAAAGTCTTTCTCTGGTCTGCATCCCCTTAACAATTGTGTGTATTGAGCTGTACTGTACTGTACCCATTCTGCAATCTGTTAATTAAAGTTAATTAAACTATCTTCCATTAGTTTTATGTATGGCCTCTGCAAGGGTTGTGTGCAGCCATTTATTTTGTAACATCTGCTACATCTGTCCCACGTGTTCTTTGCAGCTCACAGTTGTTAGTTCTGCCCCTCTTGACTGTGACAAAAAGGTTTTGAACAAACTTAATGTCATAGCTTGTATTTCATGATATTCTTCTTTGTTATTTACTTGAATGGTTTGATCATTGATTGATGGAGTAATATGGGGTTCTGATAAACTAAAATTATTTGTTAAAATAACATAAGCTAACATATATTTTTACATTTATGCAAATGCATATGCAATATGTATAACTTGAATAAGTAATAAAATACAGAAACAACATGTTTAACAATATGTAAATGTATAGCTACATTTATTTACATTACATTAACATTTATACGGTTTGATTGATTGATTGATTGAAAAGTTTATTAACAGATTGCAGAATGGGTACAGTACAGTACATCTCAATACATACAATTGTTAAGGGGATGCAGACCAGAGAAAGACTTTCGTCTTGTTTCCACCAGGGTCCCCCATTTTCAATTCATCATAACATATATGACATACATGACATACAGATAGACAGTACTGCTACATCTATACATTTATGACATATCAGATTTGCAAATACAGTACTGTTTGTGATACAAAAGTGTCCAGAAAAGGAGTGTATATACATTTGGCGTAGAAACTGTACATTGGAGGAGGTTGGTGGGGTGGGGTTGGGTGGGTTGGGTGAGGGCTGTACATTGGAGGTGGGGGGGGGGGGGGGGGGGGGGGGGGGTTGGGTAGGGGACACACACACATTTTACACTGTACATTGGAATGTTGACAAAGCCTTACTTGGTCATTTACTGTACAACTAGGTTAGGACATTTGTAGGGGCCAGTTTCGAATTGCAGTCTCACGTAGGTGTTTTTTGAGAGTGTTTTTGAAGGTGGGTAGTGATTCACATTCCTTTACAGCTTTAGGCAGGGCGTTCCACATTGATGTGGCATAATTGCGAAACGTGTTTAGTCCCTTGTTTGAGCCGAATCTGGGTTTTACATGATTTGTGGAGCTCCCTCTGGTGTTGTGATCGTGGTATTCACTGACCTTTGGGAAGTATTTTGACATGTACATGGGTACCTTGGTCGCGTAGTGTATCTTGTAGACCAGGCCCATTGCAAGTTGCTGTACTCTGTCGTCTACTCTAAGCCATCCTAGGTTGTCAAAGTGGGCAGGGGTGAGGTGGGTTCTAGGAGTCAGGTCAAGTAGTAGTCTGACTAGCTTGTTTTGAGATGTTTGTAATTTGTTTTTTAGTGCCTTTGAGGTGCTTTGGTACCATGAGGTGCAAGCATAGTCGTAGTACCCTTGAATGAGTGCTCCTGCTAGAGTCTTCAGGGTATTCTTGTTTACCAGAGAGGAGATCCGGTACAAGAATCGCGTTCGTTGGTTGACTTTTTTTATTACATTGGATGCCTTTGAGGGCAACCTTAATGCTGATGTGGCCCTGTGAAAATGAGTTTGACACCCCTGCTATAGAATATACATAGTAGTGGATTATAACACTATATAATATAGTAGTAGATTATAACACACTGTAGAATATACATAGTAGTAGATTATAACACTGTAGAATATACATAGTAGTGGATTATAACACTATATAATATAGTAGTAGATTATAACACTATAGAATATAGTAGTAGATTGTAACACTGTAGAATATACATAGTAGTAGATTATAACACTGTAGAATATAGTAGTAGATTGTAACACTGTAGAATATACATAGTAGTAGATTATAACACACCGTAGAATATACATAGTAATAGATTATAACACACTGTACTGAATATTTAATTATTCATAATCTTTAATTTTTTTTTGTATAAGGAAGTTGCATTGTTCATTTCAATACCTAGTAATAGTACAGTAGTCCACACACACACACACACACACACACACACACACACACACACACACACACATGTGCATTCAGTTAAGTTGGAATATGACTGTAATACAAACAGTTCAGTTTGTCAGGTACATGCAACACAGATTACAGTGTTTACATCTGTCTGCTTGAGAAAATACCACGTTCTGCAATAAAAATGATTTAAGTGAGATGAACAGACTGAACTTTATTTTATTAGATAAAACATGTTGACAGTTTTACTTTGCAGTTGAAAATATCGCAACATTCGCGATATATCGAGTATTGTGATACTATCGTATCGCGGCTCAAGTATCGCAATAGTATCGTATCGCGAGATCTCTGGCGATTCCCACCCCTAACAACGATATACATCGTTGTTAATGTAGTAGATTATAACAAACTGTAGAATATACATTTTGTCATTTAGCTGATGCTTTTACCCAAAGCGACTTAAAATTGTGTACAACAATTGTACAGCTAGCAGTGCATTGCAATAGTCGAGACATGACTGTTGATTGCAGGAGGAGTTGGGTGGCTTCCTTTGTTGCTCAGAAATAATCTGCAGGTTCTGTTTGTTGAGGTGATGTGAGTAGAGACGTTCAGCTGGTCGTCAAGGACCACACCTAGGTTCTTGGTGGTCGGGGACAGAACCACGGCTACATTCTCCACTGTGATTGAAAGGTCGGTCAGTGGAACCGGCAAGGGAAGTAGCTCAGTTTTTCTCAGATTCAGTTTGAGGTGGTTAGTCGTCATCCAGGCGGTAATGGGTATCTGAGGGAGGAAAGGAGAGGAAGAGTTGTGTAACTGAGGGGTACAATTCCCTGATTGTATTAAAGAGTATGATATATTAAACCACTACTAGTTATGTACTTTAATTACTGAATATATATGGTGAACACCCACACAAGAATACGGCATTGACGCATAAAGTACTATTTGAAGGGTATTTATTATTATTAAGCAACGTTAGGTTACAGATTGAGAATTAGGCTCGCGCTTGTATGGCGAAGAACACACGTAAAGTAAGTCAAGAGCGTAAGTCAATGAGAATAGTATGAATACTAGGATGGGTCTAAACTGACGCCACCTGTGGTATAGCAATTACATAGGGCACACTAGTACCAGCTGGAGACACTGGGGGGTTCCCTCCGGGTGTAAGGCCGGCCGGGGTAGAGGAATGTTCGGGTACAAAGTCTGGGTCAACGAGGAATAACGAGGTTCCAGATACAGGAGCCAGTGCATGTACTCCCTTGATCAGTAGACAAAGCAACAGCTATAATCCAGTATGCTCGACAGCATGGAAGACAGCTAGCCAGCCTCTTCCTAGAGGCGGGCTCGAGTGATGATCCTCACGGGGGGTAGATCCCAAACGACAGTGGGGTCGACGGTTCTCTGCTCCAGCAGTCACGGTCCCAAAGCAATATAATCCAACCAGAAATGGTTCTGCAGTCGCCGATGTAGGTTCTCCGGTGTACATATCCAACGGTTCTCGTCTAGGACTCCTCGGGTGGGGGCACGAGTTTAGGCCGCCCAGCCTGGATAAGTGCACTAGCTATATACACGACGAACCGGTGGTAATGCTGGTCACTGAAGAACTGTAGCCGCACGATACACTATAAATTGTACACTATTACTTCACATTAGAATAAGTCGAACTCAACGTTACTGCGTTAAACTCTGACACTTTAGCAATCTATTCGCACGTGGTTTTCAAGGCTCTATTTAGAGGCAAAGTTGCTCACTTCACTGCACGTTGTCTCGTGGTGAAGGCTTTACTAGTAATGAACGAATTACTGCTGTTTCCACCTGCGCCGTATTTATACGTAAGGTGAATTATCTAGTGCCAACCTCAGTTCTGTCTCGTATTACTGCGCAGACTCTGGACATGTTGAGACATGCCCGGAGTTGCCTTTGAACTTGCCGTTGGGGGCTTGGTCGTTGGCGCCTAGGGGTCGCTGTCCAATAGGAGAGCGAATATTACTCTGGTTTGTACCCAGGTAAAGGGATATTCCGTGTATATATACAAATAATATACAAGGGATATCAAACGATATACAAATATTATACAAGGGATCTCAAGCAATAAATATATATATTCGGTTTAATCTGACCCTTTGTAACAGCCGCCTCCTAATTAGTCCGCACCTAATTAGATAAAGCAAAGACAGATTAATAGTCCTGTCAACTACTCAATGTCTGTTGTGGGGAGTAGGGCAATCTACAAAGTCAGTGGGTCATGATTGTCATCAAGGGAGTCAGGGAGCCTTGGCAACTCTATCAGCCTCGCCATGGGTCGGGTGTGGCGGTGAGGCAGGTCGGCCCTCCTGGGTATACTGGGCTGTGCTCGCCACTGGTGGTCTGGTCGAGTCCGCTGGAATCGTCGTACTGCTTCTCTTCCATTCAGTATCCAATAGCGACGTCGGATCTCAGCGAAGACTCTCTCTCCCCCAGCGTGGTGCACATCCTCGTCGTATTTCTTTATGATGAGCTCGGTGACCTTGTGTCGGCTGTTGAGGACTATAGGGAACTTGACGTCATCCGTTAAGTCCGGGGCTCGTCTCAGACGACCACCCACTCTGATGAGGTCATGGGCGTCGCGCTCAGTGGCCAAGTGGAGCAGTCTGCTGTCTGACGGGACTGGCTTTGATCCCTGCAGACAGTCTAGCTCGTCGGGGAACGAGTCTCTTTGGGCTCGCTGTAGCAGAAGGAGTTCTGCTTCTTCGTAGTTAGCTGCATTAATGTCAGTAGTGGAGGGAACCTCAGGGTGGTGCCACAGGAATGTCTTTAACTGCGCACTCTCAAGGGTGGGGCAGTCGTCTATGTTAGGGTCGGTGGGGGCCGGTGTGTGCGTCAACCCACAGAACATAGATTTCTTGATCTCTGCCTCCTCTTGACTAGCCTCCCGTGGGGTGGGGTTAGGCCACTCTTCTTCCGGGAGCTTGAGGAACTCAGGACCGTCACTGTAGATGTTGTGACGTGTGAGGTCATCTAGGGACATCCCCCGTGTGATGACATCTGCTGGGTTCTGTTTCGTGTCCACGTACCTCCAGCATGCTGATTCTGTTAAGTCTTGGATCTCTGTGATTCTGACTCCCACGAAGACCTTGTATCTACACAAATCGGACTGGATCCATGTGAGTATGGTCATGGAGTCTGACCACAGGATTGTTCTTTGCACCGGGATGGTGAGTTCACGTTGGATTAACGTGGCGAGTTGCGCGCCTACCAGGGCTGCGCAGAGCTCTAGACGCGGGATCGATTGTTGCTTGCGGGGGGCTATCCTTGAGCGAGCCAGGATGAAGGCTGTGTGTATTTCTCCTCCCTCCTCTCGGGCCCGCAAGTAAGCCACCGAGCCGTAGGCTACTTCTGAGGCATCGCTGAAGACGTGCAGGTCCATCTGGCACGTCTCCAGCCGCACTGTGGGTGGGAAGTAGCTGCGGCGTATGTTCACATTTGGGAGCGAGTCTGTTTTGAAGCGCCAGACTAGTCCTAATGTCATTTCTTGGGCTTCACCTGGGATGGTCGCCATCCAGGTCTCGCTGCTTGCTGGCTTTGTCTCTGGGGAGAGGCTGCGAAGTACTTGAGGGTCGCTGCTGGCCCACTGCCGGAGATCAAAGCCGCCTTTGATCAGTGAGGCGCGGAGCTTGAGTAGGAGGGCTTCGGCTTCTTCTGGCGTCAAGACGCTTTGCAGACAGTTGTCCACGTAGAAACTCCTCTCTACACTTTGTCTGACCTCCTCGTCAGCTGCTGGGTCCTCTGCGACATGTTTTTGCAGTGCGAACGTAGCACAGCATGGGCTGCATGTGGTTCCGAAAGGGAGGACCTCCCATTGGTAGATGGATGGTTGCTCATCCCCGATCCTCTCTCTCCATAAGAACCGCAGCAAGGGTTTGTCCTCTTCCACTAGTCGCACCTGCAGGAACATCCCTTTGATGTCGCCGCTGATGGCCACCTTGTTTTGGCGGAAACGTAGCAACACGCCTAGTAGAGAGGGGCCGAGTGTCGGGCCGGGCAAGAGTTCTTTATTCAGATTCTGTAGTCCGATCTGGTAGCTGCAGTTGAACACAATACGATCCTTACCGTTGTGGTGGACCTTGTGGTGGGGCACGTACCATGATTCGGTCGTCTGGTCGGCCTCTTGAATGTCAATTTTCTTTATGTGTCCCGCTGTGATTAGCTTGTCAATCTCAGCGCGGTACACAGTGGCTTGAGTGGGGTCTTTGGCTAGACGCCGCTCGGTGTTCAGTAGATATCGCTTCTTTTGAGGCGTGGAGGGTGGGCATACCCTCTCGCCTCAAGAGTGGAGTTGCGTATCTCATCACTCCATTGACCTCGACTCTCTTTGTCCTCTGCTCGAGGAGGGCTATGGCATAAGTGTCTTCCTTTGATCGAACGAGTTTCTTTTCATTCTTAAAGGGCATCGCATCTAATGTCCATAGCCTCTCGACGTGCTGTAAGAGGGTGGTGTCTTCTTCTTTTATTCTTGAGTGGAGGCAGCGAGTGGCTGCTGGTCGGTTGGAAGACCCGGAGAGGGGGCCTTGTAGTGTCCAACCTAGGCGGGTCTCGACTGCTGCTGGACAGCCTCTGGGCCCGATGTGGACCCGGTCCGTTGGGACGATGAGGTGTGCGTGGTCGGATCCTATGAGCAGGGTCGGGGTGGCGCCGTCGATGAGCGGTATAGGTAGTTGACGTAGGTGCACGTATTTTTCCATCAGCTTGGGGATGGGGTAGGTGTACTGTGACAGGCCTATGTCTTGGCTGGTGAAGGCGTTAGTAATCCTATACTGCTTCTCGGGCTGCCCGACTGCTGCTATCGTGAAGGAGACATTTTCACCCTTTATGGTCTTCAGGTCTCTTCTTATAGTACGGATTGTCATTGTTTCTTCGCTCCCTCGCAGACCCAGCCGGGCTGCGACGGATGCGAGGAGGAGAGTCTTTTCTGACCCATCGTCCAGGACGGCGTAAGTGTCCATGACCGTGTCCTCGTAGCTTAATATCACTCGGACCACTTTCAAGAGCACTCGGGAGCTCCCGCTGCTGGCGGGGTCGATATACATGACGTTCACTCTCGAGCTGCTTGGGGGTACGAGTTTCTTCTTGTTGCTGTCATGTAAGACATCCAAGTGGGCGCCGTCGCACTTGCTGCATTTCTTCTTTAAACGGCACTCGGCTGCCATATGGCTGCGCGCGCAGCGGAAGCAGCGGCGGTTGGCTTTGATCCACTGACTCACCTCGTCAGTGGTCATCTTCTTGAAAGTGTCACATTGAGACAGCCAATGTTCCTTTTCACAGTACTGGCATACAATCTTCCACTTCTCTTTCGTCGAGGGGGTGTTGTGCTTCTTGTGCTGTGGTACTGACTCGGCTTGGTGCATAACGGTCACCGACCGGCGGTTATCATTAGATCTCCGAGGACCATCTCTTGGGCTTGGTCCACTCCACACGAACGTATCAAGTCGTAGGCTGCTGACTTCCCTCACGAGGAAGGCGGCCAGGTCTAGGAGGGATGGCTCGGGACCGTCGGGATCACGGTGGTCTCTCTGCCGCCGAAAGCGCTCTTGGCGGGCTGGAGGGAGCTTCTCTAGTATTCGTTCCACATTAGAGTTAGCATATAGTTCATGTCTCCCTTTCTCCTTTTGGGACCCCAGCATCCCTACCAGGGATTGTACCTTGATAGAGAGGTCATCCAATGCTCTATTGTCTTTGGCTGGGGGGAGACGGTCGATATTTCTTATTTCTTGTATCACGTAGTCCCATATGCGTCCATAACGCTGGTCGAGGGCCACTAGAGCCGCAGAGTATGGGGTGCTTGAGTTGGAATATGCCAGCGCTATATTATGCGCTCTGGGCACCTTGAGATGCTTGAGGAGGATGGCATATTTGTACGACTCATCAGGGACGTCGGACATCATAGTCTCTAAGCACATCCGTAATTCCGTGTACTGTGCTCTGTCCTCGTGCGTAAAGTCTGGGAACGTCGGTGTGCCAAGGTACGATGCCATGGATGGCTGGCACATTGGTGGACGTAGGGGAAGAGGCCTCCTGGGCGAGTCTCCCCGTACGTGTTGTCGTGGGCTGGTACTTGGTGGGTACCAGAGGCCGGGTACCCAGGTGCTGTTCCTCGGTGCTGACTGTGCGTCAAACTCACCCGTGAGTTGAGTCGGGGGTTTGTAGCGCAGTGACTCGGGGCTGAAGTCTGGGCTGTACTGGGCCTCCTGGTCCTGAGTACGTTGCTGCTGGTGGGCTTGACTTTCCTCCTCTTCCTCTTCTTCTTCTAGGTCCTGAAGTCTTCTATTCAGTCTCTCGGCTGCGTAGGCCGGTTCTTCCCGGTTGCTGGGTCTCGTATGGACCGGTCGGGGAGGGGGTTCGGAGACGTAGATAGGATCCTTCTGTTGGCCGGGTTCCGGGTCACTTGGTCGGGTAGGGGAAGGTGCCATAGACCCTTGTCGTGATGATGTCCTGGAGCTCCGTGCGGAGAGAGGGGGTGTCGCCCTGGCAATCAATTGTTCTATCATCTGCGCCTGAAGCCGGTCGCGCTCTGTTTCGCGCTGGGCGTGGGCGGCGTCGCGCTCTGCTTCGCGCTGGGCATGGGCGGCGTCGCGCTGTGCATTGGCGGCGGCGCGCTGTGCATTGGCGGCGGCGCGCTGTGCATCGGCGCGGCCTCTTTCAATGTTCTCTTCCGTCTGAAGGCATCTGGTCTCCAGTCTTATGCGGTCATCTTCACTCCTTTGTTGCGCCTGGAAGTGCTCTCGCTCGGTTGCAGAGTGTTCGCGTTCACTAAGGGCTTGCGCTTGGAGTTGCGCGTGAAGGCGCTCTCGTTGGTCTGCAGATTGTTCGCGCTCGCTCGTCTGTTGAGCCTGAAGGCGCTCTCTTTCCATGGTAGAGTGTTCGCGCTCACTTAATTGTTGCGCCCGGAGGCGCTCTTGTTCCATGGAAGACTGTTCGCGCTCACTAAGCGTCTGTGCTTGAAGTCGATCGCGTTCACCCTGAAGTCGATCGTGTTCGGTGGAGGCTGTCAGGGTGGCGATGAAGGCTTGTGCCAGTATCTGGTCCGCCTCGCTGGGGGATGATACTGACGGAGGTGATCGGCTTCTGACAGTGCTTGTTGGAGATCTGTTCTCCTGGCGCGCCCCCGATGTCCATCTTCTGGGCGCGCTTCTCTTCTGATGGTGTGTCGGGTTCTGTCCCTGGAGCGCTTTCTTTATCCTGGAGCTCTCCGGGGACTATCCCGTTGACGTTGTCTGGGGATATAGTCATGTCATGTCCCACCTGGTCCCCCCCGTGAGCTTGGTCAGTTTCGTTAGAACCCACTGGGGTCTCTACTGGCAGGGTCGCCTGGTCGGTAGGATTTGACATGCTTTGACTATCCGCTTTATCCGCATTTAACGTCTGTTTAAAGCTAGGTATTAGACCGACAGCGTATTCCTCCAGATAGGGAGGTGGCTGACGTTTGCGCTGCGGGCGTTCTAGCTTGGGAGAGCCGCTTGGGGAGTGTTCACCGCTGGCCATGGTTAATATCAATATTATATTAGATAGAGGGGTACAATTCCCTGACTGTATTAAAGAGTATGATATATTAAACCACTACTAGTTATGTACTTTAATTACTGGCCATACAGTACATGAATATATATGGTGAACACCCACACAAGAATACGGCATTGACACATAAAGTACTATTTGAAGGGTATTTATTATTATTAAGCAACGTTAGGTTACAGATTGAGAATTAGGCTCGCGCTTGTATGGCGAAGAACACACGTAAAGTAAGTCAAGAGCGTAAGTCAATGAGAATAGTATGAATACTAGGATGGGTCTAAACTGACGCCACCTGTGGTATAGCAATTACATAGGGCACACTAGTACCAGCTGTAGACACTGGGGGGTTCCCTCCGGGTGTAAGGCCGGTCGGGGTAGAGGAATGTTCGGGTACAAAGTCTGGGTCAACGAGGAATAACGAGGTTCCAGATACAGGAGCCAGTGCATGTACTCCCTTGATAAGTAGACAAAGCAACAGCTATAATCCAGTATGCTCGACAGCATGGAAGACAGCTAGCCAGCCTCTTCCTAGAGGCGGGCTCGAGTGATGATCCTCACGGGGGGTAGATCCCAAACGACAGTGGGGTCGACGGTTCTCTGCTCCAGCAGTCACGGTCCCAAAGCAATATAATCCAACCAGAAATGGTTCTGCAGTCGCCGATGTAGGTTCTCCGGTGTACATATCCAACGGTTCTCGTCTAGGACTCCTCGGGTGGGGGCACGAGTTTAGGCCGCCCAGCCTGGATAAGTGCACTAGCTATATACACGACGAACCGGTGGTAATGCTGGTCACTGAAGAACTGTAGCCGCACGATACACTATAAATTGTAGACTATTACTTCACATTAGAATAAGTCGAACTCAACGTTACTGCGTTAAACTCTGACACTTTAGCAATCTATTCGCACGCGGTTCTCAAGGCTCTATTTAGAGGCAAAGTTGCTCACTTCACTGCACGTTGTCTCGTGGTGAAGGCTTTACTAGTAATGAACGAATTACTGCTGTTTCCACCTGCGCCGTATTTATACGTAAGGTGAATTATCTAGTGCCAACCTCAGTTCTGTCTCGTATTACTGCGCAGACTCTGGACATGTTGAGACATGCCCGGAGTTGCCTTTGAACTTGCCGTTGGGGGCTTGGTCGTTGGCGCCTAGGGGTCGCTGTCCAATAGGAGAGCGAATATTACTCTGGTTTGTACCCAGGTAAAGGGATATTCCGTGTATATATACAAATAATATACAAGGGATATCAAACGATATACAAATATTATACAAGGGATCTCAAGCAATAAATATATATATATTCGGTTTAATCTGACCCTTTGTAACAAGTTGAGTGTCATCAGCATAGCAGTGGTATGAGAAGGCATGAGAAGTGATAATGTTAGATATTTGGTGTAGAGAGGGAAGAGGAGGGGTCCAAGGGCAGAGCCCTGGGGGACACCCATCTGTAGGGGGCTGGGGGCAATAGGGCGCCTCTCCATGATACTTGGTAGGAGTGGTCATCGAGGTAGGATGACAGTCATGCCAGCAAAGAAGAGTTGTGCCCTTCCTGATGACTTGTCGTACAGAACTTGTAAGTCGCTTTGGATAAAAGCGTCAGCTAAATTACTCAATCTAAATCTAAAAAACCTTCAACTCCCGTTCCTGCAAGGGGTGTGTGGAAGTTTTAATCTGAGGCCTCCCCATTTATCCTCCCCATTTATCCTACTGTTGTAGATTATAACACACTGTAGAATATACATACTGTTACTGTCATAGATTATAACACACTGTAGAATATACATACTGTTTCTGTCGTAGATTATAACACACTGTAGAATATACATACTGATACTGCAATAGATTTAACCAGATAGATAGATAGATAGATAGATAGATAGATAGATAGATAGATAGATAGATAGATAGATAGATAGATAGATAGATAGATAGATAGATAGATAGATAGATAGATAGATAGATAGATAGATGGATAGATGGATAGATGGACAGATAGATAGATAGATAGATAGATAGATAGATAGATAGATAGATAGATAGATAGATAGATAGATAGATAGATAGATAGATAGATAGATAGATAGATAGATAGATAGATAGATAGATAGATAGATAGATAGATAGATAGATAGATAGATAGATAGATAGATAGATAGATAGATAGATAGATAGATAGATAGATAGATAGATAGATAGATAGATAGATAGATACTTTATTCAACCCCTTGGGGAAATTCAGGGTATCTCATAGCTCACACAATAGACAAATACAGTCGTTCACCAACTATGTCTGCACCATGAAAAAAAAAAGGGTAAGCCCATGATAAAAATTCAAGTACAGTATCAGATCTACCAGATTATAACACACTGTACACTGTATAGTACTGTAGATGCTTACCGTATTTAAAGGTATACAGTGCTCTTTCATCAATAGGATAATGTAAGGGCTCACAAAGTCGTCTTCTGCTTATTGGACTGTAAGGTCTCCGGGCAGGGCGGAAGTCCATTAAGTTATCCAATAGTGCTCTATTTATAATGCAATGTCCTGAGCAGCTTCCTTCTGCCTTCACACCCTGGACTTTAAATGATTTATCTAAATATTTATTTTAAAGAAACACACCAACATTATGAGAAATGCTTTCCGGAGTCAACCAAATACCTCTTGAAAGTTATCCAGCTACAAGCTAGCCTAGCTTAGCACAAATGAATGAAAGCGGATATGGACCAGCTAGCCTATAGCTGTTGGGCAAAAACACCTCTCCCGGAGTTTTAAGCTAGGTTAGTGGTCCGTATCCACTTTCATTAATTTGTGCTAAGCTAGGCTACTTGCAGCCGGATAGTTTACTACTGAACACACAGAGAAGAAATTAGTATCTATCTTCTTGTCTGACTCTGGAGAAGACGGTAGGTACATTCCCCATAGTGTCGGCCTGTTCCTTCAAGACAGGAATCACCAAATAACTTTAATAACTTTTAGTTATTTGTTGCTGTAGCAGGCTTTTTCCTGCCTGAGGTTCCTCTATTGTAAATTAAGTATCTAAATATCTCTTCCGGATGGTACAATCATTTGGGTTTCCATTAAATATTAACAACATACTAGAAATCAATGTTTGGAGCAGTCAATATTCTGGTTTTATGTGCTTGGTTGAGGATGACAGGAAATACACTGCATGCATATATTTTAATGACTTACCATGCTCACTGCACTGCCGTGGGATTCATATAGTACTTTACTGCCAAGTAAATGACATTAAGAGGAAAGTTACTACTTGTGTAGGCTTGATGAGCTCAGATAGATACAGTAGATAGATAGATAGATAGATAGATAGATAGATAGATAGATAGATAGATAGATAGATAGATAGATTGATAGATAGATAGATAGATAGATAGATAGATAGATAGATAGATAGATAGATAGATAGATAGATAGATAGATAGATAGATAGATAGATAGATAGATAGATAGATAGATAGATAGATAGATAGATAGATAGATAGATAGATAGATAGATAGATAGATAGATAGATAGATAGATAGATAGATAGATAGATAGATAGATAGATAGATAGATAGATAGATGGCCATTTGCAATTTAATTAAAGTTGAGAGACCATCTTTGCAACAAAGAGCAAGGTTTAGTCATTTATTTCTTTTTTCTACTGAAATAAATGCTGAATTACTAGAGACAGACAGGGACAGACTGAACGACAGGCTGTGCTAATACACAGATCTCCATACTAGAGACAGACAGGGGCAGACTGAACGACAGGCTGTGCTAATACACAGATCTCCATACTAGAGACAGACAGGGGCAGACTGAAAGACCATAATAGTCAGTTGTTGAAGGGAGGCTGTCAGATGTTCAGTATAACTTGCATAATATGAGAGGAGCTATAGCCATTAGCCGTATGATTGTAACGAATGTAACGTGCTGTGATGATGCTATTAGTGTAGCTTACAGACTGTGAATTGAGATGATTTCAGTGTTATCCTATAGTGTAATAACAAGTGTTAAATGTACATTGTTTATTATTTTGTAGGATTGAAATGTCACCAAATCCTATGTTTTACAAATGTTAGGAATACTGTTTGCTGCACTTGTGTTTATGATTTATTTATACCCAAAGACACTTTTATATGAACCGTCACTTTAAGAAAGTTCACGGTCAAGAGCTTTGCTTCCGGTTCACTAGACCAGCTCATTGAGTACTTTCCCGGTTCTAGTCACTTCGCGCCTGAACGCTCAACCTAAGAGATTTGACTGTCAGGACTGGAAAACGAATGTAATACCGTCTTTTGTGGTACATTTGCAATTCATTTTGTGCAGGTTCCCCACTATTTCAGAGTTGACTGAACCAGCAATAAATGGCCGGTATTGCTGACACTAGTAGAACCGTCTCCTCCTTTCCTGTGGCGTTTGAAGTCCCCGGAACACAATGCAGACAAAACGGGTGTAAGCCAGACTAACACACAGAACAACCGTTACACTATAGTGTGCTAAGCTCACAGTGATGTCAGATGCTGTTAGCCTGAGATGCTAGCCCACGGTGTATCCTTGGGTGTTAGCCTACCGAATATAATGTGAGATGATGGAGGCTTTACACAATCCTAATGTGTGTGTCGTTCTCTTTCTTCCAACATGCCTGTAAGCATAGCTTAGCACTTTTATTTATATTTTTTTTATTATCTTTTCCTCCTTCTTTTTCCATTTTTCTCCCATCCCAATGTTAATCGTTATGCCAATTCCCAATCCCCTTCCTGGTCGTTGCGCAATCTACCCCCTACCGTCGGTCCGGGAGGGCGGAGACTATCACATGCTTCCTCCGACACGTGTGTAGCCAGCCCACCACTTTTTTTCACCTGTCCAATGGTGTATTCTTGGGTGCCGCCTACCAAATATAATGTGAGATGATGGTGTTATCAAGGCTTTGGACTGTTTGTGTGTGTGTGTGTGTCTCTCTCTCTCTCTCTCTCTCTCTCTCTCTCTCTCTCTCTCTCTCTCTCTCTCTCTCTCTCTCTCTCTCTCTCTCTCTCTCTCTCTCTCTCTCTCTCTCTCATCATCATTTTCTGAATGTACTGTTTTGTCCTGTTGTGCCTTTTTGTATTTGTGTATTTTATATTAGGACATTGATCTTATGCTTGGATTGTACAGCACTTTGGTTGGCTCTTGAGTTTTTAAACGTGCTTTATAAATAAATTACTTGACTTGACTTGACTTTAACAGTACAATTTACGCACACACACACACACACACACACACACACACACACACACACACACACACACACACACACACACACACACACACACACACACACACACACACACACACACACACACACACACACACACACACACACACACACACACACACACACACACACACACACACACACACACACACACACACACACACACACACACACACACACACACACACACAATATAGGCTATCCGCTTGTTATTCTCCTTCCATATTCCACATACTGTCAGCCTGCTCCTCGCTGCATTCTGCATGAATTTAGTTTTCCGTTATTAAGAATGTGCTTTAGTTGACTAGCCTGGTTAAATAAGAATGTGTTCTTAGTCAACTAGCCTGGTTACGGATGTGCTTTAGTCAACTACAGTAACCTGGTTAAATAATATGTGTTTTAGTCGACTAGCCTGGTTAAATAAGATGTGTTTTAGTCGACTAGCCTGGCTAAATAAGGGTTTAGAACTAGAGATAAAACCAGTTTTCTCCTTCTCAGCTGTAGGTCGGAAGCCTCCCTGTTCCTCGGTGCCGTGGAGCCGGGGTTAGCATGCTAATTGGGGGGTCAGATGATGTCAGTGTGGCGTGGTCGCCTCGCTGGTGGGCAGCTGGGAAAGAGCATTGAGAGGGGTTGGAAATCGCTGCTAAATTGTGCTCAATTACTTCAACCATTCACAGAATGAGCCATTCTCATTCTGCCTCATGCCCTGCTGTCTCTCTCGCTCTCTCTCTCCTTTTATTTCTCTCTGCTGCCCCTCTCTCTTTTCTTCTATTCTCCATTCTCTGTGACCCTTGCTCTCCCCCTCTTTCATGCCCCCCCCCCCCACCTCTCTCTCTCTCTCTCTCTCTCTCTCTCTCTCTCTCTCTCTCTCTCTCTCCTCTCTCTCTCTCTCTCTCTCTCTCTCTCTCTCTCTCTCTCTCTCTCTCTTTTAGTCTGTCTGTCTGTCTCTGCCTGTCTGAATGTCAGTCTTTCTTTTTATCTGCGTATGTCTGTCTGTCTGCGTGTCTGTCTGTCTTCCTGTTTGTCTGCCTGTCTGTATGCCTACCTGACTGACTGTCAGTCTGTCTGCCTACTGTACCTGTACTACATGTGTTTCCATGCCCTCTTCTCTGTTCTCAGTGATGTGGCTTTGAAAAGGAACAGTGAATTATGTAATAAGATTTCTACCTACCTGAAAATGGTAATGAGGGATTAAGAGAAGATAATAGCTTTTTTAAGCAGTGCTCAGTGGTGCCCTAGGCCTAGACCAGGGGTGTCAAACTCATTTTCACAGAGGTCCACATCAGCATTATGGTTGCCCTCAAAGGGCCAAAGACCGCATAAATGTTAATGTAATGTAAAATAAATGTAGCTATTCATTTACATATTGTTAAACATGTTGTTTCTGTATTTATTACTTATTCAAGTTATACATATTGCATATGCATTTGCATAGATGTAAAAATATATGTTAGCTTATGTTATTTTAACAAATAATTTTAGTTTATCAGAACCCCATACTACTCCATTAATCAATGATCAAACCATTCAAGTAAATAACAAAGAAGAAGATCATCAAATACAAGCTATGACATTAAGTTTGTTCAAAACCTTTTGTCACAGTCAAGAGGGGCAGAACTAACAACTGAGCTGCAAAGAACACGTGGGACAGATGTAGCAGATGTTACAAAAACAAATGGCTGCACACAACCTTGCAGAGGCCATACATCCAACTAATGGAAGATAGTTTAATTAACTTTAATTAACAGATTGCAGAATGGGTACAGTACAGTACAGCTCAATACACACAATTGTTAAGGGGATGCAGACCAGAGAAAGACTTTCGACTTGTTTACATCAGGGTCCACCATTTTCAATTCGTAATGAAATTGCTATTATGTGTCTGCATGAACACACAACTGTAACTGTACTCAAAAATAACAAAATAAGGGTTGTCTCAGTTCACAACTATATTGGTCAAGTTTTGGGTGGGACTTGTTTGCGTCCCTACAGTTCAACTGAGCGAGATGCTCGGTTATGTCACACAGCCAGTTTGCATCTGACAGTTCAGACAATATTTCTTCAACCCTTTGTTACCTATTCCGCCTGGATCTTTTTTGTATTTTGGGCTGTAAAATTGTCAAAGAATGTCTGAGGAGTAAGTGCTTTTGGCTTTTTTCCTTTGTTACTTCATCAATACCTCAGATGTACAACATACATGTATGTGTAAGAATGTGTAATAACTAACGCTGTCAAAGTTAAAGCTTTATTAACGCATTAACCCACAATTTTTTTTTTCAGAGCTCTTGGGGGGCCACATCAAATGACGTGGCGGGCCACATTTGGCCCGCGGGCCATGAGTTTGACACCTATGGCCTAGACAGTGGGGACGGTAGCAGACGTCTGATATCAGATTAGAAAGGTCACTCCAATACAGTGGTTCCCAAACTATTTTTAGTCAGGCCCCCATTGGATAATTTGAAATTATTTAGCCCCCCCCCCCCTTACACATTTAGAATTGTTTACAGAACTTTTTTTAAATGGCCAAATTTGTTTGTGTAGTCAGGAAAGCGAAATACCACACCATCTATTTCGTATAATTTTTTTCTCCTGGCTCTTCTTTCTCTTTTTATTCAAACCGTGGTCTGATTTATTGGGTCTTATACTAAGATAGCCGTTTTACATTTTATAAAAAAAATTAATAAACTAAAATAAATACGTGAGATACTTCATTTAGTGTGTGAATATGGGGAATGTCCAGTCTGAGTTGCTACTGGTAAGGGATACATTTTGGGGCCTGACCTATTTACCATTTATATTAATGATATTACCTCATCTTTTTATGACTGTCATATTCATCTTTGTGTGGACGACGTTGTTGTGTTCTGTTTTGTACAACTGCACAACTAGCCATTGAGAACTTGAAACATTCCTTTTTAGTGCACATATTAATCTCAAACGACAATCACCTGAATATATCCACTATCCACATAAGAGTTACTGAATCTGGCTTGATGGGAAACAGAACTAGCTTTCCTATGACTCGAATATTGTTATAGACATAGCTCTGCTTCCATTCGTAAAGGGGAATGCTGCCGATGTTCAACGTTTAAAAGATATCTTCTACCTTCCCTGGGGAAGTTCTATGATGATAAGCAGAAAGTTTTACTCAGTTCCAGAGCTGGGATCCCTAGGGCAGACTGGGTCAGGTCACTAGGGCTGAGCCCAAACGTTTGAACGTTCGGACCTTCGTTCGTTACGTTTGCATTCGAATTCTAAATCAACATTCTATCCTATTTTCTATTCTATTCTATTTAAAATTTTAATAAAAATTATTATTATTATAATTTTTTTTATATATTTTTTTATGTGTCTATTCATTCTGTTTAAAGTAAACCAATGGGTTTTTTTCTTCACAGTTGCAGATAAATATTAGGCTACACTAATGTTATAGTATTAAAAACGGATGAGTTATATTCATTAAAGAAAGTTGGGGCATGGCAGTATCGATGTGCCACTGTGTGCTAAGAGGGAATAATTCTACGTACGGTATATCGTTGGTAATGCCTGTCTCCCGAAATGTAGTCATGCATCTCCAATTTGTAAAAGAAAACTGTCTGACAAAGATCCACCTATAATTGTCTGTCTTTGCGATCATGTCACTGCTGCTACAACATGGCTGGAGGTGGGACACGCTCCACACGTACATGTCACTGCTCTACAACATGGCTGGAGGTGGTCACTGCTCCACAAGTAAATTTGTATGCTTTTTTTTTTTAAATCTGCGACCAGCAGCTGTATAGCTCGCTATGTGCGGGTTGGTCGGGTCGTCCCACAAAATTCCCCACCCTCTAGGAGGCTGAAATGGAGGTCAAGTGCGTGTGTGTGTGTGTGTGTGTGTGTGTGTGTGTGTGTGTGTGTGTGTGTGTGTGTGTGTGTGTGTGTGTGTGTGTGTGTGTGTGTGTGTGTGTGTGTGTGTGTGTGTGTGTGTGTGTGTGTGTGTGTTCATGCCAATTGGCTAAAAGAGGGCATGGGAGTGGCCTACAGTATCACACAGGAACCTCCAAATGGATTCACGTAACACGGCCAAATCGTGTGTAAAGCTTGATCATGGAGCAAGGACACACACACGCACGCGCACGCACGCACGCACGCACGCACGCACGCACGCACGCACGCACGCACGCACACACACACACACACACACACACACACACACACACACACACACACACACACACACACACACACACACACACACACACACACACACACACACACACACACACACACACACACACACACACACACACACACACACACACACCATTATGCCACATCATCCCCTTTCATAACTCACAAGCCATTTGTCGTGCGAACCGTTTGTCACGCATCACTGCACTCGGCAGATAGTTCCCTTCCTCATTGGTGCGGGTTAAACCTCGCCCACTATATTTCGGTCACGCCCCCTTTTATGACTCATGAACCGTTTGTTGTAGAGACAATTGCGGTAGGCTTCGTTGGACTCGGCTGTTAGCTGAACTGTTTCTCAGTCTAACTGTATTGTACAGGGCAATGTCCTACTGGAATAGACTTCCACAATATTTGGTTTCAATTATCAGTAAGGTGGGATTCAAGAGGAGACTAAGCGTGGCTGTAATGCAGAAAGAGATTGATTTTGTTTGGGTCTAATCTGTGTCTAATGAATGGGTTCCTGTGTTGGGTTATGGGTTGATTTGGAATGTCTTTGTCTAGTGGTTATGAGGAGTATTAGAGTATGAGTGTATGGAATGTCGTGCTGTTTTTGAGCACGTTTTAGTTTTCTCTGAGATGTCTTCGTTTGTTGTTTTATTGATATTTGTTATTGTTCTATATTAGAAAATGTGGCATACATATTTGTTTGTATGTCTGATTTTGATTGGTTTAATGTTCTATAATTGTTTGTATATTCTATTGGTGTTTTATTGATATTTGTTTTGTTTTTAGGTCGTTTTATTGATTATTCTTGTTTAATTTTATATGTTTGAATCCAGACCCCAGGAAGAAAAGTCGCTGCTGAGGCTGTGACTAATGGGGATCTGAAATAAAGAAATAATACCTTTCATTCAGATGCCCGCAATAATAAATGACTGGATGTGACGTCGTGCCTATAGTATAGAGGCTGAGTGGAAAAGAGGCATTATTGAGTCAGAAATTAATCTCCGTGTGTACACATTCTATCAATAATCCTAAACGCCTGAGAAGAAACGGACAGAACATTGAATACAGATAACTCTCCCCATTCAAAGAGACGAGGCTGTAGAAGTAGAAGTATACAGTACAACGGAATTTGTGTGTACAGCGCCTAAAAGAACGATACCTACACACACACACACACACACACACACACTACCACACAACACATGCATGATGTACCCATAGACACACTACCATACATACATTAGTGTACCCATCACTATCACACCACACATGCACGTACCCACTCATAACCTCTGCTACACGTGCACTTATTCACAAGAACATTAAAAGCATTGCAAAACATCACAGTGGAAAAAAGATATTGCACATCGGCGAAAAATATTGCACCTTCGAGAATACCATTATTGCATTATTGCACGTGTCGCAACATCCGTCATCTTGCACATACATGTACGTATATATTATAGTGAGGTACTGTAGATGTAGATGTGGTGGCAATAGGGGGGATGTGTAGACTTGCTTGTGTCACGTTCACTGCCCAGCGGGCATTACCAATATATGCCATGCCATGCAAGCAAACCCACCTCTTTGAGGGAGTAATCATTTGCATTCAAATGAAATACAACACGCATTTAAACAGCCTATTTAATGAATATATTGTAAGTTGTAAATGGGGTTCTGTTCTGTACAATCACAATTATAACAACGTTTGAAATGATGTACAGTCATCACCATTTAAAGGCCTTTCTCCCTTCAAATCTTTCTTTTGACGTTTCTTACTATCCAATCCAACTATCACCAGCGTCTTCACAAGTATCCGCTCTGGGATTTTTTTTTTTTTTTTTACAATACCTGCAATTGCTGTTTTTTTGTCAGCACATTCCTGTAAGCCATTTGAATATACTGTCACACCTCCAGCCTCATATAGGCAGGGTGATGGAGTTTCTAACAGCGTGTAATATCTTTGATGACCTCATTTATATAAGTACATAATTTATGTGACTGTAATAACATACATTATAATGGAATAGGTTGATTAAGTCTGTAATTTGTTTAAGTACATAATTTATATATTCTTTAATAGTATAGGTCATCATCCCGCAGTAGAATATGCTGATAAATCAGCTTTAATTTATATTTATATAAGATTCTAATTATTTTATATGGATTTCCCTAGGCTACAGGAATGACGTGAATTCCTCAATTATATTTTGCCTCAATATTTCATTCAATATCATCACATAGTAGAGTGTTATATAAGGTTCGGTTAAGGTTCTGGAACAGACACACACAGACAGATAGACAAATAAAAGGTATCATATTAGATAGATAGATAGAAAGATACCGTCGATAGATATATACTGTAGATAGATAGATAGATAGATAGATAGATAGATAGATAGAGATAGAGAGATAGATAGATAGATAGATAGATAGATAGATAGATAGATAGATAGATAGATAGATAGATAGATAGATAGATAGATAGATAGATAGATAGATAGATAGATAGATAGATAGATAGATAGATAGATAGATAGATAGATAGATAGATAGATAGATAGATAGATAGATAGATAGATAGATAGATAGATCTAAGACTGTAAACCTTGAGTTGATGTGTGAGAGTAGACACTGTGTGCCCTTGTGCATTTTAACGTGTCTGGTACAAAAAAACAAGTTCTACACAGGCATGAGAGGACAGCCCTGGCCTGCCATGTCTCTCGAGAGCTCTGCCTTATTGGCAAAGAAACTCTGACGAATGACCCGGTGGAGAGCAGACCTGCACTATGTCCTCAACTATTTTCAATAATAGTCTGCCCAACTCAAGGAAAGTTGAATAAATAGCTTAGGAAATAGTGTTTGTGTGATGTCATCCAGCAGAGTTTCTCAGGGGTCGATTCGGCTGAGCTCTCAAGACACGTACCGCGTTGGTAAGTTGTCCACCTCACAATAGAATGATAGGATTCAGGTTAATAATGGCCAAAATGTCCCTTTAACACTTTCTCCGCCAGAAACGGCTTAAGACGGGTTTCAAGTTCATGCGAATTCTGCCAGATCACGGCGTACTACGTTATTCTGATCATATTTCATATTTTCGTCATGGTATTCATATTTCACTCACAGAGCCTTGTCAGATGCTGCGGGACTCAGCACAACTCTGCAACGCTTCAATACTGCCACCTGGTGGCTGATCGGCGAGTTGCCATACCGGAAATGCCCGTTGCAGCTCGGTCCGTCCCCTAATTCCGTCCGGCCACTCGTTTATCGTCGCGGGACTCAAGACACACACCGTGGATATGGATCATTGCCATAACTCAATAATCCACATGTTTTGGGCGTATATTAGTATTATACAAACCGGAACTGGATCGCCTCGATCCACATCACATAACTGGGATCTGTTTGCTCCACTCTCATCGCCCAATGCTACGAGGAAGCTGCCGTAAGTTTCAGCGTTTTTCTTTATTATTAACCATACAAACGGCTCTGATCTATATATCACACATACTACATGAAGCATTTAACGACTATCACGGAATTATAAACGACCCCCCCCCCCCCCCCCTCCGTTCACCCGTGCATGATCAGTCATAACTAGGGATGCTCGATATTGGCTTTTTTACCGATACCGATATTCCGATATTGTCCAACTCTTAATTTCCGATACCGATATCAACCGATATCAACCGATACCGATATATGCAGGGTTTCCCCCCCCCCCAAAAACTGAATAATTTCAGGTAACTAATAATTTCACTGGATATATATATAACAAATATTGTTATTGTTTTTCTTTTTTTTTTAAACCGATACCGATATTTTCCGATATCACATTTGACTGCCGATATCGGCCGATAATATCGGTCGGCCGATAATATCGGACATCCCTAGTCATAACGTTTAGGACCATGTACAGTTGAAATTTTTAATATAGCGTAGATCGGTATCAAACTGCATTTGATGATCTAATATATGCATTTGTGCCTATATCTCTCCTTCTGGGAAATACTGCAGAAAACGATAAAAACATATTTATACTCTAGTCTAGACGGTATTTTCGTATGAATGTGTGAATGAAAAAGTAAAACGTTCCTACATCCTGAATGATAGATAATAGTAATGCCATAGTAATGTCAATTTAGCAATACAATTTAAAAAGTTATAGTCCTGCAAAGAAGGTGAACATCTCCATAGACTTAAAGTGGTGGCAGAGATCAAACATTGATGGGTATAAGCGTGGCAGAGAATGTGTTAAGAGCGGGCAAATGAGGCTGTCAAAGGCATAAGCATCAACTTGTGTCCACATAGCATTACGCTATGGCTAGGTAGCTTCTGTGCTACCTAGCATGAGAAGCAAGATATAGACTGTGTCTTAATTCAGGGGCCGCATCAGGAGACTGGGGTGCGACGCACGCCCAGTTAAAAGGAGGAAGCCCCTTGACGGATTGGGGAAGCCCTCGCATCACGACACACACATATGCCCATATATGGACCACGAGAGGCTCAAAATGGCAGACAACGTCATCTGAATAAGACGGATAAAGCATCCAGATTATTCAGATTATTGCCACTTCCACTAAATGTATTAATCTAACTATTAAGTAGGGAAATTACATAAAGGAATATAGTGAGGACGATCGGTCACGTTCGTTAAATCTCACGTTGAACAGGGATTCACTATATATATATATTATAATCCTGGTTGTGGATAAACACATTAGGAATCAAAATTGTTACGTAATCGCCTGAAAACATATTACAATTTAATAAAGTGACATAATAAGTGTCCTAGATCATCATTACAACAGCTTTCAGCCGTCTGCCATCGCTGCCCGGTTGGTGTGAAATGCATTCGGCTGCATTTCTTGGCCGCATTTGAAGGAGCCTTTGAAACGGGGACAGCCTTGGTCCACCGCTCTGTCTTCAAATGCAGCCTTTGAAGGATACGGCCCCAGCTGTAGCCACACAGTCACGGCATTCAGTGACCTTCAATATGTCTACTGCAACAATACATAATGAAGTCTGCTCACTTCCTCTTCTCTTCTCTTCTCTTCTCTTCTCTTCTCTTCTCTTCTCTTCTCTTCTCTCTTCTCTTCTCTTCTCTTCTCTTCTCTTCTCTTCTCTTCTCTTCTCTCTCTTCTCTTCTCTTCTCTTCTCTTCTCTTCTCTCCTCTCCTCTCCTCTCCTCTCCTCTCCTCTCCTCTCCTCCTCCTCTCCTCTCCTCTCCTCTCCTCTCCTCTTCTCTTCTCTCCTCTCCTCTCCTCTCCTCTCCTCTCCTCTCCTCTCCTCTCCTCTCCTCTCCTCTCCTCTCCTCTCCTCTCCTCTCCTCTCCCTTCTTGTCTCGTCTCCTCTTCTATTCTCTTCTCTGCTCTTGTCTGCTCTTGTCCTCCCTAATTGATGTATTTCTATAGTAATGAAATACTGCACATCGAGGATCTTTGACTATGGAAACAACTATAAACTCTGTTAAACTGCTGGACCCATAATGATACTGGCATAACAAGCATGGGTATGTCTGAAAACATGTGGTCAGTAGGTCCATGTCAGTAGGTCCATGTCAGTAGGTCCATGTCAGTAGGTCCATGTCAGTAGGTCCATAACACAGCAGGCTGTGGCCACTAGGCGAGTGTGTTCTCCAGGCAACTGGGAACTGGGATGTTTCTCTTCTCTGAGCTAAAAGTATGAATTTACACCTCTCTATGACTCACATAACACAACTGTCACCTATATAACCACAGTGGGCTAGCCGTGACACCAGTGATATAACACTCCTCTTGTGCTATTATCTGTGAAATCACTGAGAGCACAGCCGTCGACATTCTCACCGCAGTGGCCATAATAACGGAGGGGGGAAAAACAAAAACACTGATATTACCAAGAAGATAGCTGTCATCGCCGTCACACCATCGTTATCCTGGTGGAATGGCACCGAGGAGAAAGGTTAACCGCTTGCTGCTAGCGGTGATCCAAATGAAAACCGCCATGGACACTTGGCTAGCGGCTATTCTACCTCAGTGGCTCTGGCCCGACTCAGAACACAACCGTCAACTCTGTCACCGTTCTGGTCTTAACACTAGCACAGCCGACAAGGGGTCAAATGGCCGCTAGGCATTTTCAATAAATGTAGAGCTCCAGCTCTGTCACTCAATGACTTTTCCTAAAAGTACCCGTTTTATCTGCCACGGTTTCTGGAATTTCAAAATGACTTCAGGAAAATGTAATTAGAACGTTATTCCACATATTTATATGGAATATATATGTGGAAAGTCACAGCACTTTGCAAGCGTCTAGCGCAGGGGTGGCCAACCCGTGGCTCGCGAGCCACATGTGGCTCTTTGCCCGTCAATGTGTGGCTCTTCCATCCAAAAAATAATAATAATAATAATTATAATATTTTTATTTATTATTATTATTATAAAAAAATATAAAAAATTGTCATTCAAACCTGTGGTAAACCTCATATTTTGATATTAAGAGGTAATTATATAGTTTACACTGTTTATTTTTCTCACATTTCTCATATAAGCTGTCGGGTCATCTGACCCGTTCCGGCGGGAATCAGTGACATGTTCTCCATGGCTGTGCTAGTGTTAAAGTGTAAAGACCCCACCATTTCAGCCTCTGTCTCTGCCCACTACAGTGATTTGAAAAATACATAACGTGGGGTTTGAGAGAGGGGGGGGGGGGGGGGGGGGGGGGGGGGGGGGGCTCATCTGTCTGATCTGATTGGTGCACTGGTGCCCAATGGTAGTAGTAGACCCAGTCACACGGGTCTTACAGCTGAGGTGATGGGTGGCTTCAGCAAAAGGCTAGCTGCCTTGTATTCAGACTAATCAACGTATTTATTCCATGTTACTTAGATAGGGAGTGCTATAGTGGGCATAATCATCTTACCATAGGATAGTCCTACTGCATAAAACAAGTAGCATGAGGTAAGATAAGATATTCCTTTATTGATCCCCTTGTGGAAATGCAGGCATCATAGCAGCATGGGGGAGGGGAGGTACAGGTAGTAGAAGACAGGTCATAGAATTATAGTATAAAGTAGTACTAGTACAGGTAGTTCTACTGCATAGAACAAGTATTATGAGGTAGTTCTACTGCATAGAATAAGTAGCACGAGGTAGTTCTACTGAATAGAATAAGTAGCACGGGGTAGTTCTACTGCATAGAATAAGTAGCACAAGGTAACTTAGTTCTACTGAATACAATACGTAGAATGAGGTAGTTCTACTGAGTAGAATAAGTAGCGTGAGGTACTGTAGTTCTACTGAGCAGAATAAGTACACAGTACATTTCGCTGAGTACATCTTACTCAAACTGAGTACATTTTACTCACTTGGGCTCAAATGGACTCAGATTGAGTAAAGTTTACTCTGCGAAATTGACTGTGTAGCATGAAGTAGTTCTACTGAGTAGAATAAGTAGCAGGAGGTAGTTGCACATTGATTGATTGATTGAATTTATTGGACAATCTAAAATCACATACAATACTGATACACAAAATGTACAGCCATCACATAGAATTTAAAACCGTAGAGCGGATTGAAACACAATAAAACCTCACGGTTTATTTCCATTGTGGTTCTCAAAGGGGGGGGGGGGGGGGGGGCGGGCGGAGACAAGATGACGAGAATGCACAAAATAAGACATGCACAAATAAAATGTTCAAGCATTATAAATATATAAATATGAATAAAACAAACAGACAGAAAGTATACAGCACACCTGCATATATCTTTCTTTATCCTGAGTGACTAAGCCATTTCTTCATAGCCTGTTTAAAATGTCTATCTGAGTCAATACTTTGTATAGACAGTGGCAGTTTATTCCACTCACAAGCTGCTGAGTAATGAAAGGCATCTTCCCCCATTGAGCTCTTGAATTTGCACAGTTTAATGTCAGTTAAACTGCCCCTGGTTGCATATGGTTTAGGGTGTCCCTAAAGCACATAAAATAGTTTGAAGTATGAGGGGACCCTATTGAACATAATTTTTTGGGTAAGGCCCAAACTTAATTTGAATCACCCGCTTTTCCACTGGGAGCCAGTTTAGTTGATTAAGTATAGCTGTATCCAGGTGAGTGCGGGTAGGAAGCTTCATCACTACTCTAATCATTTTATTTTGGGCAGTCTTAAATTTATATTTTATTCCCTGGGGTGCACTACTATACCAGAAGGGGGCAGCGTAGTCAAAATGACTCTGGATCAGGGCATCTGATAACATATCCTTAGTGTTGTACTATCCAACATCTCAGACTTACGAGCCCGGAATTTGGTCTTATGGCTTATTTTAGCGATAACACGAGAGAGGTCATGAGGGTAAACCATCAACTCTGTTACCATGGTATCCATTCTAGCAGAGCTGGCCTAACCTGGCGATAGGCGATATTCTGGTTCAGGTCTTATTCAGGTTAGAGGTCAAACATTATGAAAAAGGTGTTCAGTGTAATGTGCATATAATGTACATGTGAGCACATTTAAATCTGTAGACACACTAACAGCCTGTCATGAACACGACTGAAACAGAGGGGTATAGAGTCTGCTAGAATGCATCATCTGAGTCTCAAGTGAGCGATCACATAAATGACTAAACGTAAAAATAAATGTAAATGCAATCACAGGTTACTTTGATTACAAAGGACATAAATATGATCACCCCATAATCGTTCTTCTCCCCAGAAATATATGGCCTGCCGCCATGTTTTTATTTGTTGTTGCTGTTGACATCAAAATGACCCACATGACCACTGAACTATGACCCCCGGCGTGAGGCTGACGGACTTGCACAGTAACCCATTTGATATTGCCTATAATATTTTCGGATTCATACCCAGTCGTCCCGTCCAGTTTGTGCCGTGTCTGGCTAGCCATTGCAGCGTGGACTCGGTATGATGATTATGTATTTGACAGCTGTGTTGTTATGCACTAGACCAGGGGTTCCCAAACTTTTCAGGCCGGGACCCAGAAAATAAGGCGTCAGAGAGCCGCGGCCCAATGCACATCGTCAGGCTTTTTTTATTTATTTTTTGCCAGGTGACCGATTTTTTAAGCCAAATATCACTTCAATCCTATTAAGTTAGTTCAAGTTAGTTATTCATTTATATGTGCTATTTATGAGAGGGCTAACTTGTTGCAAAATAATAATGATAATAATAATAGCCTCATTAAAATACTATTGTTGCTTCGGTTGTTTTCAGCGTTTTATGTGCATAATCTGTTATTTAGTTTGAAATGTTCGTTGAAATAAGTAGATTTTTCATTCAGAGCAATGTTAAGCACTGCTCTGATATAAAGCTCAACAGGTGGTTATGAAACAAGGGAACATTCCATTTGGGCTATGGGCTGTGCGGAATGTCTGATTTTGTATGGTTTCTACAAATAAATCACGATATAGAGCTTACTTTTGTATATCAGGCTATAGTAATGATACTGTTAAGCTGAAAATAGGTTAAATCGGCCGCTGTATTGTGTGTGGATAAACTATCCTGGTATTCCTAAAGAAGTTGCACAATCCAATTTAATGGATCTTGGCAGGGCTTTAAATGTATTTGGCTACCTAATATCTCACAGTGTCTGGCAAGCCTAGTCGAGACAAACATTCTTTTAAGCAAAGAAAAGGTTATTTAGGCGTTTAAGGAGATCCACACCAGAGTTGTTTAAAGAAAGAGGTAGAAAATCATCAGACTACTGGTCTGTAGTTTTCCGCTGCCACTAGCAACAGTATGCAAGACCTACTGCTGGATAATGGATGGCAAGATTTATGGATGGCCTTTCAACAAATGATCAGTGCGTGGACTTTACACATAGACATACAGTTATGTAAGTGCAAATCATTTTTATTTGCATATGGCCAATGCTTGTGTTATGCAAACGTGTGTCTGTCTGTAAATTATGCCAAGGGCTTGTGAAGAGGCTAATATTGTCATGCATCACCGCGTTCCTCGTCAAAAAGTACACAAAATGAAGGTGCGGCTGGGTAGCGCAGTGGACTAAGCACTCGCCTACCACCGCAGAGACTCTGGGATCTAATCCAGCTGTCAGCGCCAGCGGTACCCCCGGCTTGGTCAGTCGTCCCTACTAACACAATTGGCAGTGTTAGCGGGTGGGAAGCCAGTGGGGGTATGTGTCCTGGTCGTGGTAAAAAACTGTGACTCCTACTGGTCGGTCGGGGCGCCTGTTCAGCAGGAAGGGGATCTGGGGGAAATAGTGTGAACCTCCGCATGCATTACGTTCCCCCAGTGAAACTCCTCGCTGTCAGGTGAAAAGAAGCGGCTGGCGACTCCACATGTATCGGAGGAGGAATGTTGTAGTTCTACACCCTCCCCAGGCCAACAGTGGGGCAATGTGCGCAACGACCAGGACGGGAATTGGCATAACGAATAAATTGGGATGGGTGAAAAATAAAATGTTTTATTATTATTAAATTTTTTTTTTACAAAACATGCAAAACCGCCTGCCAACCAGAGGCTGGGAAATATATATACTTACTTAATTTTTTTTTTTAATACATTTTTAATTGCCCGGTGCTTCTGGGAGTCTGTGGAAAACCTTTGTGCGTGGGCTTGAAAAGTGATGCAAAGCTTGAGCAGGTAAACTCACTCTTGCTCATTTTAATCTAATTTCTCCAAAGTTGCCCATACTGCAGCTCTAAGTGTAGCACATGTACACAATTGGTCCCTGCGTTAAACACTACTTATGCTATAATCACTATTTTCTCACACCAGACTGTGGTGTACAACAAAGATCTGTTTGTCTCTCACCACACTATGATTGGATTGTAATTTGAGACCGTCATTATGGGGCGCAGTGACGCCCCGTCTCCTCACACCTTCTGTGGATCTGTGGTGCTGTTACTTGTTGAGCTGTGAAGCCCCTGGAGGCAAGTCGTTGTGATTTCAGGCTTTACAAAAATACATTTGATTTGATTTGATTTGATCTACACTGGCTGGCACCAAAGATAGGCTAGCATGATGAATGAAACTGTTCACCCAGGTTTAACAGATGATTATGCATTCGCAATCTTCAACTAATAATCACGACGTTAAAAACAGAAAACATTATAGATGATGTATTTATCTATTTTACTGTTTTTCTACTGTAACTCTTGCAAATGTGATCAGATCGGCCTGTTTTTTCTCGGCGACAGACTCAATGGTGGAGCCTACATAGTATGGTGTGTGTGTGTGTGTGTGTGTGTGTGTGTGTGTGTGTGTGTGTGTGTGTGTGTGTGTGTGTGTGTGTGTGTGTGTGTGTGTGTGTGTGTGTGTGTGTGTGTGTGTGTGTGTGTGTGTGTGTGTGTGTGTGCGTGTGTGTGTGTGCATGTGTGTGTGTGTGTGTGCGTGTATGAATGAATTAATGATTATATTTCTGTCTTC
>NW_028174817.1:0-7500 GCF_963971535.1 Notolepis coatsorum
AGATTTTTAATCTGCACTCATTCATTCAATTGCTGCTGTAATTATGAAATACGCGCTATTTTCGTAACACCGGGAGCCTGTTGCCCTCTCATGAGTCCGTTACCGTATTATGACACACGGTGGCGCAGTTGCTCTATGGCTGGTGTAGGCAGTCAAATCACCGGTCCGTTGTGCTTCCATTGGTTCAGGCGGTGATGTGATCAGCTTGGAGCGGTGTGTAACCTCGTTCCCAGCTTGTGTGTGAGTGCTCTGGGAGGGGGGGGGGGGGGGGGGCGCGCGGATAGAGAGACTTCCTTCTTCCTCACACACAGCGGCTGAGCTGTGCGGGGTGGAGTCTGCCTCGCTCGGAGGAAATAGCGGAAGAGGGCTGGCCCTCAGCACACGGCCATCTGCTCTTCAGATTTTACCGGGAGAAATGTTCACTGTACCCCCGCTGACATAATAGGCAATAATCGGTGCTTACTAACGTTATTAGTTACGCTATTTCTGACGGAATTAGTAATTCATTTGTAAATATGAATACATATTCTTTTTCACACGGACTCTGTGCATGTTTTCGACGCTGAACTCTGGCGTTGAAAACGTGTAGAAATGTGAACTAAATGCAGATTTTTTTGTCATAAAAAGGGATTTGATATCAAACAAACGGGAATATAAGTGGTTAAGATTTGGAAATAGTTGTAATCGTTTACATATATATTGAGGTTAGGATGTTAGTGCAGTTCCTGAAAAGATTTTTTTTTTAAATATTAAATATTAAAGATTAAGAATTATATGGCCTTGAACTTGATGCAAACATTTCATGCTTACGAATACAACTCTGCTAAGTTGTTAGGGGGGCATAAGGGTTTATTTTGAACAATACAAATAATCAAGCATGAACCAAGCATCCTATGTGAAGCACTTTGGTTGACAAGTGTCATGTTTAAATGTGCTATATAAATACATTTGATTGATTGATTGATTGATTGATTGATTGATTGAATCAAGTAACAATGTAAAATTATACAAAGATTTTATAATAAAGTAAGAATAAAAGTAATAAAGTAAGACACATAAGATAAGTAAGTAAGTGGTTAAGAGACCCCCCCACCTCTAGAACCACAAGTACCCCTGCTGGCTTAGCATCGAATGACTCAGGAGGTAGAGCAGTCGTCTGGTAATCCATTCCAAAGGTTCCTGGTTCGATTCCCGCTCTTCTCTGCAGCTTGTTGAAGTGTCCTTGAGCAAGAATTGCTCCCGATGAGCAGGTCGGCACCTTCCATGGTCGCCTCCGCCGTCGGTGTGTGAATGCGTGAGTGAATGGGTAAAAATGTGAGGAACTAAATTGTAAAGCACTTTGGATAAATATAAATTCTATATAAATGCACCATTTACCATTTACCTCAATATAAAGAGAGAGAAAAAAGGAGAGCGGGAAAATAATTCAGTCTTTTCAGAAGAACATATCTAGGACATATCTAGGACAGGGCATCACATTGTTTCAGAAGATGAAAATGAAGAAAAAACTGCTTCCTGTGCTCTCTGTATTTATTATATTATTATTTATGATACAGTGTTTTGACTCAAAGTCTTCGTCTGAGGTCTGCTATTGAACACCCGATGAAGACCTTGAAGATGAAACGTTGGCTGTAGATCAGTGAACGATAGTGACATTGGAAGCTGTGTGTTTAGTGTTTATTATTTTTAGCTTCTGTGATTAAAGGCCCCATGGAATCAAAATAGATATTTATCATTTCCTGGAAAACCAGAAGAATTTTGATGATGAGTTGATGAGTCTTGCTGCACGTGGGGGTGTAGGCCTATACTCATTTAGCGTCCAATGAAATGCTTTCTAGAATGACATTTACAAATAATAATGATAATAATAATGACTTATTTATAAAAGATTTATATAGCGCTCTTCTCTGACTCAGAGCACTTCACAGAGTCCATTATTCGTTCATACACAGTCATCCCGGTGGTGGTAAGCTGCAATTGCAGCCAGAGCTGCCCTGAGGCAGACTCACAAAAGCGTGGCGAATAATCATCGCCTACGGCCCCTCCGACCACCACCAACATTCATTCACATGCATACACATTCATACGAGGCAAGTAGGTTAAGTGTCTTGCCCAAGGACACAACGGCAGTGGGATGGACATGGGCTTGAGCGGGATTCGAACCACCAACCCTTCAATCATTGGACGACCCGCTCTACCCCTGAGCCAAAGCCGCCCCACAAGTTACAAGTTAACACATTGTAACTAAGCTAGCACTCTGCCTCTTTAACTAAATTGAACAAATGTTCAACGATAGCTTACGTTACTATGTTGCTAACATTAGCTTGTTAGCTAATGGCTCGAGTGTAATGCACATTCAGCACTATTGGCTACTATAAATGCCAATCAATATCAAAGCTCCCTGGCTTCCTCTTTTAGAATCTGCTATGCAGCCGTTTCATGGGGACTACACTCTGCTACAGAGTGTTAGGAGGAGGGGGTGTCTTCTCTTGTGTTTACATTACCTCTCCCTATGTGTTCTTTTTATGTCCCGTCTACCTTTCTCTCTGTATAGAAACTTCAAAAGTACTTCCCCATCGCTGAGTTGGGTCTCCTGCAACAAGACTCGTCTAACATCCTCAGTATCATGGAGAAGGCCTTCGAGGTAGGAGCCTAACATCCTCAGCCTGGCGTTAGAGAGAGAGAGACTGTCCTATAACTGGAGGGTCACAGGCTCGATCCCAGCAACAGCAAACGTGTCCATTCCTGTCAAAGCGCCAACAGGTCCTTGAGCAAGGCACTACTCTAGGGGGTGCTGTAAAAGACTTACCTTATCATTTAGTTGAGCTGTAATTAACACAACACAAGGATTCAATGTACCTGATGACATAATAGGTGGCCATATTCAGACTAATTTACAACCGTCAAACTAAATGAATGTGTGCAAAACTGTTGATTGGATGTGTGTGAAATTATGTGCAAAGTAAATCAGCATTGTTTCTTTTGGGCAAAGTGCCGCCTTTAAATCCTTAATATCAATAGCAGCTTATTTTGTCAATCTTATTGACAAAGAACCTCAGCGGTTGACCGTGTAAAGAGTGAGAGTAGAGCTGTGTGGCCACTGAGTGATTCATCTTGGTATTCAAGGTATTATCTTTAAACCTGGACTTTTTTCCGTTGTGTGAGTCTAAATGAATAATAAAGACAGAGATCAATCAATCAATCAAATCCTTTATTTAACCAGATAAGCATCATTGAGATTAAAATCTCTTTTTCAAGAGCGATCTGGCCAAGCAAGGCAGCAGAAAGTTTCAACATAAAAAAGAACATCACAATAAAATACAGATAAAACATTTACATCAAGCTCCAATTTCAGGCAAGTTATCAAACAGGCAAATGATCAAACACAGTTGCACTGACCAAGGGAACTGAGTTCGTAGGATTTTAAAATGGCTTTGAATTCTCCGAGGGTGACCAGTCCTGGTAATTTTAGGTCCTCCTGTATCTTGTTCCAAGATGAAGGAGCAGCATATTTAAAAGCCCTTTTTCCCAATTCAGTTCTCATATGGGGAACTTCCAGTGTTAGAACAGCTTGAGAACGAAGGGCATACTTATATTGCTTTGTGCACAGAAGCACACTTAGGTACGAGGGAACCAGTTTAAGCAGAGCTTTGTGCACCAGAGAGAGCCATCGAGAAAATCGTCGTATTTGTAGAGATGGATAACTTGCAATGGTATATAGGGTGCAATGGTGCACTCGATTTCCACATCCCGTGACAAAGCGTAAGGCAGAATGGTACACAGTATCAAGCTTTCTAAGGTACTGATCAGGTGCATACATATAGAGTAAGTCACCATAATCGAGTAGTGGTAAGAAGGTGGTCGAGATCAGGTGACTTCTCACTTTAAGTGAAAAACAGGACCTGTTTCTGAAAAAGAAGCCGAGTTTAAGCTTCAGCTTTGACACAAGTTTGTCTATGTGAGATTTAAACGTAAGGTTCTCATCCACTGTAATGCCTAGATATTTGTAGGAAGCAACCCTTTCGATGTCAGTCCCTCCAGCAGTAACCAGTGTGGGAAGATCAGCTGGGAGTCTCTTCCCATTTGAGAAGAGCATAAACTTTGATTTGCCAGCATTTAACACTAGCTTAAGCTGGGTAAGATGTGACTGAACAATGTCAAAGGCAGATTGCAAGAACTCCATCGTTTGCACAACACTGGGAGATGAGCAATAAATTACTGTGTCATCAGCATAGAAATGGTAAGCAGCATTAGACAGGTTGATACAAAGATCATTTACATATATGTTTGGAATTGGTCCAGTAGTGAGGGAGGTCGCTTCAATAAACTAAAATAGCTCATCTTTCTCTTGCCGCTGACAGGCTCAGACTGTTACAATAAGTGTCTGACAACATTCTGTAACGGATCCTCACAGAGACAGATCTTTGTGTTTACTCTTCTTCCGGTCTTCTGTTGATCCACGTTTGCTCATTGTGATCACATTGCAGCCCGAAGCGATCTCCTTCAATAAGATGAGATAAGATATTCCTTTATTGATCCCCTTGGGGAAATTCAGGCATCATAGCAGCGTGGGGGAGGGGGGGGGGGGGGTGGGGAGGTACAGGTAGGGTAGGGCCAGGGTAATAGCAGAAAGACATAAATATAGGCAATACAATTAGATCTGAATATAAAAATAGGATACAAAGAAACAGTGTGTAAACAACATAATTAACTCTGAATATAAAAATAGGAGAAAAATAAACAGTGTAAACAAAGGTGCAGATGAGGGTAACTGGACCAATTACACACATTTCTGTCTCTATTATTAATTTAGACCCCGCACAACGGAAAAATAGGGTCCAGGTTAAAAAACACCAAAGTTATCCCTCAGACTTTGATCAATCAATAGAAACAGTTGCTAACGGCCCTGTGTAGTTAGTTGTGTAGTTAGTTGTGTAGTTGATAACACCCTGTGTAGTTGTGTAGTTAGTTGTGTAGTTAGTTTTGTAGTTAGTTGTGTAGTTGATAACACTCTGTGTAGTTGTGTAGTTAGTTGTGTAATTGATAACACTCTGTGTAGTTGTGTAGTTAGTTGTGTAGTTAGTTGTGTAGTTAGTTGTGTAATTGATAATACTCTGTGTAGTTAGTTGTGTAGTTAGTTGTGTAGTTAGTTGTGTAGTTGATAACACTCTGTGTAGTTAGTTGTGTAGTTAGTTGTGTAGTTAGTTGTGTAGTTAGTTGTGTAGTTGATAACACCCTGTGTAGTTGTGTAGTTAGTTGTGTAGTTAGTTGCGTAGTTGTGTAGTTAGTTGTGTAGTTGCTAACGCCCTGTGTAGTTGTGTAGTTAGTTGTGTAGTTAGTTGTGTAGTTGTGTAGTTAGTTGTGTAGTTAGTTGTGTAGTTGATAACACCCTGTGTAGTTGTGTAGTTAGTTGTGTAGTTAGTTGTGTAGTTGTGTAGTTAGTTGTGTAGTTAGTTGTGTAGTTGTGTAGTTAGTTGTGTAGTTAGTTGTGTAGTTGTGTAGTTGTGTAGTTGACCCCCCTGTGCCTCCTCCCAGAGTGTAGTTGTGTAGTTGTGTAGTTGTGTAGTTAGTTGTGTAGTTGTGTAGTTAGTTGTGTAGTTAGTTGTGTAGTTGTGTAGTTAGTTGTGTAGTTGTGTAGTTGTGTAGTTGACCCCCTGTGCCTCCTCCCAGAGTGTAGTTGTGTAGTTGTGTAGTTGTGTAGTTGTGTAGTTGACCCCCCCTGTGCCTCCTCCCAGAGTGTAGTTGTGTAGTTGTGTAGTTGTGTAGTTGTGTAGTTAGTTGTGTAGTTGTGTAGTTGTGTAGTTGTGTAGTTGACCCCCCCTCCCTCCTCCCAGAGTGTAGTTGTGTAGTTGTGTAGTTGTGTAGTTGTGTAGTTAGTTGTGTAGTTGTGTAGTTGTGTAGTTGTGTAGTTGACCCCCCCTCCCTCCTCCCAGAGTGTAGTTGTGTAGTTGTGTAGTTGTGTAGTTGACCCCCTGTGCCTCCTCCCAGAGTGTAGTTGTGTAGTTGCTAACGCCCTGTGTAGTTGTGTAGTTAGTTGTGTAGTTGTGTAGTTGTGTAGTTGACCCCCTGTGCCTCCTCCCAGAGTGTAGTTGTGTAGTTAGTTGTGTAGTTGTGTAGTTGACCCCCCCTCCCTCCTCCCAGAGTGTAGTTGTGTAGTTGTGTAGTTAGTTGTGTAGTTAGTTGTGTAGTTGTGTAGTTGTGTAGTTGTGTAGTTGACCCCCCCCCTCCCTCCTCCCAGAGTGTAGTTGTGTAGTTGTGTAGTTGACCCCCCTGCGCCTCCTCCCAGAGTGTAGTTGTGTAGTTGTGTAGTTGACCCCCCCCCTCCCTCCTCCCAGAGTGTAGTTGTGTAGTTGTGTAGTTAGTTGTGTAGTTGTGTAGTTAGTTGTGTAGTTGACCCCCCCTCCCTCCTCCCAGAGTGTAGTTGTGTAGTTGTGTAGTTAGTTGTGTAGTTGTGTAGTTAGTTGTGTAGTTGCTAACGCCCTGTGTAGTTGTGTAGTTGTGTAGTTGTGTAGTTGTGTAGTTGACCCCCCCTCCCTCCTCCCAGAGTGTAGTTGTGTAGTTGTGTAGTTGTGTAGTTGACCCCCCCTCCCTCCTCCCAGAGTATCCGCTCCAAGATGACCCTGCGCGCGGAGGACCGGCCCAAGGCCTTCGAGGCCCAGTTCCTGTCGGCCAGCGGAGCGGTGGCCCAGTACGGAGCGTTCCAGGTCAAACCCGGAGAGATCGTGAGTTCAAGTTCAAGTTTAGTTTTATTTCTCACGTATAAGGTACATTATGTACATTACAGTGACATGCTTGGTTCTGTACGAGCCTCCATAAGGTACATTATGTACATGACAGTGACATGCTTGGTTCTGTACGAGCCTCCATAAGGTACATAATGTACATGACAGTGACATGCTTGGTTCTGTACGAGCCTCCATAAGGTACATTATGTACATGACAGTGACATGCTTGGTTCTGTATGAGCCTCCATAAGGTACATAATGTACATGACAGTGACATGCTTGGTTCTGTATGAGCCTCCATAAGGTACATAATGTACATGACAGTGACATGCTTGGTTCTGTACGAGCCTCCATAAGGTACATAATGTACATTACAGTGACATGCTTGGTTCTGTACGAGCCTCCATAAGGTACATAATGTACATGACAGTGACATGCTTGGTTCTGTACGAGCCTCCATAAGGTACATTATGTACATGACAGTGACATGCTTGGTTCTGTATGAGCCTCCATAAGGTACATTATGTACATGACAGTGACATGCTTGGTTCTGTATGAGCCTCCATAAGGTACATTATGTACATGACAGTGACATGCTTGGTTCTGTACGAGCCTCCATAAGGTACATAATGTACATGACAGTGACATGCTTGGTTCTGTACGAGCCTCCATAAGGTACATAATGTACATTACAGTGACATGCTTGGTTCTGTACGAGCCTCCTGAGGTTGTGCTTCATACTGTACAGTAAAAATAACAACGTCCAAGCACTATA
>NW_028174816.1:0-1000 GCF_963971535.1 Notolepis coatsorum
GAGGGAAAGGAGAGGAGGGAGGGAAGGAAGGAGGAGAGAGAAGGAGGGAAGGAGGGAGAGAGGAGGGATGGAGGTAGAGATGGAGGGAAGGAGGAGAGAGGGAGGGAAGGAGGAGAGAGAAGGAGGGAAGGAGGGATAGAGGAGGGGTGGAGGGAGAGAGGGAGGGAAGGAGGAGAGAGAAGGAGGGGTGGAGGGAGAGAGGGAGGGATGGAGGGAGAAAGGGAGGGAAGGAGGAGAGAGGAGGGGTGGAGGGAGAGAGGGAGGGAAAGAGGAGAGAGAAGGAGGGGTGGAGGGAGAGATGAGGGATAGAGGGTGATATGGAGGGAAGGAGGAGAGAGAAGGAGGGAAGGAGGGAGAGAGAAAGAGGGGTGGAGGGAGAGAGGGAGGGAAGGAGGGAGAGAGGAGGGATGGAGGGAGAGATAGAGGGAAGGAGGAGAGAGAAGGAGGGAAGGAGGGAGGGAGAAGGAGGGGTGGAGGGAGAGGGAGGGAAGGAGGAGAGAGGGAGGGAAGGAAGGAGGAGAGAGAAGGAGGGAAGGAGGGAGAGAGGAGGGATGGAGGTAGAGATGGAGGGAAGGAGGAGAGAGGGAGGGAAGGAGGAGAGAGAAGGAGGGAAGGAGGGAGAGAGGAGGGGTGGAGGGAGAGAGGGAGGGAAAGAGGAGAGAGAAGGAGGGGTGGAGGGAGAGAAGGAGGGGTGGAGGGAGAGAGGGAGGGATGGAGGGAGAAAGGGAGGGAAGGAGGAGAGAGGAGGGGTGGAGGACAGAAGAACAACAAACAATCCTAATTGAGACATGATCTTGGCAGGAGAAAGGGGGGGGGGGAGAGAGACAGAGTGAGATACAGAGATGGAGAAAGAGAGAGAGAAAAAGTGAGACAGATAGAGAGAAAGACAGACAGAGAAAGAGAGAGAGAGAGACAGAGACAGAGATAAAGAGATAGAGAGAGAGAGAGAAACAGAGAGAAACAGAGAGAAACAGAGAGAGGAAGATGGAGACAGAGAGTG
>NW_028174815.1:0-23124 GCF_963971535.1 Notolepis coatsorum
ATTTTTTTTTTATCTTTCTTCCCCTCCTTTTTCCAGATTTTTCTCCCATCCCACCCTCCTGGTTGTTGCGCACTTTCCCCTACTGTTGGTCCGGGAGACCGGAGACTGTCACATGCTTTCCTCCGACGCATGTGCAGCCTGGGCAGGCCAACCTGGCCGCGCAGGTTCTCACCGGGAGAGTGTAGCGTGTGGGAGGCCACACTATCTCTCCTCAGTTCCAACCCTTGCTGAGCAGGCGCCCGACCGAACTGTAGGGGTCGCTGTCCACAACGCCCAGGACCCACCCTTCAGCTTTCCCACCCCCTGATACAGCCAATTGTATCAGTGTGAGAGGCCAGCCAAGCTGATAGCAACGCCGGGGAGCTGGATTCGAACAGGCGAATCCTAGTGTCTCCCGGTGTTGGTGACGAACGTAATCTCCGTGCGCCACCTGCCCCCCCCGAGCTTTAACGCGTTGGCCGTGTTATTAAAAAAAGAAAAAAAACGTTAATAGACTTTACTCGAAAAAGTCCTCGGAGCCCGAGCCGGGGAACGGGGGCGAACGGGGCGAGCGGAGAGCAGAGAGAGAGCGCGCTCCGCTGCGGCTGTGATTGATACCAGAGGCGGAGTGGAATGGATGGACAGAGGGCCCCCCTGAAAGAGCGCCTTGGGATCCGAGCGCATCCCTGTCAGCTGAGCTTTCTATCTGTCCATCCCTCCCTCCCTCCCTCCTCCCTCCCCCCCCCCCGCCCCCCCCTCCCCCCCCCCCCCCCTCAACAGCTGTGCTGGGGGATGTGTGGGTTGTTGAAGGGGTCCCTTCTCCCGGTCTCTCTCTCTCTCTCTCTCTCTCTCTCTCTCTCTCTCTCTCTCTCTCTCTCTCTCTCTCTCTCTCTCTCTCTCTCTCTCCTCCAGCTGAATCGGGGCTCGGCCTGGGACCTTTGACCTTTGACCCCCCTCCCCATTCCGAGTTAGCCTCTCGACTTCATCTCTCCCCGGGGTCAAACGCACAGCCATACTGAACACATTAACCCCCCGGCGGACACGCCCCCCCCTCCCCCCCCCCCCCTCCCGCCTTGTTGACACGCGGGCCGATGCCCGCCCGCCTCCTCGCCCTCCGCGATGACAATTGTTGTTTACGCAGTTGTGTCGTTGAGGATGAGGGTTTTGAATAAAGGTTTGAATGAATGAATGAATAGAAAAGAAAAAGCTATATGCTTAATACATTTGATGTGTCGTCGTCATAGAGCACAAGTACGGTACAACGAAAAAGAGTTTGTCATCCAACCAGAGTGCAAATGTAGCAGTAGAGTGCAACAGTAATAAATAATGTACAGGTGGTTAAACTGGGTATAAAATATACAAATTAGTACTAGTACTACTGTGGTAGTGTTAATCAGATGTATATATACCGAGTTGTAGTATAATAAATAAAGACAGTATGACTACTACCGGCCAGCAGTGTGACTAGTAAGAGTAGGATATGTACACAGATATAGATTATAGTAAACTTTATTTTTTATGCCTCCGATTTGATTTGAACGGTTTTGCCAAAATCACGGATCCACAAATAGCTCTGCGGCTAACACGAGCTTCCTCTGTTCAAAGCATCCTGGTCTCCCTCCCCTCCCTCCCTCCGTCCCTCCCGGGTGGCGTTTGAAGCGTCCGGGCCTCTCGCGGTTGGGGATCGGAGGTCCCGGTGTGTCGGAGATAATTCAGAGCAGGTTGGAGAGAGCTGGAGAGCGGGGGGGGGGGGGGGGGGGTCAGCTCAGGACACGGCCCGGTCCAAAACCCCTGCTTCACGGAGAAGTACAGGCGTTATTACTAAAGTCTGCTCACTGCGTGGCCTGTTCAGTGGATCCCGGTGGTGGTGGTGGTGGTGGTGGTGTGGTGGTGGTGGTGGTGGTGGTGGTAGTGGTGGTGGTGGTGGTGGTGGTGGTGGTGGTGGTGGTGGTGGTGGTGGTGGTAGTGGTGGTGGTAGTGGTGGTGGTGGTAGTGGTAGTGGTGGTGGTGGTAGTGGTGGTGGTAGTGGTGGTGGTGGTGGTGGTGGTGGTGGTGGTGGTGGTAGCTGGAGGGGGGCCCGGGGCAGCCAGGCCTGGTCAGGTGGTCGGGTCGTGGGCCTCGGGGGGTGGGCCGGGTGCCTGACACAGGGTAGCACCACTCCTCCTCCCTCAGGGCCTGAGCTGCCCAGCGTGCGCAGGACTTATAGGAGCAAAGCCGGGGATTATCTCCTTTGCACTTCCACCCTACCACCCACCACCTCCACCACCCTCCACGCAGCCCCCACCCACCACCTCCTCCTCCCCCTCCCCCTCACTCACACCCTACCACCCACCTGTATATGTATATGAGCATGTGTGTGCACACACACACACGCGCGCGTGCACGCACCACACGCACGCACGCACGCATGCACACACACACACACACGCACACACACACGCGCACACACACACACACACACACACACACACACATATATGCCTATATACAAGCATGCACACACACACACACACATATATATATATAATAAGCATACACATACACACAGTGACACACACATAAGCATGCAAACACACACACACACACACACACACACACATAAGCATGCACACACACACAAACACACACATGTATATATATAAAATAAAAGCATGAATTCACATTTACATTTAGTCATTTAACTGAACGCTTTTATCCAAAGTGACTTACGAGTTCTGTACGACAAGTCATCAGGAAGGGTACAACTCTATCAGCTGAGTAACAATGTTCATCAAAGTGTTGAGTGCTACAGTGTAGGTTAGTTTATTAGGTGTATATTACGGTATATAAGTGCATGACAGTAAGGTTAGTTACATTTACAGGTTAGTTACATTTACAGGTGCACACACAGCATGCACACAAATATAAGCATGTGCGCACACACACACACACACCACACACACACATATGTATATATATAAAAGCATGCACACATACACACATATATAAGCATGTGCGCACACACACCACACTGTATAAGCATGCACACACATATATATAACTATTGCACACACACACACACACACACACACACACACACACACACACACACACACACACACACACACACACACACACACACACACACTCACACACACACATATATATAAGCATGCACACACACACACACACACACTACCATATAAGCATGAACACACACACACACACATCCACATTCCTGACACGCATGCCGTAAAAAACACATCCATAAACTTTATGATGGAGTAGTACACGCAATAGCATGCACAAACAGAGCAACACTTTACATACACAGCGCTGGTCTCTAAGCACATCTGCACACAGACACACGCCCTCCGATCACCCGGCCGCCTCCAAAGCCACACAGCCACTCCGAGAGAGAGAGATGGATGGATGGATGGATGGATGTGTTTGCCAAAGGCCCAGGAACGGAAGTCCTTTTCAGGGTAAAGGAGGCGGAGCCAAGCGGCGCGGCTAACACAAGGTAACTCGTTTAGCACGTTCTCTCTCATTCTTCGCCCCTGAGCGACACAGTGCACTCACTCACTCACTCACTCACTCAACGCTCACTAATCAACGGAGACGATGGGTTGACACAGGTCGCCATGTCCCCTGAGATCACAATCTCTTACTCGTGACTCTCGAGGATCAGCCCGCTGTCATTAGAAGTCATTTTCACCCGTTCGTCAAGTGAACCAGAGATGCTATCTCTCTCCACGTCTGCTTGACTGAGACAGAGCCTCGTGTTAACAGGTGTGTGGATCTTGCTTAATTGATACGTCGCAAATCTTTTCGAGCGTTCTCTCGTAGTCGGCGTGCGTTCGCAGTGCGTTCAGTCGCCTCAAGCCTCAGGCTCCCTTTAACCCTTTCACTGACACACACGACAAAGGGGTAACGCTTTCACTACCACACTACAGAAGGTTAACTTTTCACTACCACACTACAGAAGGTTAACCCTTTCACTACCACACTACAGAAGGTTAACCTTTCACTACCACACTACAGAAGGTTAACCATTTCACTACCACACTACAGAAGGTTAATCCTTTCACTACCACACTACAGAAGGTTAACCTTTCACTACCACACTATAGAAGGTTAACCCTTTCACTACCACACTACAGAAGGTTAACCATTTCACTACACACTACAGAAGGTTAACCTTTCACTACCACACTACAGACGGTTAACCTTTCACTACCACACTACAGAAGGTTAACCCTTTCACTACCACACTACAGAAGGTTAACCTTTCACTGCCACACTACAGAAGGTTAACTTTTCACTACCACACTACAGAAGGTTAACCCTTTCACTACCACACTACAGAAGGTTAACCCTTTCACTACCACACTACAGAAGGTTAACCTTTCACTGCCACACTACATAAGGTTAACCCTTTCACTACCACACTACAGAAGGTTAACCTTTCACTACCACACTACAGAAGGTTAACCCTTTCACTACCACACTACAGAAGGTTAACCTTTCACTGCCACACTACAGAAGGTTAACCTTTCACTGCCACACTACAGAAGGTTAACCTTTCACTACCACACTACAGAAGGTTAACCTTTCACTACCACACTACAGAAGGTTAACCTTTCACTGCCACACTACAGAAGGTTAACCTTTCACTGCCACACTACAGAAGGTTAACCTTTCACTACCACACTACAGAAGGTTAACCTTTCACTACCACACTACAGAAGGTTAACCATTTCACTACCACACTACAGAAGGTTAATCCTTTCACTACCACACTACAGAAGGTTAACCTTTCACTACCACACTACATAAGGTTAACCTTTCACTACCACACTACAGAAGGTTAACCTTTCACTACCACACTACAAAGGGTTAACCCTTTCACTACCACACTACAGAAGGTTAACTTTTCACTACCACACTACAGAAGGTTAACCATTTCACTATCACACTACAGAAGGTTAACCCTTTCACTACCACACTACAGAAGGTTAACCTTTCACTACCACACTACAGAAGGTTAACCTTTCACTACCACACTACAGAAGGTTAACCCTTTCACTACCACACTACAGAAGGTTAACCTTTCACTGCCACACTACAGACGGTTAACCTTTCACTACCACACTACAGAAGGTTAACATTTCACTACCACACTACAGAAGGTTAACCCTTTCACTATCAAACTACAGAAGGTTAACCCGTTCACTACCACACTACAGAAGGTTAACCTTTCACTACCACACTACAGAAGGTTAACTTCTTTCGACTTCCGGTTTAGCTGCAATATGTAGCGCACGCAATTGGTTACAGCTCCGCTCCCGTTATCGTTAATTTCGTTTAAAAACCTTATTTGGACAGTACCAAAAGAGATTAGACCACATCGTATGTATTGATAAGACCTTCTACTAACTATATCAAAAGACAACATGGTTAGGGATAAGGAAAGGACGGGAAAGAAACAAGAAACGGCAAATCTAACGGCGCAGATTGAAACTCGGTCAAAGACAATGACAGGCGACGCGGTGGCAGAGCCGTTGGTGAGCCCCGGTGCGGGGAATATAGAGGAGAATACACAGGGAACAAAGACAACTGTCCCCGAGAGGGAGACAACAGTTGACAACATAACAGGAACATCAGAAAAAAATACCGTGAAGGAAAAAGCAGGCGATTTTGAGAAGATTATAGCAAAATCATCCATCGGAGCCCTCACTGCTCCAACAACATCAACTGACACAAGCAGTTCAATTACACAACCCGACTTCAACTCTCTGACTATCCTGATAAAAGAACAGATGGTCGCTTTCAAAGCACACGTTGAACACATCGATACTAAATTCGAAGAGGTTATAAGAGCGGTCGCTTTACAGTCCATGCGAATCACGACAGTGGAGAATTCGGTGACAGAAATCACAAAGGCAGTCAAGGCGAACGAGGGTGGCATGACAGAGATGGGGAATGAGATGGAAAGAGTGAAAGAAGAATATCGGAGTGAAATACAAGGGCTTAAAAACGAAGCGGCGGAGAGGCAACTAGAAACCCAACGCTACCACAGGCGGAATAACATCCGCATTGTAGGGCTTGAAGAAGCAGTAAACTGCGAAGATCCCAACTTTCCAACAGTGTTATCAACGATTTTGAATAACATCGATCCAAACAAAGTGCCAGAAGTGGAACAAGTTTACAGAATCGGTTCTCGGGGGCAAAGAATCAACGGGCCAAGAGTCATCATTGTCACCCTGCGGAAGACTACAACAAGGGATGACATCATCAAATATGCTCGCAACCAACGTGGGAATCTGAGTTATGATGGTAAACCAATATTTATCTACGAAGATTTGAGCAAAGATGCCTGTAACTGAGGGGTACAATTCCCTGACTGTATTACTAGATATGATACTTACTACCACTACCTTTGTACTTAATATTCGGCCACCCAGTACTCGGCATAAATATATTATGATGAACACTGTCACGTAGATGAAACGGATCCAACACAAATGTACGAATTAGAAATAGGTCTTTATTTCTACACAGCGATGGTGTGTAGAGCAAGCACTTAATCAAATCAATCACATTTATGAATGGGAATTAGTATGCACTTTTATGGCAAGAGTATTCGTCGGTATATCAATAGAGAATGTCCAATCTCTGAAGGCGCAGGTGGTGCATATACGACCTGGAATAGTTAAGGAATAACAGCAATGATACTTTAATGATTATAGACTGGATACACTAGGGGGGGTTAATCCGGTCGCTTGTAAGCCGACAGGAGTAGGAAGGGGGGGGGGGGGTAGAGTCCGGCTGCCTCATCCGGCCAAGGGTATCCCAGGTGAACCCACTGTAGTGCCGTTCAATGCGCCGGCGATCCTTGGACCACAGATGAAAGCAGATGGACTCTTTGTGGGCCGGCGTCCTCCGGTCCACGGAGGAGAGACGTGAAGCGACCTCGTCTTGCAGAGCGTCTCCTCACCTTGCGTCCTCTCCAGGGGGGGGGGGTTCCAACACACGGCAGTGTCGGGGGTCTTTATCCATGGAATAATCAACGTATACAAAGCATAATCCGTGCCTGGGAAGGCGGGCTGTCGTCGGTAGAATAATCCGGTATACAGGTCCACTCGCTCGTCGGCTCTGGGGCTCCTCGGGTGCAATCTCACATGGGGTCGATCATCCTGGATAAGCAGCCAGTTCTCTGCCCGAAACGATGGGGTACTGACTACGGTAGTATTCTCACCGCACGAAGCACTATATATTAACAGACTATTATTAGCTTAATAGACTACGTCCAACTCGACGATATAGTGCCAAATATGACTATTCAAATATTAATATACACGATGTCTCAATACCGATGGTAGGCCGAACTTGGCCTTACTCCCACACGTGGCGTCGCGGGGAGGCTTTACGTCTGTGACTCTATTGGAGGGTAAGAAACTGGACTGAAAAGGGAAGTCCTACTTTAGTAGCGCAGTATATATACGCACTATGAACAAATAGTCCCATTAGTGGTGCGGTAGCCAGATTCCTACGCGGAACTAGGACTTGTTCGTACATGTTGAGCGGTACGTTTGAACTGGGTCTGGGGGGTATGGCAGCCTGGCACCAAGGTCTCGACCAATAGTAGAATGGAGACTATTATGGGATGTTCAGTAGGCTAGAATGGATATTCAATGCATATTGTACAAGGAATATACAAGGGATATCAAGGAATATTAGAGAATATACAAATACAATTAAATATATATAATAAATATATATATTCGGTTTAATCTGGCCCTTCACAACAATGCCATCAACCGACGTCTACCATACAAAGTTGTGATGCAAAAGCTGTTCAAAGCCGGTTACAAGCCAAGGCTATCATACCCAGCGCTGTTATCATTCGTGGGCAGTGACGGTCGCAGGTCAGATATACACACACCTATGGAAGCTGAGGATTTTCTGAATCGAATTGGAGCAAATAACCCAAGGCAGGGCGAAAATGTCGGAAACATATAAGCCTCTTTCTCATTGTATACCAGTGTTAGAATGACTTTATTGTGTTCATCAAGGTAGCAGACGATATGCAAGCCGTCTATAACAATGTGTATTGTGTATAATACGATTCATAATACATTATAATTTCAGACTCTGGTCTCGGAGGAGACAAATACATATCATTGCAAAAAGATCTATCTGGAATATTCTGGGTTTATCGCTCAAATGCCCTGGGTCTCTTAGATCATTCTGGAACATAAAATAGTCTAGGCACTAGCATACTCTACAACCTTCTAGAATATAAGGCACCATGACAACGAAGCCTACAACTCTAACAATAAACATCCGGTGTGTATACACATAGCAGATAACAAATTAAATGAAGTTCTATCAGTCTTTAATAATATTTTAAAAATTAACCACACTTAAACGTATGAACACTACAAGGTTATTCTAACAATTTAAGTAATCACTCCATTGAAGGCACATTGAAGCTCTAAAAGGCGCTGCTTTTCTATCTTATCTAATATGTTAATTCGAGACTAGTGGCTTCTCCACGTTGATAATTATTCTATCTCTCATTCCTTATCTATATCTTTCCATTGATTTTTATTTTATTTAATTTTTTCTTCTCATTACTCTATATTTTTTAAAATATATTTTAACTTACATTGTTCTTTTCCAATGTTCTTCACATTAAGGTGTCAATATTGCTCTACAATCTTTTCCTTTTTTCCTTTTTTCCACACGTTAGTAGAGGGTTCAAATGAATATGTCGATAATAGTTTATTCTCTTTTTTTTATTGTTTATTTAATTTTTTCTGTCATTTATCACAACACTTCATTACAGTAAGGGAAGGTGCAAGACCAAAAGCGACATTCTATTGCAATAGAATGGAAATGTTAGATCCTATGGCAATTAGCATAGGTAGATTAAGATTACAATGCTCAGTTTGGGCAATCCGGTGGACTAGGGGAGAAAGTCAATCGCGGAGGATGTGTTCTTGGAACACAGGCCTGTACGACTTTCTGGGTGAGGGGAAATTAGGGGATTTTTATTTGTATATATATATGTTTTTAAGCTCAGCTCTCAACGGGACCTCATTAATTGGATGTACATCTATTGTAGCTTCACACTCCAGAAACATTACCAAAAACTACACAAAAACATGCATAGATTATGGCTAGTTTGAATATAATGGTATGGAACACCGGAGGGATAAACAAACAACACAAACGCAAAAGCGTGCTCACACTGATGAAAAAAGAACATGTGGACGTGGCTTTATTAAGCGAAACGCACATTTTAGAGGAAGACATAAATACGTTAGCGGATAACATATACCATAATATTAGTCACTCTTCTTTTGTTACGAGAACTAGAGGGGTAGCCATAGTCGTCAGACGCAAATTAAATATCGAATTGAAAGGGGTATGGTCGGATGCTGAGGGGCGCATAACTATAGCTAGGATTATACACAATAACAGGAAAATTGCATTAGCAGCGGTATATGCCCCAAATTTGTACGAAGTGGGTTTCTTCACTTCACTAACCGAAGAAATGTTAAACCATCCCGAATACTCATATATAATAGGTGCGGATTTTAATGCCATTTGGAACCCAAGGATGGACAAAACTTACCTTACCTTTTCCAGCGAACAAAAAAATTCATCTAAAGCATTAAAAGATTGGTCGAAATCAACAGGGGTAACTGATTTATGGCGTTCACTTAACCCCATGACCCGCAAGTACTCCTGTCGTTCGTCGAGACACAACACACTATCCAGAATTGATTACGTCTTTGCATCCCCGAGAATATTTGATAAATATGAAGTGGAAATGACACCCAATGCGCTATCAGACCACTGCTACTTAATCCTGAAAGCAACATTTGGTACACTATCTTCCCGGGCCCCAAGATGGCGTTTTAATTCTATGCTGCTTAACAACAATGAATTCATTACACAAATTAAAGAAGCCCTCACAATATTCCTACGGGATAATACTAACTCGGTGCAAGATCCCAGAATATTATGGATGTCGGTAAAGACTATGATTAAGGATTTCTCGGATAGATTTTCCTCCATATTGCGCAAAAATCAAAACACAAAACTATCTGAAATGGAAACGCTTTACTCAACGCTTTTTAATTCTTTAAAATACAACAACTCTACTAGACTAGAAAACCAAGTAAACATTCTAAAGACAGAGATCAAAGCAATATACAGACAAAAATCGGAATTGCAAATACGCAGCACAAGACAACAGCAGTACTTCCAAGGCTCTAAACCTAGTCACCTATTAGCCATGCGACTAAGAATTAATGCAAAATTTGCAGATATAACTGCCATTAGGAAACAACAAGCTCTAGTAACAGAACCCAAAATAATAAACGATACATTCAAAGAATTCTACTCCGATTTATATAATTCAGAAACGACCTTTGATCAAGACAAATTAGACACATATCTTAATCAAATTACTCTCCCTAAAATTACGGAGGAAGACGCTAAACAGTTAGAAGTACCGATCACATTAGAAGAACTCAAGGAGGCCATATCCTAAATGAAAAACGGCAAGGCTCCGGGAATTGACGGTATCCCATCAGAAATGTACATTTCTTGCTGGGACATATTTGGACCCTTATTACTAAATATGATCTTATACTCAGTCAAAGAGGGAAGTTTCCATAAACACCAAAATACCGCACTCATTTCAGTTCTTCACAAAAAAGACAAAGACCCCACTGAGTGCGGTAGTTACCGTCCTTTAAGCCTCCTTGGAACCGATGTCAAACTGTACTCTAAGATATTAGCCATCAGATTGCAAAAGCATATGACGTCTTTAGTCCATCCGGACCAAACAGGCTTCATAAAAGGTTGTCTGATCAATGATAACATAAGGCGAATACTGCACGTACTAGATGCTGACAAAGAGGACAACACACCTAAGGCGATACTATCCCTGGATGCTATGAAAGCATTTGACAGGTTAGAATGGTCGTTTCTATGGGCAGTATTAGAAAGGATGGGGTTAGGAAAAGGATTCATTGATATGATTAAAGTACTATACAAGGACCCATCGGCCAGGATTACAACAGGCACATTCATCTCCGATATCTTTCCGGTATCACGCTCAGCCAGACAGGGTTGCCCTCTTAGTCCCGGACTATTCGATCTATCATTAGAACCTTTAGCACAATTTATAAGACAATCCCAACACATAGAACCAATAGTAATCAAGGGCACACATCTTAAAATTAGTTTATATGCGGACGACGTAATATTGTTCATGCAAAACCCCAACAACACATTGCCGCATATACTCAAGTTGATAGAAAACTTTGGTGATTTATCGGGTTTTAAAATAAATTGGCCTAAGTCGGCGTTTCTTCCTCTTAACACCAGTGCAAAAAAAGACACAACCCTCCCAGGTGCGATACCCATGGTCAAACATTTCAGATGCTTGGGTGTGGAAATATTTCCCACCATAAGACAAACGGTGAAGCACAATTACACAAAAATACAGAACAAAATCAAAGACGACCTGGACAGGTGGGCAAAACTTAAAAACTCAGTACAGGCAAGGGTATCAATAGTTAAGATGGATGTATTACCAAGAATCAATTTCTTCAGCTCAATGCTTCCGTTACCTCCTCCAGAGGGCTACTGGAAAAGATTACAAACCTCCACATACAAATTTATTTGGAATAACAAACCACCTCGCATAAAAAGATCCACCGCACAGAGAAATAAAGCAGACGGTGGCATGGCAGTCCCAGATTTTTTACAATATTTTAAGGCCTTCACTTTAAGACCAGTGAAGATATGGTCTGATCCCCAGGCTTTGGTATCTTGGAGAGAATTAGAAGAAAACATGGTAGCCCCACAGAGACTGGAAGACATAGCACACACTAAACTTTCAATCAAGCATTGTGAGCGAGAATTTGGCCCAATAATTACCCATGCAATCAGAACATGGCGGGAAACACAAAAGAAATATCCTAAACCTCAAGAATGGCATAATCACACTCCCATATTCAATAACAATGCACTCTTAATGGGAAAACGACCTATAAGATTCCCTATATGGGAAGAGAAAGGCATACACACATTAGGGGATATTTTTAATAACAAGGGCCTCTGTAGTTATGTCGAAATATGTATAAAGTTTAACCTCACCGAGTCCACATGGCTTTTTTACATACAGTTACGACTTTGTATGAGATCTCACGGTGTTCCATTACTCGTACCAATTGAACACCACAGATACCACAAATTTTTCTATGAAAGAGATACATTGGGAGGTTTTGTATCAAGTTTTTATTATCAATTACTAACGTCCTCGTATGAAACCCTTCAAATAGACACTGTCTGGAGGAGGGATATACCAGACCTGGAATATGACTTTGATTGGCAAGGAGCCTGGGCAAATGTCCGACTTACATCAAGGAACCCGGATCATCAACAAATCAATCTGAACTATATTCACAGGACATACTTGACTCCTATAAGGCTGTGCAAAATGGGGCTTATACAAGACTCCAAATGCTCCCAATGTACAAATGGGGACGAAGGAACATTTATGCACATGTATTGGGACTGCCCACCAGTTAAGGCATTCTGGAAAGATGTATCCCAACAATTATCAACACTCGTATTTTGGAATATACCTGTACACCCCGCGGTATTACTATTGAATGATGTTTTTGAGTTTGCAGTGAATCCACAACTAAAAAGATTGGTTTTATCGGGTATCACAGTAGCTAAAAAACTGATCGCATCACGTTGGTTTCAACCGGAAAAAATTTGCCGAAAAGTGTGGTTTCTTACATATCTTGATGTGATATATCAAGAAATATCTACAGCAAGAATTCTGGGGCTCAATGAATCCAAAATGTCAATGTGGTTAGAAGTGGTGGAGAGAATAAAAGCTAGCTTATAATGGTGGTGTCTGGTTAGGAGTGAGGGATAATGGAGGTACTATCCAAGAGGGGGTCTGGGAGGGGGGGGTTTGAGCTGGAGCATATGTGTGTAGGGTTTTAGAAAATAGGTATTAGGGGTATATTATATACTAACATTTATATAATTGTAATTTCGCTGGATATACACTGTATACGGCTAAAATGTTATTATAGACTATTTTTGTTTTATCCTGTTTCTGTACTTGCATATATTATAACCACCTTTACTGAAAGTTTCATTATGCATTGTGTGTTGAGTACTGACTTTTAATAATTTTTTGTTTTGCAATAATAAAAAAATATAAAAAAAAAAAGAAGGTTAACCTTTCACTACCACACTACAGAAGGTTAACCCTTTCACTACCACACTACAGAAGGTTAACCTTTCACTGCCACACTACAGACGGTTAACCTTTCACTACCACACTACAGACGGTTAACCTTTCACTGCCACACTACATAAGGTTAACCTTTCACTTCCACACTATAGAAGGTTAACCCTTTCACTATCACACTACAAAGGGTTAACCCTTTCACTACCACACTACATAAGGTTAACCCTTTCACTACCACACTACAGAAGGTTAACCCTTTCACTACCACACTACAGAAGGTTAACCTTTCACTACCACACTACAGAAGGTTAACCTTTCACTGCCACACTACATAAGATTAACCTTTCACTTCCACACTATAGAAGGTTAACCCTTTCACTATCACACTGCAAAGGGTTAACCCTTTCACTACCACACTACAGAAGGTTAACACTTTCACTACCACATTACAGAAGGTTAATCTTTCACTACCACACTACAGAAGGTTAACCTTTTCACTACAACACTACAGAAGGTTAACCCTTTCACGACCACGGTACAGAAGGTTAACCTTTCACTACCACACTACAGAAGGTTAACCTTTCACTACCACACTACAGAAGGTTAACCTTTCACTGCCACACTACAGAAGGTTAACCTTTCACTACCACACTACAGAAGGTTAATCCTTTAACTACCACACTACAGAAGGTTAACCTTTCACTACCACACTACATAAGGTTAACCTTTCACTACCACACTACAGAAGGGTAACCTTTCACTACCACACTACAGAAAGGTTAACCTTTCACTACCACACTACAGAAAGGTTAACCCTTTCACTACCACACTACAAAGGGTTAACCCTTTCACTACCATACTACAGAAGGTTAACCTTTCACTACCACACTACATAAGGTTAACCTTTCACTACCACACTACAGAAGGTTAACCTTTCACTACCACACTACAGAAAGGTTAACCTTTCACTACCACACTACAGAAAGGTTAACCCTTTCACTACCACACTACAAAGGGTTAACCCTTTCACTACCATACTACAGAAGGCGCCCCTTCATCAATGGAGGCCAACACAGTATTCCAATACACATCTCACTACATCCTGCGCATATACGTATATCACGGAGACCACGTCTCGTCCTTTGTGTATAACCTTGACACTCGCAATGGATAGGTTTGTTGTCAGAAGCGCGGAGAGAGAGAAAAAGCATGGATTTTCCTTGCAGACAAAAACAACCCATTGACAGAGAAATGTGCTGATAATGATATATTATCTAGTCGACATCTTTGACCGCCTCAATGCGTTGAATCTGGGACTACAAACTCGGGACACAGACCTGTTTGGACTAAAATGGAGAGCTGGATTAATTAAGGAACTCCAATTTGTGGCACTCCAGGATAATCAGCAGAGATTTGGGGGTATTTACTCAGCTTGATGGCTTTTTTGGAGGAAAACAATTATTTGAAGCCCATCATCTGTAGCCACATAGAAGGGCTCATTGAACAATTTCGGAACTATTTTCCCGAAAGAGAGAGCACGGACAATTTGGACAACTGGATCCTAGATCCGTTCATTACGCATGACACAAACAGGTCTCCCACTGTCTGAGCAGGAGGCACAAATTGATCTTTCATGTGACGAGCAAGTCAAGTTCACAACGCAGCCACGTATCAGTGAAGAAGGCACGGCAGCGCCTCTACTTCCTTAGCCGCCTAAGGAAGTTCAAAGTGAGTCAGAAGATCCTCAAGAACTTCTACTTGTGCACAATAGAGAGCATCCTGACTGGTAACAGCACCTCCTGGTTTGGGAATAGCACAGCACACGACCGCAGCAGACTACAGAGAGTGGCCCGATCAGCCAAACGCACAATTGGAGGGGGCTTCCCACTCTCCAGGACATTTATAACAAGCATTGCAGGGCCAAGGCTAAGAGAATAATCAAAGACTCTAGTGACCCAAACAACTGCCTCTTTGAATAGCTGCGGTCAGGCAAGCGCTACCGGAGTCTCATGGCCAGTACAGCGAGACTCAGAAGGAGCTTCTATCCCCAGGCCATCAGGATGCTCAATGGTCTATGTAACAACCTATCATCTACATTGCACACACATCCACATGCACACACTCACTTTTAAACAAACACACACCTTAACACTCACTTTAGACACTTTACACTACATTATATGTATCTATTATTAAAGAGATTTGCACTACATTCATACCTCATTTGCATTCGCACCTTACCAGTTTTGTGCCTCATTTTCTGCATTGTACCTCACTGTACTTAGATTGCACCTAGGTTGTACTTTAGATTGTATATTGTATTGCATATCGTATATATTTATTTTATTTAACCTTTTTTTGACCAGGTAGTCACTTGAGATCAATGATCTCTTATTATTATTTTTTTACGGTATGAAGCACACTCTCAGGGGCTCATACAGAACCAAGCATTTCACCGTAAAGTATGTGAAATTTATTGTGACAATTAATAAACATACTTGAAACTTGCAACTATCATGGAACTGTTCAAATGTACAAGCACACCCTTCCCATTAAGTCTTATTTTTTTATGTTCTGGCAACATATTTGGGCTAAATATGCCTAGTTTTATAAATATGTATAAGAAACAATTCCGTTGCTTTTGTTGATAATATTCATTAATTCCATTGATAACATAGTGCTGTAATAAAATGTTCTAATAAATATGCATGATCAAGTTCAACAACGTGTGCTTTTATTTTGATATTCCCTATTTCCACTTTGAAATTACGCGATACATTAAGTGTTGGGTCGCCAAAAAGAATCCTAAATAAAAAGGGTTGTGGTATAAAAAAGTTAACCCCTGATGTAAAGTAACTGAGTACTGTTACTTGTGTGCTGTACTTACAGTGAGTACAATTCAATGTAAGTGTAGGTACTTTTTAAGAAGAGCTTATCAGCATAATTGGACCACCAAGAGCTTAAGCATATCCTTTGGTTAAAAGTCCCTAGTCCCATATATAAAGGTCTCTCTCTCTCTCTCTCTCTCTCTCTCTCTCTCTCTCTCTCTCTCTCTCTCTCTCTCTCTCTCTCTCTCTCTCTCTCTCTCTCTCTCTCTCTCTCTCTCTCTCCTCTCTCTCTCTCTCTCTCTCTTCTCTCTCTCTCTCTCTCTCTCTCTCTCTCTCTCTCTCTCTCTCTCTCTCTCTGTCTCTCTCTCTCTCTCTCTCAGTGCATGCTGGGAGCGAGATTGGAGATTGGAGATTTCTTTATCTATATATTTAGTTAATTTTATTATGCTATATTGTAATTATAGTGAAGTGTTAGTTTGCTGTGTGTTTGGTGTGTACAGGGTTAAGTGGGGAGTTTGTTTGTTTGGCAGTCGCCAGGTTGTGCCGCTGGTTGGCGTGAGACGCCAGTATGGAGTTTGCCAAACTCGGCAGGAAGCATGGTGTAAAGATTAATGCTCTTAATGTGTCCGTAGAGGACTGCAGCTTGGCAGTAGCTGAAGTTGTTGGGCATAAAAGTGTTAAATCAGCTGCGAGAATGAATGGTGGAGTGGTGATTTTTCTCGATTGTTTGGACAAGGTGAACTCGGTGGTAGAATCCGGAATTAGTATCGATGATGCATTCATTGCCGTGGCGCCTCTCTCCACACCAGGCAGAAGGATTAACATAAATAACATCCCGCCATTCATAAGTGACGAAATACTAATAAATCAACTTGCACGACATGGGAGGATAATTTCCCTGATAAGGAAACTGTCGTCTGGATGCAAATCTCCGCTGTTAAAACATGTTATCTCACATAGACGCCAGGTTTGAATGATTCTCGAGAACAGCGGAGAAGAGCGTGATTTGGTTTAAAAATTAAGAGTTGATGATTTGACTATGTCGTTTTTGTGAACTCTGGAAACTCAAAGTGTTTCAAGTGTGGAGAGGAGGGACATATGGTGCGCGATTGTCCGAGGGGAGAGGCGGGAGCCGCACGATCTCAGCCCCGGGAGGAACGTAGCACTGCGCGCAGTGCACGTACAGAAGAGGGAGGAGTGTGGCAGCGTAGAGCTGCGAGCAGTGCAGGTACAGAGGAGCAGGTACATTCATACCTCATTTGCATTCGCACCTTACCAGTTTTGTGCCTCATTTTCTGCATTGTACCTCACTGTACTTAGATTGCACCTAGGTTGTACTTTAGATTGTATATTGTATTGCATATCGTATATATTTATTTTATTTAACCTTTTTTTGACCAGGTAGTCACTTGAGATCAATGATCTCTTATTATTTTTTTTTACGGTATGAAGCACACTCTCAGGGGCTCATACAGAACCAAGCATTTCACCGTAAAGTATGTGAAATTTATTGTGACAATTAATAAACATACTTGAAACTTGCAACTATCATGGAACTGTTCAAATGTACAAGCACACCCTTCCCATTAAGTCTTATTTTTTTATGTTCTGGCAACATATTTGGGCTAAATATGCCTAGTTTTATAAATATGTATAAAGAAACAATTCTGTTGCTTTTGTTGATAATATTCATTAATTCCATTGATAACATAGTGCTGTAATAAAATGTTCTAATAAATATGCATGATCAAGTTCAACAACGTGTGCTTTTATTTTGATATTCCCTATTTCCACTTTGAAATTACGCGATACATTAAGTGTTGGGTCGCCAAAAAGAATCCTAAATAAAAAGGGGTTGTGGTATAAAAAAGTTAACCCCTGATGTAAAGTAACTGAGTACTGTTACTTGTGTGCTGTACTTACAGTGAGTACAATTCAATGTAAGTGTAGGTACTTTTTAAGAAGAGCTTATCAGCATAATTGGACCACCAAGAGCTTAAGCATATCCTTTGGTTAAAAGTCCCCTAGTCCCATATATAAAGGTCTCTCTCTCTCTCTCTCTCTCTCTCTCTCTCTCTCTCTCTCTCTCTCTCTCTCTCTCTCTCTCTCTCTCTCTCTCTCTCTCTCTCTCTCTCCTCTCTTCTCTCTCTCTCTCTCTCTCTCTCTCTCTCTCTCTCTCTCTCTCTCAGTGCATGCTGGGAGCGAGATTGGAGATTGGAGATTTCTTATCTATATATTTAGTTAATTTTATTTATGCTATATTGTAATTATAGTGAAGTGTTAGTTTGCTGTGTGTTTGGCGTGTACAGGGTTAAGTGGGGAGTTTGTTTGTTTGGCAGTCGCCAGTTGTGCCGCTGGTTGGCGTGAGACGCCAGTATGGAGTTTGCCAAACTCGGCAGGAAGCATGGTGTAAAGATTAATGCTCTTAATGTGTCCGTAGAGGACTGCAGCTTGGCAGTAGCTGAAGTTGTTGGGCATAAAAGTGTTAAATCAGCTGCGAGAATGAATGGTGGAGTGGTGATTTTTCTCGATTGTTTGGACAAGGTGAACTCGGTGGTAGAATCCGGAATTAGTATCGATGATGCATTCATTGCCGTGGCGCCTCTCTCCACACCAGGCAGAAGGATTAACATAAATAACATCCCGCCATTCATAAGTGACGAAATACTAATAAATCAACTTGCACGACATGGGAGGATAATTTCCCTGATAAGGAACTGTCGTCTGGATGCAAATCTCCGCTGTTAAAACTGTTATCTCACATAGACGCCAGGTTTGAATGATTCTCGAGAACAGCGGAGAAGAGCGTGATTTGGTTTAAAAATTAAGAGTTGATGATTTTGACTATGTCGTTTTTGTGAACTCTGGAAACTCAAAGTGTTTCAAGTGTGGAGAGGAGGGACATATGGTGCGCGATTGTCCGAGGGAGAGGCGGGAGCCGCACAATCTCAGCCCCGGGAGGAACGTAGCACTGCGCGCAGTGCACGTACAGAAGAGGGAGGAGTGTGGCAGCGTAGAGCTGCGAGCAGTGCAGGTACAGAGGAGGGAGTGAGAGACGCATGGTCTCAGCAGCGCAAGGCTGCGGGTAGTGAAGGTACAGAGAAGGGAGGAGTGAGAGACGCTGCTCCCCCTTCAACCAGTGGCGAGGTAACAGGGAGAGCAGAGGTTTTTTGGTCCCCCCAACACCGCGTCGGAGAAAGAAAGAGATAAGGAAAATATGACAAGTGACAGTGAAGTAATAGGGAAAAAGCCGAATGTGGTAGACAATGTAAACAGTCAGACAGTGGATGATGTGGTGGGAAGTAGTGATGGAGGGGTGGGGGAAAATGTACTTTTATTATTTGAAAAGGAAAAAGAAAGTGGCAACAGTGGCTCTCAGGATAAAGAAGGAGTGACAAGTTTGGTCAAAGAGAGTCAGGAGGATGTAGAAGGCACAGTTTCCTCTCAGTCCAGCATGGGCAAGGATGAGGAGGGCACAAGTCCTGAGGAAAATGAGTTTCCCAATGATTCCCAAGTGTCTGATTCACAACAGATTTTTTTTATGCAGTCAGGCAGATTGGACTGAAGCGCGGAGCATCGAGGGACAAGACCTGTTGCAGGATTATTTCAGTGGAACGGAGGGTCCTGATGAGGCGGATGTTGACCGAACTGGCTATGGGGCGACAATAATATGTTCATGAGGCATGGTTTCTACCTTTAGCCTTTAATCGGCGTGGTTTATTATTTACATTTCACAACAGCAGCACATGAGATCTCCTCTCCGTGAGAGGTAGGTGGGAAGAGACAGAGGGGGAGTCGGCATCAGCTTATATACCCTCTACCTGGCGGTAACATTAACAGCTCCGCCTATAGCGCCCTCCAGTGGAAACAGTTATGCATAGTTAGACAGTTACTCAGTTACTAGCAATCATATAACCTCTAACTTTAACAGGGGATCTGTTCCATGCGCTGGGTAACAAAATGGACAAACTGGACTGACGGGACCCTTCTTGGGTTGCTCATATGTTGTTCTTGCTGAAATACATGTGTTGAATGGAAATATGGACACTTTTTTTTTGTTTGGGTGGAGCTTCAATGAAGTTTTTTGTTGTGTTGCAGAAGGACAGTTGTATTTTAGCACTTTTTTATGTGAGATCTCATGTGGTTTTAAGTATAATGGGACACATGTTGCCCAATATAATGTGTAGTTATTTAATTGTATTGACACACATTGTAATGAGAATTATGTAAATAAATGTTTTTTCTAAAATAAAATAAAATCTCTCTCTCTCTCTCCCCCCCCCCCCCCCCCCCCCAACCACCTTACCTACTCCAGAACTCACCCTATCCTCAACCCATGTCAATGAACTCTGAACTGTGTAGCCTCTACTCAACACATACTTAGGGGCGACAGTGGCTCGGGAGGTAGAGCGGTCATCTGGTTCAATCCCGTTCCTCCCGGGAACCGCGTCAAAGTGTCCTTGAGCAAGACACTTAATTAACGCCTAACTGCTCCTGATGAACAGGTCAGCACCTTGCATGGTTGCCTCCGCCGTCAGTGTGTGAATGTGTGAGCGAATGGGTAAAATGTGAGGAACAAATTGTAAAGCGCTTTGGATAAAAGCTGTTATATAAATGCAACATTTACCATTTACCCTTTACTGCCTACAACTGTCTTACACTACACCAGTCTACCTGCATTATACCACTATATCCAATCTATAGTCTATTCATATAATACTGTATAATAACAATGTATAATAACACTGTACACACTCTATTTATCTATATCTGTATATATATCCTTACTTACTACCTCATCCTATATTATATTCTATTGTATTTGTATTCTAATTGAATTAATTTAGTATATATATTCCATTTGATTTTATTCTACTTTAATTGACCAAATGAACAAGACAAAATCATTGTATGTGCAAGCTTACTTGGCAATAAAGACTTTTCTGATTCTGATTCTGATTAAACCACTGGCTAGACTGATTTATTACCATAGTGTATTTATACCCGTGCCTATAATAATACATACAATAGCTTAGCATATTTACTCCGTAGCTTTGTCATATATAGCTACTTCATATATTGACGTAATACACAAAGCACGTTGCTGCTACTTTGTATGACTCTGGTTTGATGACAACTTAATTTAGTTGTACTCTGTAAATTTGTACTCTCTACAACAGAGACGGGGGTATAGAGGCTTCTAGAATGTATAATCTGAGTGGGGGGTCTTTTCAGCAAACACCTTAAAATACGTGTTTAGGGCACCTCAAATGCCTGTATTAACTTGTTGAAAAGGACTAAAGTAAATACTTTAAATACAGGATTGGATGCTCCACATCATTGAAATACAAGAACATCATGATAGAATGTGTGCTTTTGACAGTTAAAGGACCAGACCAGTCTTTTTGACATCTGGTCCAAGTCATTCTTTCCTTGATAAAACATGTTTTACTGTTATTGAAAAATGTGGTAGTTATTTAGTTGTTTTCTGCCGATTCACCATTTCTGCCATTGGCTTCCAGTGTATCTGTGTCTTAAATATAATATAAACTAAAAAAGTCACAATATAAACTAAAGAAAGTCACAATTATAAACTAAAGAAAGTCACTACATGAACTAAAGAAAGTCACTACATAAACTAATGAAAGTCACTACATAAACTAATGAAAGTCACTACATAAACTAATGAAAGTCACTACATAAACTAATGAAAGTCACTACATAAACTACAGAAAGTCACTACATAAACTAATGAAAGTCACTACATAAACTAATAAAAGTCACTACCTAAACTAAAGAAAGTCACTACATAAACTAATGAAAGTCACTACATGAACTAAAGAAAGTCACTACCTAAACTAAAGAAAGTCACTACATAAACTAATGAAAGTCACTACCTAAACTAAAGAAAGTCACTACATAAACTAATGAAAGTCACTACATAAACTAATGAAAGTCACTACCTAAACTAAAGAAAGTCACTACATAAACTAATGAAAGTCACTACATGAACTAAAGAAAGTCACAACATAAACTAATGAAAGTCACTACATAAACTACAGAAAGTCACAACATAAACTAATGAAAGTCACTACATAAACTAATGAAAGTCACTACATAAACTAATGAAAGTCACTACATAAACTAATGAAGTCACAACATAAACTAATGAAAGTCACTACATAAACTAATGAAAGTCACTACATAAACTAATGAAAGTCACTACATAAACTAATGAAAGTCACTACATGAACTAAAGAAAGTCACTACATAAACTAATGAAAGTCACTACATAAACGAATGAAAGTCACAATATAAACTAATGAAAGTCACTACATAAACTAATGAAAGTCACTACATAAATTAAAGAAAGTCACTACATAAACTAATGAAAGTCACTACATAAACTAATGAAAGTCACAATATAAACTAATGAAAGTCACTACATAAACTAAAGAAAGTCACAATATAAACTAATGAAAGTCACTACATAAACTAATGAAAGTCACCACATTATACCAACATGCTAACATCCTATTTGTCACCTGTTTTCTGAAAGATGTTGCCATTGTGATGTAATACAGTATAGAAGAATAGAACCAGAAGAATAGAAGACTAGAACAAGAAGAATAGAAGACTAGAACAAGAAGAATAGAAGACTAGAACAATAAGAATAGAAGACTAGAACAAGAAGAATAGAAGACTAGAACAATAAGAATATAACTCAAGGTCATGTTAGAATCTTACAGTGCAAAAGAAGACACTACACCAATCATTACTTATCACCAAAAACAAACACTAATGAGGATCTTGCTGGATTTTCTTCCAGCAGAATTTGGATTGGGTGATATACTATCAGGGTAGTTCTACGTTTACTGTATCGTGTAAGTATTTGTGTACGTTCTCAATCCGCAATCATCAGCGATTCAGCTTGATCCTATACAGTTCTTTTTTATTCATTTTATTTATTTTATTTTATTTCTTCTAGATTCATGATCATTCATTTTTATTGTCATTTGTATGACTTGACAGCTC
>NW_028174814.1:0-17500 GCF_963971535.1 Notolepis coatsorum
CCAGGAGCTCAGAAACTAGAGGAAGGGAGCGAGAGAGAGAGAGAGAGAGAGAGAGAGAGAGAGAGAGAGAGAGAGAGAGAGAGAGAGAGAGAGAGAGAGAGAGAGAAAAGCGCTGTAGTCACGCTGATGGATCATGGAGTACCTGTCTGTTTATTTTCTAAAGGAATGTCTCCGGGTGGCCTTTCACCCTCCTTCATCTATTCTCTACCCCTGGTCTGTGTAACGGACGCTGACCTGGGCCTTAGACATCCCATACAGACCCCCCCCCCCCCCCCGAACCCCCCACCCCCAACCCCCACCCCCACCCCCCACCCCCACCCCCCCCCACCCCCAACCCCAACAAACTCTCTGTACACTCAGAGGAAAAAGGGAGGCCATCCTTTTTGTGTGCTCATAGTCCATCTTTTTTTGTTAGGTCATGTGTCTTGAGTGTCCATTTGTGTGTGTTAGTGAGTGTCCTGTGTGTGTGTGTGTGTGTGTCTGTGTGTGTGTGTGTGTGTGTGTGTGTGTGTGTGTGTGTGTGTATGTGTGTGTGTGTGTGTGTGTGTGTGTGTGTGCCTCTGTCCAAAGCAAATTTGCTCAGTTAACTCTTTGACAATGCCCATGTTTGGGGGCAGAATAAGGACATGACCTCTCTGCCTATTCACATCTGTGAAGTCTGGTGTAGAGGTGGGGGGGGGGGGGTCATTGGTCAGTGAGGGCTGGAGCGACTGAAGGACATAGTATGACGACTACATTGAAATTAGGGAGCTCTGCCCATATTTATTATACTTCGAACAGGGGAGAGTACTGATCTAGGATCAGTGTTGAGGTCACACGACCATATACACCTCACTATGGCTCTACTGATCTAGGATCAGCGCTCAGGTCACATGACCATATACACACCTCACTATGGCTCTACTGATCTATTGATCTACTGATCTACTGATTTGCGAAACTGATTGGCCAGTGTCATTTCTGGTTATGTGACATGTACGCCCAATCGTGGGACCGCAAGTTTCTACACTGGTTAGGCTTAGGCGCTCTTTCCAAGTTGGTTAAGGTTAGAGTTTGTCTTAGAGCAGGGCGATAGAACGCCTGCCCTGATTCCGACGGTTAAGCTTAGGCACTCTTTCGAAGTTGGTTAAGGTTAGGGTTAGGCGATAGAACGCCAGGTGCTTTGCAGGCTGTTCGACGCGGAAATGGGCAAAGACACAGCTCGTCACGCTATTGGGCGCACATGTCACATGACCAGAAACGTCAGTGGCCAATCAGATTCGCAAATCGCCGAACTCTGTTGTAGAAAATATAGACGCGTCCCGGGTTCGACTCCCGGACCCGGCGACCTTTGCCGAATGTCTTCCCCCGTCTATCTCCCATACTTCCTCTCTCTCTCTCTCTCTCTCTCGTCTCTCTCTCTCTCTCTCTCTCTCTCTCTCTCTCTCTCTCTCTCTCTCTCTCTCTCTCTCTCTCTCTCTCTCTCTCTCTCTACCGGACTGCCCGGTAACAAAAACCAATAAAACATCTACCAAAAACATAAAAAAATATGATACTCTAAATAAAATATATATAATATACAGTACATCCTAATTAAACAATAGAGAATATACAATATGCCCTAATTAAACAATATATTATACAGTACACCCTAATTAAATAATATAGAATATACAGATGCCCTAATTAAACAATATAGAATATACAGTACACCTTAATGAAACAACAACAACACAGAATATAGAGTATGCCCTAATTAAACAATATAGAATATAGAGTACATCCTAATTAAACAATATAGAATATAGAGTACATCCTAATTAAACAATATAGAATATAGAGTGCATCCTAATTAAACAATATAGAATATACAATACGTCCTAATTAAAAAACACAGAATATACATTACGCCATAATTAAACAATATAGAATATATAGTACACCCTAATTAAACAACAACACATAATATACAGTACACCCTAATTAAACAACATAGAATATACAGTATGTCCTAATTTAACAACACAGAATATACAGTATGTCCTAATTAAACAATATAGAATATTCAGTACGCCCTAATTAAACAACATAGAATATACAGTATGCACTAATTAAACAATATAGAATATATAGTATGGGCTAATTAAACAACAACATCGAAAATACAGTATGCCCTAATTAAACAATATAGAATATACAGTAGGTCCTAATTAAACAATATAGAATATACAGTAGGTCCTAATTAAACAATATAGAATATACAGTATGAATGAATGAATGAATGAATGAATGAATGAATGAATGAATGAATGAAAACTTTATTTAACAGATTACAGAATGGGTACAATACAGTACGGCTCAATACACACAATTGTTAAGGGGATGCAGACCTGAGAAAGATGTTTGTCTTGTTTCCATCAGGGTCCCCCATTTTCAATTCATATAGACATTTATGACATACACAACATACATGACATTTATGGCATAGGGACATATAGGTATTTAGTACTGATACATTTGTGACATAAACGGTATTCAATTATACAGTACTGTTACCCCTAGATCCTGACAGAGTATATACATATGATGGGGAGGGGACTGTACATTAGGAGGGGGTAATAATAATAATAATTTAGGACCTGCTCCGAGGTCATCAATTGGCACACATGCGATGCATGCATGCAATTCGTATCTGCGATTAACCCATCCCGTCGTCCTTCCCCCCCAAGGGCAGCCGGGAGCAGACAGGCGTCAACGTGAGCCGCGCCAGGGGACCAATCCAAGTGCTCCTGTCCGTCTTCGTCAAGGACGCCACAGCGTTAGCGATCTGTTGTTGTGCATGTTTTTCCATTGGGTTTATCTTATCGGGGGGGAAACCCTTGCGAGCACGGGGAGAACATACACATGCGGTGGGGAGGAGACTGTCTATTAGGAGGTGGTGGGGGTTTTGGGCATTTACGGTGGCCAGTTTCGAATTGCAGCCTCCCGTAGGTGCTCTTTAAGAGCGGTTTTGAATGTGGGTAGGGATTAACATTCCTTTACAGCTTTGGGTAGGGCGTTCCACATTGATGTGGCATAATTGTGAAACGTGTTTAGTCCCTTGTTTGAGCCGAATCTGGGTTTAACATGATTTGTTGAGCTTCCTCTGGTGTAGTGGTTGTGGTATTCACTGACCTTTGGGAAGTATTTTGACATGTACATGGGTACCTTAGTCGTATAGTGTATCTTGTAGACCAGGCCCATTGCAAGTTGCTGTACTCTGTCGTCTACTCTAAGCCATCCTAGGTTGTCAAAGTGGGCAGGGGTGAGGTGGGTTCTGGGGGTAAGGTCAAGTAGTAGTCTGACCAGTTTGTTTTGTGATGTTTGTAATCTTCTTTTTAGTGCCTTTGAGGTGCTTTGGTACCATGAGGTGCATGCATAGTCATAGTACCCTTGAATGAGTGCTCCTGCCAGAGTCTTCAGGGTATTCTTGTTTACCAGAGAGGAGATCCGGTACAAGAATCTAGTTCGTTGGTTGACTTTTTTTATTACATTGGATGCCATTTTGTCACAGGAAAGATTTGCCTCTATATTAAACAATATAGAATATACAGTAGGTCCTAATTAAACAATATATAATATACAGTAGGTCCTAATTAAACAACAACATAGAATATACAGTACACCTTAATTAAACAATATAGAAAATACAGTACACCTTAATTAAACAACAACATAGAATACACAGTACGTCCTAATTAAACAACATAGAATGTACAGCATGCCTTAATTAAATAATAACACAGAATATACAGTACGCCCTGATAAAACAACGACACAGAATATACAGTACGCCCTGATAAAACAACGACACAGAATATACAGTACGCCCTGATAAAACAACGACACAGAATATACAGTACGCCCTGATAAAACAACGACACAGAATATACAGTACGCCGTGATAAAACAACGACACGGAATATACAGTACGCCCTGATAAAACAACGACACAGAATATACAGTACGCCCTGATAAAACAACGACACAGAATATACAGTACGCCCTGATAAAACAACGACACAGAATATACGGTACGCCCTGATAAAACAACGACACAGAATATACAGTACGCCCTGATAAAACAACGACACAGAATATACAGTACGCCCTGATAAAACAACGACACAGAATATACAGTACGCCCTGATAAAACAACGACACAGAATATACAGTACGCCCTGATAAAACAACGACACAGAATATACGGTACGCCCTGATAAAACAACGACACAGAATATACGGTACGCCCTGATAAAACAACGACACAGAATATACGGTACGCCCTGATAAAACAACGACACAGAATATACAGTACGCCGTGATAAAACAACGACACAGAATATACGGTACGCCCTGATAAAACAACGACACAGAATATACGGTACGCCCTGATAAAACAACGACACAGAATATACAGTACGCCCTGATAAAACAACGACACAGAATATACGGTACGCCCTGATAAAACAACGACACAGAATATACAGTACGCCCTGATAAAACAACGCCACAGAATATACAGTACGCCCTGATAAAACAACGACACAGAATATACGGTACGCCCTGATAAAACAACGACACAGAATATACAGTACGCCCTGATAAAACAACGACACAGAATATACAGTACGCCCTGATAAAACAACGACACAGAATATACGGTACGCCCTGATAAAACAACGACACAGAATATACGGTACGCCCTGATAAAACAACGACACAGAATATACGGTACGCCCTGATAAAACAACGACACTGAATATACGGTACGCCCTGATAAAACAACGACACAGAATATACGGTACGCCCTGATAAAACAACGACACAGAATATACGGTACGCCCTGATAAAACAACGACACAGAATATACGGTACGCCCTGATAAAACAACAACACAGAATATACGGTACGCCCTGATAAAACAACGACACAGAATATACGGTACGCCCTGATAAAACAACGACACAGAATATACGGTACGCCCTGATAAAACAACGCCACAGAATATACGGTACGCCCTGATAAAACAACGACACAGAATATACGGTACGCCCTGATAAAACAACGACACAGAATATACAGTACGCCCTGATAAAACAACGACACAGAATATACAGTACGCCCTGATAAAACAACGACACAGAATATACGGTACGCCCTGATAAAACATACATGGATCACGGGCAACGAGGTAGCAATACAAAGATCTGAGTTTGGAAGGGGAGGGGGGGGGGGGGGTTAAGGGGGGGGGGGATGGGGTGAGGGGGGAGGGGGGGGGGGGGGGGGGCAGAGAGACTTGATGGACAACTCCACAGCTCAGCGAAGGCAGAGCTTTCACTTAAAAATGGTGCCTGCGCTGTCTCAAAAGGTCAGAGCCCAGAACACTAACACACTACATTAATCATGAGAGGCTGCGCGGCTTACCTGTCTAGCGTTTCAACCGGGGCCGTACAGTTAACCTCAATTATGCTTGATTACGAGGTGTGGAAGACACAGGGCCCGGGGATCTGTCTCACAAAAGATCAGGCATCAATAATGCAATCTCAGATTGGATGTGCCCCCGTCTGTCAGCGTGCGGAGACCGGAGCGTGGCGGATAAGGGGAAACGTACACTACACCCGCCGGCTGGTCTGGGACCAGTTACTTACCAGAGGTCACGGCAGGGTAGAGGGAGACTTGTTCTTCTGGACCCGCCGCGCTGGTTGGGAATCCATTTTGTGGACGCAGTCATGTTGTGCAAGTGTTGGGGTTCCTCTCTCTGGCTCCACGGTCTCTATGTGACTGGAGAGCCAGACACACACACAGTGTTGGGGTTCCTCTCTCTGGCTCCGCGGTCTCTATGTGACTGGAGAGCCAGACACACACAGTGTTGGGGTTCCTCTCTCTGGCTCCACGGTCTCTATATGACTGGAGAGCCAGACACACACAGTGTTGGGGTTCCTCTCTCTGGCTCCACGGTCTCTATGTGACTGGAGAGCCAGACACACACAGTGTTGGGGTTCCTCTCTCTGGCTCCACGGTCTCTATGTGACTGGAGAGCCAGACACACACAGTGTTGGGGTTCCTCTCTCTGGCTCCACGGTCTCTATGTGACTGGAGAGCCAGACACACACAGTGTTGGGGTTCCTCTCTCTGGCTCCACGGTCTCTATGTGACTGGAGAGCCAGACACACACAGTGTTGGGGTTCCTCTCTCTGGCTCCACGGTCTCTATGTGACTGGAGAGCCAGACACACACACACAGGGCTGCTGACCACCGAGGACGCCGAGGTCATGTCCTCTGTATTTCTTCGAGTGTTTTCTTTTCGTTTTTCTTTTATTTCCTCCCGTAATCCCAATCGCCCGCCAGTTGATTATAGCTTATCTTAGGCTCTAACGTGCTTGTTCTTTAAAATGGTGTATTTGCTTATTTCTACATACTCTCGTCCCTAAACGGTCACGCAACACCGGGGGGGCGGGATCCACAAAGAATGGATTGCACGGTGCTAATTGCACCCTTACTTACAATTCATTATAAATTGAAACTGGGGGGACCCTGATGTAAACAAGACGAAAGTCTCTCTCTGGTCTGCATCCCGTTAACAATTGTGTGTATTGAGCCGTACCGTATTGTACCCATTCTGCAATCTGTTAATATGATTTTCAATCAATCAATCAATCAATCAATCAATCAATCAATCAATCAATCAATCAATCAATCAATCAATCAATCAATCAATCAATCAATCAATCAATCAATCACAGTGCAATCCATTCTTTGTGGATCCCGCCCCCAGTGTTGCATGGATTGGGTATGACTGGAAAGCTGAGACTCTTGTGGATGATGAGCCCAGCTGCAGTCATGTGTGATGATGTTAGTCCCCATTCAGTAGCCATTTCAATGTAGTGAGACCATTCTTTAAAACATTTTTTTTTTTTTTTTTTTACTTGAGCTCACTGTATACAATGACGTATTTGTGACTCTTGGATTATCACAGCCTCATGAAACTTTACAACCACTAACTAGAGACCGTTCAGTCAGAGGTTCTAAGGCTCAGTGTATTGAGAATAAAGAGGTGGTTCGGAGTCATGTTCAGAACAGAAGAGCTCACCATCTAATCGCCGATAAATGCAAATCTCCAGAAACCAAATCACAGCATACATTATTTAAGGTGTTCGGCAAGGCCTTGGTGTCTTAATGTCGTGTTTTGGAGGGATCTTTGCCCAGCATGTTCATCAATTCTTGAGTGGTCAAAATGGTTAAATGTGGCACCAAATTTGTTTAAACATAATTATATTATCAACCCTAAATTGCTGCAACAACTTATGATACATAATTGAGCATGGCAATGGCTGTCATTAGGCATAGCTATAATGTCCCAAGCCTCTATACAGGCACAATTCAAGACATAATGTTTACTTTATTGCATATCAATAGACAAAAGATTGACATAGTGTTGAGCTGCATCTAAGAGGATTTCTTAGGGTCCCACCCTTTCCAATGGACACCTGTATGTTAATTGTAAAATGTTTACTTTCCAGCACCTCTTTCTTCCCTTGTGTTAAACATGCCACATTTCTAATTCATTATGTCCCCTGCCTGGCGACCCCACGCCCAAAAGTACATTATAGGTAATAATTCTGAGCAGCTTGTTTAGGGTTAATAGGAAGACTTCAAACCCTGGCTAGACGCCAAGGAGTACCGCGTTTATGTCATTTTTCTCAAGCGCCTAAATGCGATTTCAGCCTGCCGAATCCACACAAAGACACCGACTGACACTAGGGGGTGCTGCAGCGGCCTCAGCACCCCTACTTCACAAAGTACTGTCCATGAGTCACTTATGTTAAGCGAAAGCTTCTGTCTTTGTTCTACTATATATACATATTTTTTTTGTATTATCTTTTCCCCCCCTCCTTTTTCCGTTTTTCTCCCATCCCAATGTTAGTCGTTATGCCAAATTACCAATCCCCTTCCTGGTCGTTGCGCACTCGACCCCCTACCATCGGTCCGGGAGGGCGGAGACTATCACATGCTTCCTCCGACACACGTGTACCCAGCCCACCGCTTCTTCTCACCTGGCAGCGCGGACTCTCACCGGGAGAGTGTAACGTGTGGAAGGTCACACTACCTCTCCTAGATCCTTCCCTAGCTGTGCAGGCGCCCTGACCGAACTGTAGGAGTCGCTGTTTACAACGACCAGGACCCACCCTCGCCGGGTTTCCCACCCGCTGACACTGCCAATTGTGTTAGTATGGACGGTCGACCAAGGTCTATTACAGCGGTTCCCAAACTTTTTTGGCCGTGCACCCCCTGTCACCTCCCGACCTAGCTGATGCACCCCCCAATGGGTTTCTGTAAGAATAGTGGACCAGAGACAGAATTATAATAATAACCGGTTTATTAATTAAATGCGCGCTAGCTAGACATACAGACATATAGACGTAAAGTACAAAGTAGTTTGAAGTATCCCTTTTAGGTTTTTTCAGTAACCTCTCCTTTCGGGAGGGTTACTTCGATATCAAGTCCTAGATTGATTAGATCAACACATTAGGTTTGGTTCAGACGTCTCTGAGGTTATCTCTAGCTAAAAGCTAGATTCAAGATTGGATATTGGATGTATCCTTTTATCACCAGTAAACTCTATTTCAGTTTATCATTTCAATGGGTAAATGTTTAAACATATCAATTTAAACCTTTAAATGTGCAGGGAACACAAATACCTTACTAGGTGAAATGCTCCTTTAAACTCTTCCTTTGAAGGTGTAACACAACAAAAGTACCAAATGGAATATTCTAGGTTATGGGAATGCAAATACCTTATTAGGTGAAGTTACCCTTTAAACCTTCTTTCTTTACAGGAGAACCATCAGTGATTCAACTATAATCAATGTCATCAATGGGATTCAAGTATCTTATTGGGTACATTTACCCTTTAACTCGTCCTCTTTACAAGAGAACATCAGTAGATCAGGTATCTTACTGGGCGTATTTACCCTTTAAGTCTCCCTTCTTATAGGAGAATATCAATAGTTCAAGTATCTTATCAGTGGTTCAAGTAGCTTATCAGTGGTTCAAGTAGCTTACTGGGTGTAATTACCCTTTAAGTCTCTCTTCTTGATTCTAGTGTACCCATATATCAAATTAAATCAAATCAAATACAAAATACAATATCAAAGTAACAAAAGGTGAACGGGGTCGAAGCCCTTGGAATGTCCTTGTGTTCTCGTTCAATCAGTTAAATCCGTGGGAGTTCCTATAATTCAAGTTCAATCAGTTTAATCCTACCGGACTGTTGAGGTAACAGGAGTTGGGCAACAGGGGTATTCACATCAGGCTGGCATTAGCCTTGAGCTATATCAGAGGTTCAGTGGGTTGGCTCGCCATCTTGTATCGGTCCGGCACACCGCCTCGTCCCCTCGTGGGCACACGTGGTGATGGAGGTGGTCTCGAACTGCTTCCAGGGTGGAACGGGGTGCTGGGGTAACCTTGTGAGCAGGCATTCAGAAAATAAAAGCTATTTACCATCTTTATCGCTTCATCATCTTTTCATTGCTTTCAGAATGAATAATCAATCAGGCTACCCTTAGCTAAGCTAAAGTAAGCTATCTTATCTCAGCACATGGGATCATATGCCACATGCTAATTTAGGCTAAAGTGCGCTAGCATGTGGAACATTCCCCACTCATATAAAACTCTCAAAAACATTCAAAATGTATATAGACCTTGTTCTTAACGTACAGCATATCAATACAATTATAAGTACTTCTGAAATGGTTCCTTCCCAGTTTCCATTTAACCAAATTGAGCTTGGGGTAGTTCGTGTATGACTTAAGAATGAAGCTACGTTAATCAGCTTGTAGCATGAAGCTAACCATTTTTGTACACTCGACAATTGAATAGCACACAATATTGATTTAACGCACCAAAATCGCAGGCTACTTTAACTGCAATGCTTCTTCGGTTTTGCAACTGGGGGAAACTTTTATAACTGTTTGATAACTGTTTTTATCATGCTATTTCCTATTTCGGCAGCAGCAACGTTCAGCTGCATGTCGGTCTCCGTGGAATGAGTGTCTGCATCTGCGCAGTAGCAAGACTCGCGCGCCGTAAAGCAAAACGTGGCTGATGTCTCACGTCATCTCACGTCATGACGCAATTAAAGGGCAATGCTGTAATTCAAAGGGACTTGGTACCCAATAATATTAACTACTTATTATATGTTCCTACATAATAGCATTAACTATTTACGTTCTTATAACTTAAATAGTTATGAATCTGAAACCTGGGTTCCACCATGTGTACATTTTAGATCATGGCTTGTTGTTTGGAAGTTTGAGTAATGGTTGAGAACGCTTGTCAGGTCATTTAGAAGCTGCCGTTTTGCTCACCTGCTCAATTTGTTTGACAGTGAGAGTGATTTCAATCCAATAAGAAACTGAACTGGAAAATAATAATAATAATAATAAAGAAACAGGCCATATCTGTGGCTTATTTTGTACAGATTCTATAGGCGTTGTCACTGACATTATTTCCTAATGATTGTTGTTGCTATCAAAATGCATCGATTTACGTCTTACAAAACTTCTTAGGGGAGCATAGCCCCCAAATCTACGACTTGTGACCTCAGTATTTAGAAAATCCTGGCAACGGCCTGACTACACACACACACACACGCACGCACACACACACACACACACACACACACACACACCACACACACACACACACGCACGCACGCACGCACGCACGCACGCACGCACGCACGCACGCACGCACGCACGCACGCACGCACGCACGCACGCACGCACGCACACACACACACACACACACACACACACACACGCACACACACACACACACACACACACACACACACACACACGCGCACACACACACACACACACACACACACACACACACCCGCACACACACACACACACAAAAACACTGACACACACACCCCGCATGGTGTACAAAAGAGAGTCTCGGGGTTCATACTGTCTTGGTAATTGCCTCATTACGTGTTGGTGAAGGATGGAACTGTTACAGATGTTTTATGACACGAGACTCTTTTCATTTTGTCTTCCTGCTTGAGGGACACTTTTATGGTGTGACTGCTTCTTCCATTCAAGAAGACAACTAACACACGCGTGCGCACGCACACACAGTCACATGGACACACTCATTCTGGCACACACTCAAGCACGCACGAACACACACACATGGATGCATGTGCACACACACACACACACACTCAATTACTCACTCACTCACACACACCCACACACGCACGCACGCACGCATGCACGCACGCACGCACACACACACACATATATGAGGGGCCGTTTAGGCCATATACCGTCACTGTCACATATACATATTGAAATGCGTCTCGTATGCTAGTGAAAAGCATTTGCGTATATACCAACACTGTCACGTATACTACTGAAGGCTGTCATGTATGCTATTGAAAAGCTGTCACGTATGCTACTGAAAAGTTCTTACGTATACTACGGAGATCTGTCACGTATGCTACTGAAAAGTTCTTACGTATACTACGGAGATCTGTCACGTATGCTACTGAAAAATATGCAAATGTGTTTTAATTTGTGCACATTTATGCAAATCTTTTTATTTTCAGTAGCATACGTGACAGCTTTTCAGTAGCATACGTGACAGATCTCAGTAGTATACGTAAGAACGTAACGTAACAAATAATTGTTTTATTCATATTCATTCATTCATTCATTCATTCATAAAAAAAATTAAAATGTATAGTTTGTATATACGTATAAAAAGTTTGTATAATACGTATAAATAGTTTGTATATACGTATAAATAGTTTGTATATACGTATATATAGAGTGTATGTGTGAGTGAAAACGTTACGGATATTGACATCATCGGAAGTCGTCACCAGTTAGACCGGGGAGGCGGAAGTTAAGAGAGAGCACGCGTTGGACGGACGTCTCTCTCTACGAATCAGAAGGCAGGGCGCTGCTACTGTAGCTCCATGCCAGGCAGGCAATGCCACGAGTTAACTCATTAAGACAAAATCGGGTAAGTGAACGAAATGAATTATTTTTTAAACTAACTCTAGTAGCCTAATTACTAAACTGTTAGTCATAGCTAATGCATAGTTAGGTTGTGTTAGGTTGTTAGGTTGTGTCAGGTTGTGTGCAGTGACTCAGCTATCGGGGCCTACAGGCACACCTTCAGCCTCGCTGTATTGTCTTGGCAAGTTGTGTGGCAGGCTAGCGTGGCGAAAGACTGAATGCTAACTGTAAATATGTACCCCTGAGTCAATGATACGAGTTGTACCAAAACCGTATAGGTTTTATTTAACATCTGGTAGCGTGACGTCAAGAGGCACTTTACAGTACAGAGGGATATATAGCTACGAGGGATAGACAGCTAATGCTTGACACATGGTCTTGTTCATGTTTACAGAGTCAACCCTTGAACCATTGAACATTCGACATGGATGTTATTTTGCTTTCAAGGGGAGAATTCTAGAGGATGTGTGAGGTAGGTAACGTATAGCATACAAATACAACCTAATAAGTAGATCCTAAATAGTGCTCCTAAATAAACCTGTTAGCACACATACATTTTTAGAGTTTCCATGTTACTATTAGTTTGGGGAATGTATATATATATTAGCGCCAGCATGTTATGGCCGCGGGGTGACACATGCGAGAGTGCGAAACCACGTGTGACTCGAGCGTGACTCGGCTAGGCCTGTCGCGATAAGCAATAAATAAATGTATCGTGCAATAATGAAAAAGAACGCAATGATTTTTTTTTTTTTTTATTGATCTTTTTTTTCCCCTCCATTTTCCTCCGATTTTCTCCCATCCCAATGTTAGTCGTATGCCAATTCCCAATCCCCTTCCTGGTCGCTGCGCACTTACCCCCCACAGTCAGATCATCTGGGAGAGTGGAGGCTACCACGTGCTTCCTCCGACACACGTCCAGCCAATCAACCGCTTCTTTTCACCTGGCAGCGCGGATGCTCCCTGAGAGGGCGTAGCGTGTGGGAGGACCACACTATCCCACTCAGGTCTTATCCGCGCTTAGCAGGCACCCCGACCGAACTGTAGGAGTCGCTGTTTACAACGACCCGGACCCACCCCGCCAGCTTCTCCCACCCTCTAATACAGCCAATTGTATTAGTGTGAACGGCCAGCCAAGCTGGTGACAACCCCGGAGCTGTGAGCTGGATTCGAACAGGCGAATCCAGCTCACAGCTCCGGGGTTGGTGACGAACGCAATCTCCGCTACGCCACCTAACCGCCCAGAACGCAATGATTTTGACGAATTTTGATGAATTTCCATTTGCATGTTTTTTCCCCCTCTCTTTGTGGGCAGGCGGGCCGCTGGCGTACTGCAGGGTACAGCTGAGAGCTCCGTCCGTGAGGGGAGGGCTGGGAGCAAGTCAGCTTTGGGCTTTTAACAGATTCTAATTAAACAAACCTTGGCTTTCATAATATGTGTGAATTATCTCTCATTTAGACTGGGTAATATAATTTTGAAGCATAGAAATGACAGATGGTTCTGAAATGTATTTGGTTACAGGCGATTATCGACGCTATAAAGTTTGCGGCGCCATTTTGTTTTTTTATTTATCTTATTTCTTATTTCCCGTAACAGATTCTAATAAAACAAACCTTGGCTTTCATAATATGTATGAATTATCTCTCATTTAGACTGGGTAATATAATTTTGAAGCGTAGAAATGACAGATGGTTCTGAAATGTATTTGGTTACACCCTAGGCGATTATCGACGCTATAAAGTTTTTTTTTTTCTCTTATTTATTATTTCTCGGGACCATCTATCACAAAACTTAACGCTATTGCCATAGATTGGAGCGCAGTTAGTGTGTCTACCTTCTGTGAACATTTAGCAACAATCCGAGTTGCAAACCGATCCAAAATGGCGGAGCCATATCAATAACTTTATTATTTACAGTAGGACCCCACACTTAATGTATTGCATAATTTCAAACGTGGAATTAAGGAATATCAAAATAAAAGCACATGTTGCTGAACTTGATCATGCATATTTATTAGAACATTTAATTATAGCACTATGTTGCCATTACACATTTATAAAATTAGGCATATTTAGCCAAAATATGTTGCCAGAACAGTAAAAAAGAAATCTCAGTAATTGAGCGTCATCCTTTTGTGTTAAATGGCTGCATAAAGCAAGCATTTGTTGACTCTCATGTTGATAAGAGTATTAAAACTTGGAACTTGAAAAAGATCCGTTTAACCACTTAACTGTCACCGTGACGGATCCGTCCCATTTTGCACTCGTGGCAATTTGGCCTCGTTTTTAATGCAATCCAATGATTGGCCACTTTGTAGCCAATGAAATTCTGCAAATGGGGATATATGACTCGAATTGCCTCTTCCCGGAGAAACATTATTAATGTCACCGCGTAACAGAGAAGACCATCCCGGACAGGTTATCACTTTTTCTCTGCGTAAAGTGTCTGTGTGCGCTCCAGCCGCGTAAAATCCCCTGCATTTGGTGAAAATGCTTCACTGATAAGGAGGCTCTGGAATTGGTTTTACAGTCTGATGTCCGGCGGAATGATTACAGTACTGTAGATGAAGTCCATCGTCATTCATGCAGTGTAAACGCCGCAAGGGGAGATTCTTCAGGAGGGGAGGGGCAGCTCTGAGCAGAAAAGCTATGGACACACACAACAACTAGCAGATAGCTACCTACAGAACGAGTGATTGATTGATTCATTGACAGAACAATGAATGAATCATGCTAGAAATAAATAACGCCTACATGCTGTGTGTGTGTGTGTGTGTGTGTGTGTGCGTGTGTGTGTGTGTGTGTGTGTGTGTGTGTGTGTGTGTATGTGTGTGTGTGTGTGTGTGTGTGTGTCTTCAGTAGAAAGCTATATCTGGCTGCACGTTATCTGCTTCCATTCATTGTGCTAATGTAACGGATAGGTACCGCGATAGTGTGACTACGGTACCAGGAAGTAAAACTCACTCCCCTGAGGCATCCAGACTGAGCGCTAAGAGAGGAATTCCTTTCTTGGCACAGCGGTCTGTGTTGCTGCCCCCGGTGCGGACGCCCGGGGTTCGACTCCCACTCAAGGCATGGTCGAAGTAGTAGGCAGGTACAGTGTTGTACCGGCTACACTAAGCTATAGGCTAACGTGCAGCCAAGCTAGGCTAACGTGATACAGCATCTATGCCCAACAGAGTATAACTCTGTTATTATGACTCTGCCAGACTTACACAAGATCAGAGAGTTGTGTGATGATAAAGCCTAAGCCATCACATGGTATTCTATATCTGTACATTGCCCTGTTATATTTATATATATATATATATGCGGTAAATATAAATGTAAATATGCAGTATATACAGCACCATTGTACATGTTATCATACATCGACATTCTAATACTTACATACAAGTGTTATATAATAATATAATAAATGCTGAATAAATCAAGGCCATTTGGAGGAGTAGTGGTTACGTCATTGCCGTTTTTCATGTTCCACCCTCTGTCCAACGCAATGTATTTCCCCATTGCCCACTTCTAAATCGTCTCGTTTAAAACAAATAAAGCATTAACATTTGCACGGTGTACCTTTCTGTGCTTATTCATCCACAATCTATAGCTCAACATGAAAATATTCGCAATTAATCATTAAAAAGTAATCGCAGAATTTAAATTCAACCAAAAATGCTTAAACAATAATGTTAGTGATAGAAGGGAAATCATTTTGTGCAAAAAATGGAAAGCTTTTCAATTTCCGATAAATAGCCGATAATCCATTTTGCCCAATGTGGAACAACCGGTGGCGTCAGACGACACACCTCCCTATTGCTGTACCACCACTCCACAATGAAACTCTGCCAGACTTACACATGATCAGAGAGTTCTGTGATATTTATGTTTTGGTTTACTTTTTTCAACGGTGTGTTTTTTCTGTCCACACAGGTGTATGGGGCGGAGTGCACCTTTCAGATGCCCTCATCTGGTATAATAAGCTCCTCCACAAGAACCTGGAAATAGGTCGAGGAATTGTGCCGATGCCCCCCCCCCCCCCCCCCCCCCCAGGGGCCCAGCAGGGCCGTGTCTAGTTTTTTACCAACCCATTTCCAGTTCCGCGTTTGCGTTCTGCGATCTGATTGGCCACTGACGTTTCTGGTCGTGTGACATCTGCACCAATCGTGTGACGCCTGTTTCTATCACTGGTTAAGCTTAGGCGACTCTTTCGAAGTTGGTTAAGGTTAGAGTTTGTCTTAGAGCAGGGGGCGATAGAACACCAGCCCTGATTCCAAACTCTAACCTTAACCAACTTCGAAAGAGTCGCCTATAAGCTTAACCAGTGATAAACTAGGCGTTAGGTAGTTTGCAGGCTGTTTGAGGCGGAAATGGGCGCAGATACAGGCGTCACGCGCACACGTCACATGACCAGAAACGTCAGTGGCCAATCAGATCGCACCAGAAACGCCAGTGGCCAATCAGATCGCAGAACGCGAACGCGGAACTGGAAATGGGTTGGTAAAAAACTAGACGCAGCAGGGCCTGCTGTACCTGCTCAAACCGGCCAACACCTGCCGAGAGACATCACTGAGAGCACAACAACAGGGCGACTGAGGTGCAGGCACTGTCACGGCAAGGCAGCTACCAAGTGTAAATCATGTGATGTGCCCCCCTTGTGCCTCGTGCTAAAGCGCAAGTGGCACGAGGCGAGGAATTTAGGAGGCGAGGAATAGACCTGATATATTTTTAGAAAATGTTTACATTTAGTCATTTAGCTGTTTTGACTACTTCTTTTTTTTAATTTTTTTTTTAAACATACACATAAACATAAACATAACAACATAAAATTAGATATACAAGCATTAATTAACAGTACACATCCAATGAAATCACCATTTAAATAAATTTATTATACGAGATATACACCTAATACTTGTTATCTAATACCCTACACACATATGCTCTCGCTCGCTCCCCCCCCCCCGGACCCCCACTTGGATAATCCATCCATTATCATTCGCTCCTACCCAGGCACTACAATTCATATGCTAGCTATTTTGACTAGTTATATAGAAGCTCCGCCCTCACACACCTTATTGTCTAATGTAACCAGGTCTTTACTGCCCTCCTCAAAGGGATTCCCATTGCTCAGCAACACCTCCATCAGGTCTTTGGCATGGCGTTGACATTGGTGCTGAGATGCAGATCCTTTCTTGTGATGAGGACGTTCCTCACAATCATCGTTTGTTCTTCACAATCAACTGTTGTTTACTGTTCTCATATCTAACTCTAGTTCTCCACATATTTATTGTCTCATTGTGTGAAATATCATATAAGATATGCTCCAATCATGTTTATTTTATTTGTATTCAATTACTCATTCATGAAAACCCAGGTACAGGCACCAACATCACCATTCTAGGTTTAATAGAATAAAAGTTATGAAGCGTAATTCGAAATAAATACAG
>NW_028174814.1:20000-30000 GCF_963971535.1 Notolepis coatsorum
CACGACTGTGTGGCTCAGCGGAGTAGCAATACAATCATCAAATTTGCTGACGACACAGTGGTGGTGGGCCTGATCTCTGCCAACGACGAGAGGGCCTACCTGGAAGAGGTCAAGGTCCTGGCGGGATGGTGCCAGGAAAACAGCCTCTCCCTGAACGTCAGCAAAACAAAGGAGATGATTGTGGACTTCAGGAGGTCGGGGGTCAAGGACTACAGCCCCCTCAGCATCGACGGGGCACCGGTTGAGAGAGTCAACAGCTTTAAGTACCTCGGAGCCTACATATCCGAGGACTTGACATGGACCACACACATTGACAGTGTTGTGAAGAAGGCACGACAACGCCTCTACTTCCTCAGGCGCCTAAGGAAGTTCCAAGTCAGTCAGAAGATCCTTAAGAACTTCTACTCATGTACAATAGAGAGCATCTTGACTGGCAACATCACCTCCTGGTTTGGGAATAGCACTGCACAAGACCGAAGCAGACTACAAAGAGTGACACGTTCAGCCGAACGCACAATTGGAGGGGGGCTCCCCACCCTCCAGAACATTTACAACAAGCGTTGCAAGGGCAAGGCTAAGAGAATCATTAAAGACTCCAGTCACCCGAACAACTGCCTCTTTGAACTGCTGCGGTCAGGCAAGCGATACCGGAGTCTCAAGGCGAGCACAGAAAGACTCAGAAGAAGCTTCTATCCCCAGGCCATCAGGCTGCTAAACGAACAATGAACACTACACAACAACAACCACCAAACGCACATAGCACACACATCCACACGCACACACTCACTTTAAACAAACACACTGTAGCACCCACTCCCCACACTTTATAGCACACACCCACTTTAAACAAACACACTGTAGCACCCACTCCCCACACTTTATATTTAGTGATGAAGGATTGTACTACAACTCGGAGCGTAACAGTAAGAAGCATTTTGTATGAAAGTATTCTGTACTTCTGTATGACAACTATTAAAGAAACTTGAAACTTGAAACTTGAAACTTGCTCCTCCTCCTGCTCCTCCTCCTCCTCCTCCTCCTCCACGGGGAGCAGCATACTGGCTCATGTAAAATGGCAGACCATGCATTATGCAGCAGCTTAGGCCATAGCGCTGGGTCTTCATGTCCTCGGCTGCAGTCCACTTGTCGCTGCTCTGGTCGTAGCGCTCCACGTTGGAGATGGTGCTGAAGTCAGTGATGCCTCCGACCACGAAGAGCAGGTCGTCCAGCACCGCGATGCCAAAGTCACAGCGGGGGGTGAGCATGTCGGGCAGGGCGCTCCAGGAGTCAGTCAAGGGGCTGTAGGCCTCCGCGCTACGCAGGACTCCACGGTCCTCCCCTCCCACCTGAGGACAGGACACATGAGAGGAATGTTTTAGTGTGTGGCTCAGGCAGGCAGACACTGTATTAAGCCACTTAGGGAAATGAGGGCATCACAGAAGCATTGAAAGTCAAATGATACATATCTATAGAAATATCTAGTATAAAGCGTTTGTCTCTGTGTGCACCTACTGCATAGACTTGTCCTCTGTATGCAGCGACTCCCAGTCCCCAACGCCTGCTGCTCATGGGGGCGATCAGAGTCCACTGGTCGGTGTCTGGGCTGTAGCACTCAGCTGTGAGCTGGAACCAGCCACCACAGATGTAAACCTGTAATAAGAAAGAATATTCTAATTTAGTTTATATATTCCATTTGATTTCATTCTACTTTAATTGTCTGTTAATGTTGATGCACCAAAGGACCCAGACACATCTTTTGTATGTGCAAGATTACTTATATAAATAAATAAAGACATTTATGATTTCTGATCTAACGTTCCTTGTGTTCATCTACCACCCTGTGTCCCTCAGTTCCACCCACCTTGCCCTGGAGGGCTGCTGCCCCGGCGTCGCTCCTGTGCTCCAGCATGGGTGAGATCACTGTCCACTGGTTGGTTTCAGGCTCGTAGCGCTCGGCGGTGTTCAGTACCACGCATCCGTCTCTCCCTCCCATGGCGTAGATGCAGCCGTCCAACACCACCACGCTGACGTAACAGCGGCGTGAGTGCATGGGAGCCGCCTGCAGCCAGCTGCGAGTGACGGGGTTGAACCTGCGCACACTGTTGAGAACCTCTAAGCCGTCCCCGCCGCCGACGCAGTAGACCAGACCGTGGAGATAAGCAGTGCCGTGCCAGGCCCGGCGACTCTCCCCCTCAACGCTCACGTCCATCCATCCACCGGCTCGGATATCGTAAGCCTCCATGGTCAGGATGCCGCTACCCAGGCCTCCGATGGCCAACAGGACCTCCTGGGGCCGGCGTGGGTGTGTCAGGGGGTTTGGGAGCCTGTCGGAGCCAGGGGGGTTCAGGACGCTGAGGATGAGGGGCCTGCAGTCGTGGCTGTCCCTCACCACAGGGTTGTTCTGGACGTTGCTCTTGAAGTAGTCAGGCCTCATCAAGCCCATGCGAACCTGGGAAGAGACAAGCAGACAGGGGGTACAACTTAGACAGCGGTTGTAGACGGTTTCTGTTGCTAGGGAACAGTTTGGACCCAAATGTTTGACAACCACTGTACTAGGGAACCTAGTGTTGTTTTAATGTAATGCACAGTAATACAATTAGTTTATTTATTTTTTTATAAATGTTTTTCTTTTCTTTTCTTTTCATACATAAAACAGAACATAACAGTACAATAATAATAATAATAATAATAATAATAATAATAATAATAATAATAATAACAATGACAACAGGGACGACAACAATAATAACAGTAACATGAATCATAATGACCTTGACAAGAGACAGACAAACAAGAAAAAGTAAAATAATAAAAATAAAATAAAAAATAAATGTGGCTCAGGCACTAGCAACCATGTTTGCGTATCCGTAATACAATTAGTTACCTTGGGCAGCAGCAAAGGGATGTGTGTTTTACGCTCCTCACGGGAGTGGTCGATCCAACAGAGGACGGCCTCGAACACCGTCTCCTCGCTCTTCACGTTCAGGTCATCCCTCTCGATGATGTCCACCAGTTGCTGCGGGGACAGCTCCACAAACTCCTGTGAGACGCGCAGCATCTCCTCAAAGTGGCACACGATGCAGAGATGGGCCTTGCGCCTCAGGTCAGGGCAGCAGTAGATGTCCGTGAACCTCCAGATGCCGACACAGTTTTCCAGAGACAGCTGGCCTTCTAGGAAGTCAGAGCACGCCCCTACTATGCCAGTGACGCGAAGCTGGTCTGCAGCCACCAGAAGCTCTTCCACGTTCTCTGCTGTCACCGGCACAAAGTGTGTGTAGGAGTACTCTATGATGAGCTGCATCATACCCGGGAACACCCCAGGGATAGTGTAGACTGCTTTCTCTGAGTCGCTCCAGAGAGTGAAGAGGGCTCTGTGGGACGCAGAGTATAGAGATATCTGATGAGTAAACAGTAAGCAACATTCTGTCCTGTGTAGTAATTAAGGCTGACCCCTATTAGTCGAATAGTCGACTAATCGGTCGAAAGGAGCCGTAGTCGACTGCCAACCTCTTAGAAGCGTGGCTAACGCTAATGGCACGCATACCAGAGGCCAACTGCCTAAGAAAACAGGCACAGAGGCACTGAAAGAGGATTTCACCCATCTAATGAACACACTAGACTAGACACATATCAAGATGTATCCATCAGTGGACCAATTGCATGCTTTTGCAGAGGACAAGAAGCCTTCAGTCGACTCCTTCAGACATTAAGCACCCCCCACAGCCCAAATGGAATGACAAATTAAAAAAAATATATATATTATACTTTTATTTTTTATTTATTTTTTGTCGACTAATAGTTGACTAATGGCAAATTTTGGCCAATCATAGTCGACTATCCAAATCCTTAGTCGGGGACAGCCCTAGTAGTAATATATTTTCACTGTAGAAGTATAGGGTCTTAGCACAGTAGAAGTATAGTATCTGTTTACAGTAGAAGTACAGTATAGTATCTGTTTACAGTAGAAGTACAGTATATTATCTGTTTACAGTAGAAGTGCAGTATAGTATCTTTTTACAGTAGAAGTGCAGTATAGTATCTGTTTACAGTAGAAGTACAGTATAGTATCGGTTTACAGTAGAAGTACAGTATATGTGTACAGTAGAAGTACAGTATAGTATATTTTTACATTCGAAGTACAGTATAGTATCTGTTTACAGTAGAAGTACAGTATAGTATCTCTTTAGAGTAGACGTACAGTATAGTATCTGTGTACAGTAGAAGTACAGTATATTATCTTTTTAAAGTAGAAATACAGTATAGTATATTTTTACAGTAGACCAGTGCACGTGAGCGGCGCGGGGAGCGGAGCGGGCGGTTTTGACGTGAGCGAGGAGTGGGTTTTAAAATGGGTCGGCGCGACGTCCGGAGCGAGAGTTCTCCTCCGCTCCAATCCACTCCAGGTCGCTCACAGTGGTTTAACACTGATGTAATATACATGTAGTACAATGCCAAAGCAACAGATGGCGATGTACAAACATGAAGGCCATTTTCAACCAATGAGAAGGGTGAACCTGTGATATCCTGTTCAGGCTTTGCCACTCACATCCTGTTAGAAAAAGTTTTGACGCCATTGTTGTTGTCGTTAGCTTACATGCTAACGTTAATGGCAGCGACCATAGCATTGTGGCTAGGCTAGCTATCATCGCTTAATAGAGCTAGTGAATGGATAAACAATGTTATTTAACATTGCAGAATGGGTACAATTACAATGCGGCTCAATACAAACAATTGTTAAGGGGCCCAGGGGGTGTAGACTGTTGTAGTTTGAGCTAATTTACACCATGCTCCAAAAAAAGAAAAGAAAAATCTGCCGAGCGATGTGGCGCGGGGAGCGGGGAGCGCTCGATTCAAGGTGAGCGGTGAGCGAGCGGAGACCGACTTGGGGGCGGGGTCAACATGAGCGATTAGCGGAGCGGACCAAGCTTTAAAGAGCGAAGAGCGGATTTCTCGCCCGCGCCGATCCGCTCACGTGGCCTGCAGTAGACACAGTATATTATCTGTTTACAGTAGAAGTACAGTACAGTATCTGTTTACAGTAGAAGTACAGTATAGTATATTTTTACATTCGAAGTACAGTATAGTATCTGTTTACAGTAGAAGTACAGTATAATAGCTGTTTACAGTAGAAGTACAGTATAGTATCTGTTTACAGTAGAAGTACAGTATAGTATCTGTTTACAGTAGAAGTACAGTATATTATATTTTTACAGTAGACATACAGTATAGTATCTGTTTACAGTAGAAGTATAGTATCTGTTTACAGTAAAAGTACAGTATGGTATCTGTTTACTAACCAAGCTAACCTGAACCAAGCTAACCTGAACCAAGCTAAGCTGAACCAAGCTAAACTTACCTGAAATAGTCACTGCAGTCACACAGGAGGGCCTTGTGGGCATTAAACTCAGTGCTGTTGACTTTAATAACCACATCACAGAGCCTTCCCTCCAGAGGCAGCTCATTAAGGATTGTACAGGACATTGTTTCCTTTACCATGTGGGGATTTTAAATTGTATCTACAAAATATATTCAAGCTTACAGACAACTAGCCGCTTACAGACAACTAGCCGGAAACAACAAGTGAGATCTTCACTTGTCTTCTGAGATCTGAAAGCTTCTTCTTCTTCTTCTTATTTGAATTTCCGGCAGAGTAGACGCATCGAGGCGTATTACTGCCCTCCGCAATTCTTTTTATGGGCTCTTCTTCTTCTCCTTCTTCTCCTTCTTCACCTTCTTTTTCTTCTTCTACTGGACCCCGTCATCAACTACATTGTCCATTGAGAGAATTGTTGAATATATACTGTACCAAATGTTCTAGAATGTTTGATTATGACATCATACTGTGACATCACAAATGTTCTAGAATGTTTGATTATGAGATCATACTATGACATCACAAATGTTCTAGAATGATCTATTATGACATCATACTGTGACATCACAAATGTTCTAGAATGTTTGATTATGACATCATACTGTGACATCCAGTTATTATTAACGGCGTTAACGCTTTAAAAAAATAAAAATAAAAAAATTTCTAGAGTGTTTGGTTATGACATCATGTGGCATCACAAATGTTCTAGAATGTGCTATTATGACATCATACTGTGCCATCACAAATGTTCTAGAATGTCCTATTATGACATCATACTGTGACATCACAAATGTTCTAGAATGTTTGATTATGACATCATACTGTGACATCCAGTTATTATTAACGGCGTTAACACTTTGATCGCCATGGTTAAATTCATAATTGACCATCCCTCGCCATCTCTATTTGTCTATGGAGAAGTTCCCCTTCTTTGCAGGGCTATAACTTTTTAAATTGTATTGCTAAATTGACATTATCATGGCCCATTCAAAGTCCTATATCTATTGTTCAGGGTGTAGCAACGTTATACTTTTTCATTCACATATTCATACTAAAATATGGTCTAAAGTATAAGTATGTTTATCGTTTTCTGCAGCTTTCTTCAGAACTTGATTTATAGCCCCAAATGCATTATATTGATGATCAAATACAGTTTGGTAGCGATCGGTGCCAGATAATACATTTCAACTGGAGGTACTTCTAGAAGTTACTATGTATCATCTGATGATGACCGGATGGGCGGGGGGTCGTTTATAATTCCGTGGGCAACATTATATCATTCATCTAGGGTGGGTCATATGATCATCAGAGCAGTTTATATGGAACACGTTAGAAAATAACGCTGCAACTCAACGTGGCTTCCTCGCGCCGTTGGCAGATGAGCGTGGAACAGAATTTTTTCTATTATGGGATGGAGAAATGCCCGATCCATTTCCAGGTTGTATAATAGTATATACGTCCAAATAACGTTGTTTATTGAGTTAGGGCGAGCTATTGATTATCCAGTGTGTTGAGATGGAGTCCTGCTATAGATCGCGAGTGCCCGGACGAAATATGGGTGAGCACTTCCTGTCTGGCGAGTCACTTCCTGTTGGGCGATCTGACGATCGGCCACCAGATGGCGCTCTTGAACCGTTAGAGAGTTGAGTGGAACCCAGCAGTATATCTCAGGTCCCCGGAGGAGAAATATGATTTCGATCACAGATTTTTGAAATATTGATATCAAAGACGTGTTACGCCGTCTTCGGCAGAATGAGCATGGCGAGGAAAGACGTCCTACGGCGTTTTTGGCGACCATAGTGTTAATAAGTAAAGAGTAATCTCGTATTTAATGTTGCCCAGTTGTGGCCTGTTGAGGGGCAATATAAATATCAAAAGTTCCAAAACATCTATTGTGTTTGTATTTGTATGATCCACTATATAAACATAGTAATTATAATATCTACATACATGGCATTTGATTGGAGGCTAGTCTCACTTTGTCCCACAGCAACATTAAAATAGTTTAGATTTGTGTATGTTTATGTAAAAAATTTAGTTGAAAGTAACGCAATAGTTACTTTCTGAAGTAACTAGTTACTTTTATAATTTGTAACTGAGTAAGTAATTTAGTTACTTTTTGGAAGAAGTAACTAGTAACTGTAACTAGTTACTTTTTAAAAGTAACTTGCCCAACACTGCTTATATGTAGATATGTGCAATATGTCTAGCATATTATGTGTAGAGTTTGACCTACAGTACTACTAATTTCGTATTGCAACAAAAACGTCAATAAACAAAGTTCTGAAAAAAAAAATACTTTTTGTCCAGTGACAAAGCACACACACAGCAACATGAACATTAAAAATTAATATGAATATACATAAGAATGTTGAAAAAGCTCAATAATTCATTTAACTATTATTGTATAACTTAATAAAAGACACTTATAAAACACCAGAGGGACCAATGACAGAGTTCAATCTGGATTTAGTATCACAAGAACCGTGAATGAAATCTACTGTAAATAATAAAGTTATGGATATGGCTCCGCCATTTTGGATTGGTTTGCAACTCGGATTGTTGCTAAATGTTCACAGAAGGTAGACACACTAACTGCGCTCCAATCTATACCAATAGCGTTAAGTTTTGTGATAGATGGTCCAGAGAAATAATAAATAAGAGAAAGACAAAAACAAAATGGCCTCGCAAACTTTATAGTGTCGATAATCGGCTAGGCTGTAACCAAATACATTTCAGAACCATATGTCATTTCTACGCTCCAAAACTGTATTACCCAGTCTAAATGAGAGATAATTCATACATATTATGAACGCCAAGGTTTGTTTAGAATCTGTTAAAAGCCCAAAACTGACTTGCTCTCAGCTGTACTCTGCAGTACGCCAGCGGCCCGCCTCCCCACAAAGAGAGGAAAACAAATCATCGCGTTCATTTTCATTATTAAAAATTGACTTTTAGTGTGTCAGAGCGAGCGCACTCAAGTTGACTCTTCATCAGAGCGGAGCAGATTTTCAGAGTGATTTTATTAACTCACCTTAATATACGGTGTTGCTTGACATTGTCAACATGAACAATAAACATAGCTGTCTGTGGCAACGCTAGCTCACTAGCTTGCTAACTTTTAAAAAAATAAATAAGAAGCTTGCTAACGTTAGCTCGCTAACATTACTGGGATTAAAGCGAGCTACTCGAGGATGTGTCTTCGTTTCAACCCTGCATTATATTTTGTATCTGCCCCACACGCTGTTCCATCAGATGGCACACAAACACTACGGTTCAAGCCAAGCCAAATCACACAAGTGGCGAGGCTCGAGAGAGGGCTCCTCTTAATTTAGCGTGAAAGGCGAAAGCAATTAGGCTCTCTCCGAATTTTATTTCTTTATCTAAAAACCAAACTATTAAGTCAGATAGCGATTTATTATGATATACAGTGCAATTTCAATTTCAATAACTTTCCAGCACTTTATACATGATTCAAGCACTATTCACTGGCTGCATCACCTGTCACCAGTGTTGACGGCCCCCGTGCGCTGATGTTACTCCTGCTAATATTAATTTAACACGTTGCTATATATACATTACATACATACATACATACATACATACATACATACATACATATATACATGCATTCCCCAAACGAATAGTAACGTGGAAACTCTCAATCCTATGTCAAAAGAAATACATCTTACTCTTACATCTTACTTTCACTCACGACCAAGTGACGTTACGTTGCGCTAGCTAACGATAATAGCATTAGCACACATGTGCACAATTTAACTCACCTGTGTCTTCCTTTTGACTTCCACGAGCTGTAAGTTGCAGTGGTTTCATAACGTGGACAATAATCACGCATGGCGTTGTCACGTTACATTCTGCTAGTAGATGCGCCAGGTCGGTACAGAGAACTCATTTCCATATAATATGAATGAATGAATGAATATGAATAAAAAAATTATTTGTTACGTTGCGTTCTCTTACGTCGTATACTACTGAAATCTGTCACGTATACTACTGAAAAGCGTGTGCGTATACATATACACATTTGCATAAAATTGCATAAATGTAAACACATTTGCAAATTTTTCAGTAGCATACGTAACAGATCTCAGTAGTATAGTTAAGGATGTTTCAGTAGCATACGTGACAGATCTCAGTAGTATAGTTAAGGATGTTTCAGTAGCATACGTGACAGATCTCAGTAGTATAGTTAAGGATGTTTCAGTAGCATACGTGACAGATCTCAGTAGTATAGTTAAGGATGTTTCAGTAGCATACGTGACAGATCTCAGTAGTATAGTTAAGAATGTTTCAGTAGCATACGTGACAGATCTCAGTAGTATAGTTAAGAATGTTTCAGTAGCATACGTAACAGATCTCAGTAGTATAGTTAAGAATGTTTCAGTAGCATACGTGACAGCTTTCAATGGTATACTCACACGTTTTTCAATAGCATACGTATGACATACAGTGACGGTATATGGACTAAACGGCCCCACGCACGCACGCACGCACACGCACACACACACACGCGCACACACGCACACACACACGCGCACACACGCTACACACACACACACACACACACACACACACACACACACACACACACACACACACACACAC
>NW_028174814.1:37500-42105 GCF_963971535.1 Notolepis coatsorum
GAGTATAGCAGGAGTATAGCAGGAGTATAGCAGGAGTATAGCAGGAGTATAGTAGGAGTACAGAAGGAGTATAGCAGGAGTATAGCAGGAGTACAGCAGGAGTATAGCAGGAGTATAGCAGGAGTATAGCAGGAGTATAGCAGGAGTATAGCAGGAGTATAGTAGGAGTACAGCAGGAGTATAGCAGGAGTATAGTAGGAGTATAGCAGGAGTACAGCAGGAGTATAGCAGGAGTATAGTAGGAGTATAGCAGGAGTACAACAGGAGTATAGCAGGAGTATAGCAGGAGTATAGCAGGAGTACAGCAGGAGTATAGCAGGAGTATAGCAGGAGTATAGCAGGAGTACAGCAGGAGTATAGCAGGACTATGTACCTATAGCAGGAGTATAGCAGGAGTATAGCAGGAGTATATCAGGACTATGTACCTATAGCAGGAGTATAGCAGGAGTATATCAGGACTATGTACCTATAGCAGGAGTATAGCAGGAGTATAGCAGGAGTATAGCAGGAGTATATCAGGAGTATAGCAGGAGTATAGCAGGAGTATAGCAGGAGTATATCAGGACTATGTACCTATAGCAGGAGTATAGCAGGAGTATAGCAGGAGTATAGCAGGAGTATATCAGGAGTATAGCAGGAGTATAGCAGGAGTATAGCAGGAGTATATCAGGACTATGTACCTATAGCAGGAGTATAGCAGGAGTATAGCAGGAGTATAGCAGGAGTATAGCAGGAGTATAGCAGGAGTATAGCAGGAGTATAGCAGGAGTATAGCAGGAGTACAGCAGGAGTATAGCAGGACTATGTACCTATAGCAGGAGTATAGCAGGAGTATAGCAGGAGTATATCAGGACTATGTACCTATAGCAGGAGTATAGCAGGAGTATATCAGGACTTATGTTACCTATAGCAGGAGTATAGCAGGAGTATAGCAGGAGTATAGCAGGAGTATATCAGGAGTATAGCAGGAGTATAGCAGGAGTATAGCAGGAGTATAGCAGGAGTATAGCAGGACTATGTACCTATAGCAGGACTATGTACCTATAGCAGGAGTATAGCAGGAGTGTAGCAGGAGTATAGCAGGAGTATGGTAGGAGTGTAGCAGGAGTATAGCAGGAGTGTAGTAAGATTTGATTTGATTTGATATTTTTTATTTTCGTGTCTTACATACAGATGTATGCCCAGCCCATATGGGCTTACAAGACACATAACAATAAGTATATAATAATATACTTTACCAATTACTTAACAAATGACATAGACCAAGATGGCCATAAAAAAAATACAAGAAAATACAATAAAACGTAATATAACACAAGCTGTACTCAATGTAAATAAACAGAAAAACAAGGTGAATTCAAATACAATTATATAGGATACAGTGTGTTTTGTCTCAGGTGCCATGCCTTCTCCAAAAATCCTGCAAAACCGAAGATGTCCTCCACAAAAAAACAACTCAACATACAGCTCTCAGACTGCCAAAACAAATCTGGGTTTACAATTTGAATTTTTTCAATAAAGCCCTCCTCAAAGTGGTGTACAAAGGGCAATAAAAAACAAAATGACATTCATCCTCCACCACTCCCAGATCACACAGAACACACAACCGCTCCTCCTCAGGTTTACCCTGGAATCTACCCACTTCCACAGCCAATGGCAGGGTGCCAGACCTCAACTGGGCACACAGAGACCTCCGTCTTCTCTTTAAGTTTAACATTACATAAGGTTCAGTAAAATACTAATTTTTAATTGCAATATATTTTCTAAGTTTAGGTTTTTTCAAAATCTCCACCTTCCACTTATCCTGATGGATTGTTGATAATTTTGTTTTAATTGTGTGAACCTTACACTGCAAATTGTTCATAAAAATCATACTCAGGTCATAGTAGGAGTATGTACCTATAGTAGGAGTATAGCAGGAGTATGTACCTATAGCAGGAGTATAGCAGGAGTATAGTAGGAGTATGTACCTATAGCAGGAGTATAGCAGGAGTATAGTAGGAGTATAGTAGGAGTATGTACCTATATCAGGAGTATAGCAGGACTATGTACCTATAGCAGGAGTATAGCAGGAGTATGTACCTATAGCAGGAGTATAGAATGAGTATATCAGGAGTATAGCAGGAGTATAGCAGGAGTATAGCAGGAGTATGTACCTATAGCAGGAGTATTGTACCTATAGCAGGAGTATAGAAGGAGTATAGCAGGAGTATGTACCTATAGCAGGAGTATAGAAGGAGTATAGCAGGAGTATGTACCTATAGCAGGAGTATAGTAGGAGTGTAGCAGGAGTATAGCAGGAGTATAGTAGGAGTGTAGCAGGAGTATAGCAGGAGTATAGCAGGAGTATGTACCTATAGCAGGAGTATAGCAGGAGTGTAGCAGGAGTATAGCAGGAGTATAGCAGGAGTGTGTACCTATAGCAGGAGTATAGTAGGAGTGTAGCAGGAGTATATCAGGAGTATAGTAGGAGTGTAGCAGGAGTATAGCAGGAGTATAGCAGGAGTATAGTAGGAGTATGTACCTATAGCAGGAGTATAGCAGGAGTATAGCAGGAGTATAGCAGGAGTATAGCAGGAGTATAGTAGGAGTATGTACCTATAGCAGGAGTATAGCAGGAGTATAGTAGGAGTATAGCAGGAGTATAGCAGGAGTATATCAGGAGTATATCAGGAGTGTGTACCTATAGCAGGAGTATAGCAGGAGTATAGTAGGAGTATAGCAGGAGTATGTACCTATAGCAGGAGTATAGTAGGAGTATAGCAGGAGTATAGCAGGAGTATATCAGGAGTATATCAGGAGTGTGTACCTATAGCAGGAGTATAGCAGGAGTATATCAGGAGTATATCAGGAGTGTGTACCTATAGCAGGAGTATAGCAGGAGTATAGTAGGAGTATATCAGGAGTATAGCAGGAGTGTGTACCTATAGCAGGAGTATAGCAGGAGTATGTACCTATATCAGGAGTATATCAGGAGTATATCAGGAGTATAGCAGGAGTATAGCAGGAGTATAGCAGGAGTATAGCAGGAGTATATTGGGAGTATATCAGGAGTATATCAGGAGTATAGCAGGAGTATAGCAGGAGCAGAGCATGTGAGCGGCGCGGAGTGGCAGAGAAATCCGCTCTTCGCTCTGGACGGCTTAGTTCCGCTCTCATTCGCTCATGTTGCCCCCCCCCCCCCCCCCCCCCAAGCCGATCTACGCTCGCTCAGCGATCAACTTCATTTGTGCATCAAGCTCCCAGCGCTCTAGCCCGCTCAGCAGAAAAAGGTGATTTTTTTTGGAGCATGATGTAAATTAGCTTGATTTGACCAAACTACAACAGTCTGCACCCCCTGGGCCCCTTAACAATTGTTTGTATTGAGCCGTATTGTATTGTACCCATTCTGCAATCTGTTAAATAAGGTTTTCAACCATTCTACTAGCATTACTATGCTAATGTACGCTAGCCTAGCCGCAATGCTTAGTGTTTATACTGGCAGATCCCACTCACATTAGCATGTAAGCTAACAACATCAGCGCTCTTTTTGTGAGACTAAACTATCCGCTCTTAGTGGTACATTGTGTTGATGTTGGTTTCGTTTCGTCATCAATAAATGAGGCAGAACACAGTGAATGTATCCTTTTCTTATTGCACTTTGTTTGTTTCTTGCTGAAAATAAATGGCTCCCGAGGTGATTTAAAGATGGCGGATTTATGTTTTGACTTAGCAGGATGTGTAGTGACTAGTGACGCGTTCACCCTTCTGATTGGTTGAAAATGGCCTTCATGTTTGAACTACATCGCCACCTATTGCTTTGGCATTGTACTACATGTATATTACATCAGTTTAAACCACTGTGTGATCGTGTGCACTGAGCGGCTCGGAGCAGAGGAGAGCTCTCGCTCCGGAGTCACTCTGACCCATTTTAAAGCCCACTCCTCGCTCCGCTCGCGCTCCGCTCCACTCCGCTCACATGCTCTGAGCAGGAGTATGGACCTGCATGTCTCTTATGGTGTGGAAGGAAACTGAGCACCCAGAAGAAACCATGCAAACACAGGGAAAACAGTCACACAGATTCCGACAGAATCCGACCTTCTTTAGGGAACGGGGCTGACCACTGTGCCACTGTACCGTCCTAATGTGTGATTTATATCTCTTAGTGCAGATAAATGTTTTCTTTTTGCTAAATGGGAAAAGAAAGAGCTGCAACGTCCCTCATATGGGAAGTTTTTCGGATTTTTTGCAACCGGCACCCTAGTGGCTCGGATGTGCATATTTTGTAATACAATATATATATCGAATTGAAGGCTTATTTGTTGCCTGTCGATAGTGACAAAATCCAACAGAATCCGTTCAGCGGTTCTCGAGTTACATGCCGGTATTTGAGGCTTGTGCAAAGTACACGGTATTGCGCAAAATACCACTCCCGACTCAGGCTGCAGTAGTTCCGTCAATCTAGATCCGATCTCGAAAATGATTGTGGATCGTTGTAGCCAATGAGTGTGGCTTTCCAATGATATCCCACATGGGGATAAAAAAAATTAAAAATAAAAACACGAAAGAACACGAAAACAGGAAGAGCAAAACAGCCGAATGAATTTAAGTCTATGAGAAAACTGA
>NW_028174814.1:42305-44805 GCF_963971535.1 Notolepis coatsorum
ATATCACATTTTTATGCCAATATCGGCCGATAATATCGGACATCCCTAGTTATAATGTTATAATGTTATAATCAGGGATGTCCCGATCCGATCACGTGATCGGAATCGGCGTCGATCACGTGCTTTTCAGAGTATCGGGGATCGGGAAAAAATAATAATAAAAATCGGCAGTCAAAAAAAGAGAAATTTTATTCAACAAACATGACCATGTCCACGTCTTAAACTCATACGGAGGCCTTAGTTTTGGTTTTAAATTACATATAATATATCATCATTAATGTATTTATTGTCACACAGAGCAGAATAATTTTCCACAACAAACACATTCCCCTTTAATTTTCACCGTTGCAACAAACACCCCTTTAATTTAGACGCTACACGCTACACGCTACACGCGGCTCGACCACATCACAACAACAACAGTACAACACGTCGCTCCCGAAACACGGTTAATATCCACTGACTTGAGCAGCTAGACTTAATGTCAGAGGTTTGGAACTAAGCATTTTAAAATAGAAAGTCAAGCCAGTTGCAATGTTTGCAAGGAGGACAGCCGGCTGGAGGCGAAGTTTTCAGACAAACTTTTGGAGGATAACGTTACGTGACTGAGGATTATCGTCGGCGTTTCAGACCAGAATGGACCATTACGTAAGTCGAACACTGAATGTATACTAATGTGCAAACATATATTGAAACTTTTAATATTTCTCATATGAAGCAGAAGCACATTTCTCAGGGTGAATGTATACAAACGCCTCCGCGCTCGCGCCCCGGACTATAGGCAACAGATGGGCTTGTCTCGCTCTGCCAGTTTCTGACAAAAATGCGTCAAAATTGATTACTAATGTGAAAGATCGGATCGGAAACGATCGGATCGATAGATATTTAAAATCACATGATCGGGATCGGATCGGAAGCAAAAAAAGGCGATCGGGACATCCCTAGTTATAATGGTAATTGTTATACTGATATAATGTTATAATGTTAAAGTGTTATATAATATTATCATGTTATCATGTTATCATGTTATATAATGTTATCATGTTATAATGCTATAATGTTATAATTAGTGCTGTCAGGCGATTACATTTTTTTATCTAATTAATTACAGGATTAGTAATTAATTAATCTAATTAATCGCATTTTAATCGCATAACCATTTTAGGCCTGATATTTCATATTTGCATGTGTCCGGATGGCAGAATTCAGTACTGTATCTACAAAACCTTCTGTTTAATCATCTTCCCTTTATTAATTTGCTTAGATTTTTCAGGTCTGGTCAATTTTAGTATGGTGTTATTCAGTCAAAAAAATTGAAAAAAAAATAATTGAATTGATATTCTCATTTGGTTCATTACAATTTACTCAAGCCTAGTAGACACAGTATTTCTGAGAATACACTGGGAATACATTCCCTGAGATCCATAGATTGAGATACCAAGAACATGCAAATGAACCATTTAAAAAAAGTCTGTAAATGTTTATTTTACGTTTTAATGGAATGAATGAGATAAATTTGGTTATTTGATTATTGGATTATTTGGTTCTTTGAACTCCCAATGTGTCTCTATTTTATGCCTGGGTTCCCCTAGTACAAGCGGGGTGTTTTAATGTATTGAGCACTCGGTGCCTATGGTGGGAAGAGTTTCCCCTACATTATAATAGCAAGAGCACCCGGTGCCATGTATTAATGAATGACAGTGTAATGGATAACATGCCCAGGCTTCTATATAAAGTAGACATTATCGGGATCATTGTGTGTGTCTGTTTCTTCCAATTTCCATTTGCTATTCTAACCCCTGGGTAAATATTGTGACTGCATAATTATTTAACCCTTACACCCCATTTACAGAATAGCATTTGAAGGGTCTATACAGGTGGTCAAGGAAGGGTACTGCTTAAAGGGAAGCCCAATAATACTATTGAACTGACAGTCACTGGGTGTGGGAGGGCTGTCGGAGGTACTGGGGGAAGTGAGGGTGTGTGGGGAGCTACTGCTGACCGCCTTGGAAGGCGAGGGAGACCAGAGTACCAGTCCACAGGTTAGTAAATCCTGGGCCCCATCCACTCCAGCTGCAAGCCCTCCAGAACAACGTTCCGGGCCAAAGACGGGGGTACTTATAGGTCCAATACTATAGTATCCTACTACCCAGTGTCTGTGTACTACTACTCCCACAAGCAGGGATAATCCACCCTTCTACATAATGATATATTTGTATAATGTTATAATGCTATAATGTTAAAATGTTACAATGCTATAATGTTATAATGTAATAATTGTATAATGTTATAGTGTTATAATATTATAATGCTATAATATTATAATGCTATAATGTTATAATGCTATAATGTTATTATGTTATATTGTTATAATGTAATAGTTTTATAATTTTATAATTTTATGATGCTCAAATCATAGGAGGAACATTTTAGAAAATGAAAAGAAAAGTAAAAAGTAAAAAAAAAAAGAGGAGGTACAAATCTTCCTGACTGAAGGAAG
>NW_028174814.1:49805-73224 GCF_963971535.1 Notolepis coatsorum
CCGTTGGTGCGTTCGTGTATTCAGCCATCTTGGATGTACTGAGGGACCCTGCCGCTGGTGCGTTCGTGTATTCAGCCATCTTGGATGTACTGAGGGAGCCTGCCGTTGGTGCGTTCGTGTATTCAGCCATCTTGGATGTACTGAGGGACCCTGCCGTTGGTGCGTTCGTGTATTCAGCCATCTTGGATGTACTGAGGGAGCCTGCCGTTGGTGCGTTCGTGTATTCAGCCATCTTGGATGTACTGAGGGCCCCTGCCGTTGGTGCGTTCGTGTATTCAGCCATCTTGGATGTACTGAGGGAGCCTGCCGTTGGTGCGTTCGTGTATTCAGCCATCTTGGATGTACTGAGGGACCCTGCCGCTGGTGCGTTGGTGTATTCAGCCATCTTGGATGTACTGAGGGAGCCTGCCGTTGGTGCGTTGGTGTATTCAGCCATCTTGGATGTACTGAGGGAGCCTGCCGTTGGTGCGTTGGTGTATTCAGCCATCTTGGATGTACTGAGGGAGCCTGCCGTTGGTGCGTTCGTGTATTCAGCCATCTTGGATGTACTGAGGGACCCTGCCGTTGGTGCGTTCGTGTATTCAGCCATCTTGGATGTACTGAGGGACCCTGCCGTTGGTGCGTTCGTGTATTCAGCCATCTTGGATGTACTGAGGGACCCTGCCGTTGGTGCGTTGGTGTATTCAGCCATCTTGGATGTACTGAGGGAGCCTGCCGTTGGTGCGTTGGTGTATTCAGCCATCTTGGATGTACTGAGGGACCCTGCCGTTGGTGCGTTCGTGTATTCAAAGTGTTGCTCCGGTTAAAATACAGAACATTATACCATTCCATGGGAAAATATCAGCAATGGCTGCAATAGCACATGTTCCGGTTCCTCCCGGCCAGGGGTGTAAAGTACTTGAGTAATTGTACTTTGTTACAATACTTAAGTACTGTTTTTGGGGATTTGTACTTTACTCAAGTATTATTAGGTTTGTTGTATACTTGTATTTTTACTCAATTACATTACATTTCCGCACTTTATTTAAAAACAGCCAATTAAATCCCCATCAATGGAAAAGGAACCCGCCCATACCCATGCTGATTGGTCCTTGTGCAAGACTAGAAAGCGGGGATCTTTGATTAAACACCTGCTCTCAGAAGAATAGACAGTCCGAAAAAAAGGGTTTACTTTTTTGTTTCTAGCCAGATACTCTTGACTTTTACTTGAGTACGATTTTGAGACGGTATACCCATACTTTCACTTAAGTATATTTTCTGGGTACTTTTTACACCCCTGCTCCTGGCAGTGTGTTGAAGTAAACACTTGACCCCTGACTGCTGCCCACGAGCCGGTTGGCACCTCGCATGGTCGCCTCTGCCGCTGTGTAAATGATGAATGTGAGGTGAATGGGTGTCTTTGGATAAAAGCGCTATAGCTGGTCCTGCCACTCGGCCAGAGTGATGCTGGAGTGATGCGCTGAAGGCTCTGAGAGAGTGATGCTCTGAGAGAGTGATGCTCTGAGAGAGTGATGCTCTGAGAGAGTGATGCTCTGAGAGAGTGATGCTCTGAGAGAGTGATGCTCTGAGAGAGTGATGCGCTGAAGGCTCTGAGAGAGTGATGCTCTGAGAGAGTGATGCTCTGAGAGAGTGATGCTCTGAGAGAGTGATGCTCTGAGAGAGTGATGCTCTGAGAGAGTGATGCTCTGAAGGCTCTGAGAGAGTGATGCTCTGAGAGAGTGATGCTCTGAGAGAGTGATGCTCTGAGAGAGTGATGCTCTGAGAGAGTGATGCTCTGAGAGAGTGATGCTCTGAGAGAGTGATGCTCTGAGAGAGTGATGCGCTGAAGGCTCTGAGAGAGTGATGCTCTGAGAGAGTGATGCTCTGAGAGAGTGATGCTCTGAGAGAGTGATGCTCTGAGAGAGTGATGCTCTGAGAGAGTGATGCTCTGAGAGAGTGATGATCTGAGAGAGTGATGCTCTGAGAGAGTGATGCTCTGAGAGAGTGATGCTCTGAGAGAGTGATGCTCTGAGAGAGTGATGCGCTGAGAGAGTGATGCTCTGAGAGAGTGATGCTCTGAGAGAGTGATGCTCTGAGAGAGTGATGCGCTGAAGGCTCTGAGAGAGTGATGCGCTGAATATTTAAACCGTTAAGCCCTCGCCATATTTTCAGAAAATTCGCCTAAAAGTACAAGTAAATTGAAGATTGCTCCACTTCTACAAGGTCCATTTGCATGTTCTTGGTATCTATGGATATCTATGGATCTCAGGGAATGTATTCCCAGTGTCAGAAATATTGTGTCTGTTACTATGCTTGAGTAAATTGTAATGAACCAAATGAGAATATACATTTTGACTGGTGACATGCTAACATTGACCAACAGTGAAAGATTCAGCACCTTCTTGAGATCAACAAAAGATTTAAGCAAGTGAACAAAGGGCAGATGATTTACAGGGTTTTTTGTAGATACAGTACAGAATTTTGCCATCCGGACACATGCAATTTGAAATATGAATATAGAATATCGAAGGCGGCTGGGTGGCGCAGCGGACATTGCGCTTGTCACCAACGCAAGAGACACCGGTATCGAATCCGGCTGTCAGCGTTGCCTCTGGCTTGGGCCGGCCGTCATACTGACTCAATTGGCAGAGTTAGCGGGAGGAAGTCGATGGGTGGTAATCTGGCCGTTGTGAACAGCGACTCCTACAGGTCGGTTGGGGGACGCCTGCACAGCAGAGACAGGAAATGGCGGGGTAGTGTGAGCCTCCCACACGTTACACCTCGCCAATGAGAGTCCGCGCTGGCAGGTGAAAAGAAGTGACTGGCTGCCTCCACATGTATCGGAGGGGACACATGATGGGCTTCTATCCTCCCTACGACCGGCCAGTGGGGGGCACATGCAAGCAACGATCAGGACAGGGGAGGGAGAATTGGCACGAGAGGAAATTGGGATGGGAAAAAAATCACAGAAAAAAGGAGGAGAAAAAAGTAGGTAAAAAAAAAGAATATAGAATATCGAATACCAGGCCTATAAATTACCTTATTATGGCCAAGTCATACATCTATGTATCGGCCCAAGTCTCCTCTTTCCAATGGCTGAGTTCAATCTGGATTTAGTATCACCAGCTGCCCGTTACAGGGCAGCAAAGACCGTGAATGAAATCTACTGTAAGTACAGTTACTTTTGTATAATGTCCATAGCTCCGCTATTTTTTACCGGATTGCGACGCATTTTTTCCTAGACGTTCACAGAAAGGTAAACAAGATACGTTGTATTTTATGCCAATACCGTTGGGGTTTGTTCGACCCGTGAGATTTAAACGCGATTTTCACATCAATATTTGTAAAAGAAAAATGGTTGGACTACGTTTGTATGTGGCTGGTGTGAGCTGGGTAGTGTAGTTTTATGAAATTTAGACGTCCATCGAAAGCCCTGGGTCTCCTCTGTCTTAGGACTACAACGATTTAATGACGGCTTCCTGTCATCGCGTCTAAATCAGCCGTTTTCCAGAGATTTTTATAAGCTCATATTTAGCTAATAACACTTAAAAATCATTGGTAAACAAACGTAGTGCTGAAAATATATACTTTGACTGCTGTTTTGACAGGGTTAGGGTATTTACTCTTGGCTACATTTGGAAAAAGAAATGCAAGTTCACTTAATACGGACTGTATTGATCTATTTGTGATGTGAAATAAATCTCGGCCCTAGCTCATCATGGAGCTAACATTAGCGTTGTTGCCCTGCTATGCTACTAGGCCTAATAATAGGGACTTTCATTTAAAATGTTTGTACAGTATGTGTGCTTGTTTTACAATGAAGTTTCATACTTCTTGCTGTTTTACAGGAGGCTGTCAGTAGCTCTGATGATGGAACTAATGTTACGCTAGTGCCCCTAATGTAAATCTATTGGCGAAAGTTTCTGAGACAATGACGTAGCTACTTAGCTATAGACCTGTTCGCTGTTTACAAACATACCGTGTTCGAGCCAATCAGCAATACCAACTGAGTCACGTGATTAAGTCACCCCGGACCTGCGCGAGCTGCGCTAAAATAATACAGGGCTCTATGGAGAAACCATGGCACTCCCCTGACTAAAAGTTGTTTTAAACTAAAACGGCTGGATGTCATTTCGCCAAATCAGCAGCATGGCTGTGAGTGTGAGTCTTAAGCCTTTCACCTTTTACATATCTAGCTTTGGCATGGATAGATTGTTTAGATCGCTAGCGTGGCTAACAAATGCAAATATATTGTAGTCTGCCCTGTTGTTCTGACAATACGCTCCTTTCTGCCCCGGTGATGAGTCTGACGTAGGCGGCGAACAGGTCTATTTGAACAAACATTCTATTGGATTATTAGTCACTGATTTCTAACAGTAGAAGACTAGCGACAATAAGGCTGGCTAGCATAATATTAGTTTCTATAGCTGACAGTGTGACAACTGTGACACTCAAACAGTAGAGAGAGAGGGAAGCCAGTGTGAAGAGCGGCTCGGCCGATCCCAGCGTGATATCGGAGGCTACTCCACTCCGACAGGTTATCCCTGCCGCGGTAATCACGCTGCATTGTGACATGTGTACACATCCATTCCCACAGTCAGTGTAGGGAAAATAATCGGTGTTATGATATGACGTTATATACCGTCTTTTATGATATTTTTCTTGGCTAAAACGCAAGAAAACGGCGATGCACGAGGGGGGAGATTTAATTCATTATGATGCCTCGACGTAAAGGGATGTGTCTAATTGCATTTTTAATTCTGAAAGACTTGTGAATAAAAGCGGCAAAATACATCAAACGGTGTCTCGTTTGCCTTGTTAACGTCCGTTAACTTCCAAACAGCTCCGTTATGGATGTTGGCTCCGACGCTGCCGCAGCATTTCCTGATCCCAGGCCTCTGGTATTATTACAACGTCTGACTTCTCCTCCGACTTCCATCCAGCCTTGTGATCCACCAGGGAAGTCCCAGTGGTTCCCACCCCGGTGACATCACGAGGGCCGCGATCCGATTGGCGGGGAGGACAATGTGCTCTGTGTGAGCGAGGGAGAGAGGGGGCCGTGCCTCCCCCTCCCCAAGTACACACAGTAGTATATATGGTCAATAAATCACCACGCAGCCCCGTTCCTCGTATCAGAGAGAGAGAGAGAGAGAGAGAGAGAGAGAGAGAGAGAGAGAGAGAGAGAGAGAGAGAGAGAGGTGGAGAGAGAGAGAAAGAGAGAGAGAGTTCTGGTATTGATTTCAAATGGTTCATGTAATTTTCTTCTAAAACCGAAGAGGAGGGAGAGGACATGATGAGTTGCTTCATTTTGAAGAGAGAGACGAGAAATCTGAATTATTGTTTGGAGAGCGAACTGTGTCAGGCATCTGTATCACATATGGAGAAATGAAGAAGAGGAAAAACAACAACTGGAGCTAAAACTATATTGGTCTCATTTTGAACAGATGGTTAATGTGGCATCTCTCTCTCCCCCTCTCTCTCTCTCTCTCTCTCTCTCTCTCTTTCTATCTATTTTTTTTCACACACTGACTCTCTCTATCTCTTTATTTCACACACACACATACTTTTCTCTCTCTCTATCTCTATTTCTCTCTCTTTCTCTATCTCTCTGTTTCGCTCTCCCTTTTGCTCTCTCTATTTCCCTCTATTCTGTTTCTCATTTCTCTCTCTGTCACTCTCTCACTCCTCCTTCTCCTCCCTTCTCTCTCTGCTCACTCTTTGTCTCTGTCTCTCTCTGTCTCTATATCTCTCTCCTCTCTCTCTCTCTCTCTCTCTCTCTCTTCTCTCTCTCTCTCTCTCTCTCTCTCTCTTCTCTCTCTCTCTCTCTCTCTCTCTCTCTCTCTCTCTCCTCTCTCTCTCTCTCACACACACACACACACACACACACACACACACACACACACACACACACACACACACACACACACACACACACACACACACACACACACACACACACACACACACACACACTCACTCACACAAACACAGACTGGCACATACACACACACACATGCATGTGCTCCCATACACCATAGTACATAGTACATAGTACACCCATATAGTACACACAGAAATGCAGTGTAGTACATGGTTTTAGTTGTAGATAAGCAGGTACAACGTGTCAAACCTGAGCTGTTGTTTCTGTGAGCACATGTTCAAACATAAACACTTGAGCCGTTTTATAAGGCCGGCTGGTCGTAAGTGGATAGTGGTTGGTCTGCTAGCAGGGTGCTCATAAAATCAACATATCTGTATATTGCTGTTAATTGACACAGATAAATAGATACAATGCGTTCACTTGTTCCTTGCTTTTACATGTGTTTTCTAGTATATTCCATGTCTTGACCTGTGACTCTAACTAGTCTTTAGGGTCTTGGTCGAGTATATGATTCAAATGTTTTGGTAGATTACTTGTGTTGCATGTTTGATTTTAAATGCTGAATAAGTTGAGAGTCTTTAGTCGTTAGTAGACGTCGAGCACATCTCTGGCGTCACAATATCATACTCCAATAATGCTTTGATCTTTAACACTATAGAACAGCTGGGCTGGTCAAACACTATAGTCGTCTAATGTTGTGGAAAACAGTTTTGACAAATTTGTTTAAATCAACTAATCGATTAGCTGACGAAACCCTTTGAATATAAGTGAACAAAGAATGTCTTTAATGGAGGACAGCCCTGCAGCCGACGTCAGCTAACAGAGATTTCAGATAAGACCAACTGTCAAAGATTGTACTACTTTGAAGAGGCGAGTTTGAAAATCTTCTATAGCAGACCAGACTAAACAGAAAACACAATTGTTTACTGTCAGTAATAGTTCACTTTAGGTCCAGGAATCTAGTCCAAGTCGTCGCAGGCTGGCTGCATGTTATTGCTATTATGAGCTCTTCGTTGCGCAATGCGGGGAGATTTTAAGAGCCAATGGCTAAAGGTCATTAGCGGACTTTCCCACACGTTGCTAAATAAATATCATGCCAGCACCTTGTGAAGTCAGATAACACATTTAATCGTGAGAGATTCCTACAATGTGTGTCTTTTCTGTAGCAGAGGACAGAACCTGTGCTACGGAAAAGAGGACTTCCAAAAAACTCTCTTCTTATACTTGCAATCAAAGTGAGAGGCAAGTAAATCACACTGACATGTATATCAGGTGGACGGCAAGGGGAGGAGTCTAGACGTTTGATGTCTTCTTCTACACACCTGTCCATAAGAAGTGTGCTGGAACCTTTTGTGGAATGCTCTCCCTGACTACCTGAGAGCACCACAGACTGTGGATGTTTTCAAGAAAGGCCTCAAAACCCACCTTTTTAGTAGAGCCTTCTGTTGACCTTTTATCAAATTTTTTTTGCTCCACACATTTTATCTTCATTTACCAATTTATTTGATCAGTTTTATTATTCTATGTTTCTCTGCTATTTTATGTTTTAGTTTTGCCTATTTTTATATTCTTTCTTTCCTTTATTCTCGCTAGCTTTTAAGTCCCTTTAACTGTAGCGCTATGAGAGTTGCCCCGCAACTGTAAAGCGCATTACAAATGAAATCTATTATTATTATTATTATTATTAAAGTTCCCCAATAATTTTTATTATTATAATATATATTATATATTATATATATCAATTAAAACATATATATACATGTTCTCCTACTGTGCTCTATATAGTGCCGATTTCATTAACTAGTTGTCAATCACTCAATGGACCTGTCTCAAACCCTGCCCTCTTTTCTTGATCCTCCAATCACAACTGTCGCTTACCTCGGACAAACCAAGTTTGTCCGAGGTAAGCGACAGTTGTGATTGGAGGATCAAGAAAAGAGGGCAGGGTTTGAGACAGGTCCATTGCATACCTTTAACTCCTAGCATGACTTTGACTATACAGGTTGTTATTTGTGCAGAACCTTTTTCACATCCTTCCCCCGGAGAGGGAGAGCTTCTCTGCACCTCCCTCAAAATCTGAGTTACACGTTTTGATGTCACTAATCAGTCCCTCTTGCGATCGCAAGAATGGATGCTAATTCAACCTTGCAATTGTGCAAAATTCCAGAGCATTAAATGTCCAAATCCGAGCTGTATAAAGCAGAGCCGTATATAATATGCATGTGTATATAATGCGTAACATACGCATATATAACGTAGTAAATGCATCTGTACCCCGCTGCGGTCACAAAAGGGTTAGGGAAAATAACACAAGTACTTTACCAGTCACAGGAGTCTTCAATATAATTGGCTGGCTGGTGTCATTCCCTTTGGGGAATAAATTAGTTATCTGATGAAACAATCTTAGTCGGCAGACATCTCTACAATCTGTTATCAACACTGCTATCTAACGTTAGCGAGCGTAGCACAGCTCGACCTGACTGTGATTCTATATCAATGCTGTTGTAAGTGTGACAAGTTTGTTGTTTTTTCCGCTTCCATCATACAACTTGGTTTTAATCCAAAAGTCGGTTCAGAAACGTTAGGTTATGACTATAACCAAGTTCTGTTAGTTAGGGGCGATGCTTGGCATCGCCTTCTGCACTATCTCGCGTACGTGCACGCGTACTGAATAAACCACAAATGTACCTCTAATACCAGTATTAGTCTGACCACACCCCTCATCAGCTTACCTTCATAAGCAGGTGTGTGGTCACCTGCTCTCCTCCTTCCCAAGCTTTCACCACAAGGTGAGGACAAGGGCTGCAGCGGCGTCCGATGCCAAGCATCGCCCCTAACTAACAGAACTTGGTTATAGTCATAACCTAACGTTCTGTATCGTTAGTGGCTTAGCTTGGCATCGCCTTCTGCACAAGGGAGGCCAAGCGGAGCCACTTGGCTGACAAATACACCCCGCTGACAGCCCCCCAAAACCATCAGAACAGGGAGGGCCGAGCCCCCCCGACCCCCCCTAATGGAGGGTAGCCCCCCTATTAGGGACGTCACGGGAGGGCGACGGACCCGACCGTGCGAAGAGGCACTCAAGCAACTCAACGCACAGGGTGAGCAGACCGTGGCTTGACCCACGACTACACACACGCACAACCCGCATGCCACCCGGGAACGAACGGAGGAACAACCTCGTTACTGCCCCCAGAATCACGGGGTCAAGGGCAAACCCAACCCCGTGGCAAGGCCGTAGCAGCGGAGCACGAAGGAAGACCCAGACCCACCAAAAGGACTGGACTCCCTGGAATGGGGGCCCGGAGAAGTCCATGATGCCAGCATCAAGACCCCACCAGGTGGGCACGTAGTGCCCCGCCCCCCACATCGCCAGCGTATTCGGACAAAGGCCCCTCAGTTACTGCACCTGGTATTCCCAGGCGGAACCAACCAGGCCAGTAAGCCGAGCGGGCCCCGTCCCCCCAATAGTACACCGCCTGGCACACTGACCCTGCAGAATAGGCAGTCAGCATGGCCGTAAGCACACAAAAAAGGTTAACCAACGGAAGCAGGCAGCGCACCGGGGAAAAACCAGGCAACAGGCTGTTAACCCTAGCCTGGAGACTGCGGACGAGACAGGCGCCAGAGGGGACAGCTGAACACAGCCGCCCCGGCGGAAGGAGCGTAAGCTGGCGGTGTTGCATGACCAAGCCTCCATTTAACAACCCCCACCCAGAGGGGTCGAGGCAGAGAAGGCTGACACGATTGGCAGACGTCATGAACGTGCAGGGGCACCCTCAACCGGTGAACCCGGGAGTTGACACTGCTCCAACACACCAGGGAATCAACCACCTCGGTGTTACCCAATGCGGTGGTTGTTCCTATAACCCCTCAAGAAAAAACTCCAAAACACACCTGCGGGTATACACCGGCTATACCGCAGTACAAGTGTTTCAGTTTCCAAAAAGGGTTAACCCAGGCCTACGGGTCGCAAACATCACTTCGGACCGGGCCTGGCGGTACGGGAAGCACAGGGTCACCAGAGGAGGTCAAAAAACCACCCCCACAGGCCCCTCTTCGCCATGCGTGAGAGAGGAGCGAAAAACAATGGAGAACCAGCCCCTAAGCACACCGTACCTGGTATTCCCCGGCGGTCTCCCAACCAAGTACTAACCAGGACCAACCTGTGTAGCGGCCGAGATCCGACGAGATCGAGCGCGTACAGAATGGCATGGCTGTAAGCCATGACGACAGTGCTGAGTAAAAACATACCCAACCAGGGTCTCCATAGCGCTTAACCCTGTGACACCCAGACCGACCTGGCATTTTTCCCCCTGAAAAAAGCCCAAGTCCCTCAGGGTACCAGAACAGCAGATCTGCATCCCCGGCGGACAACGGGTTCAACTGATCTGGACCAGCGTGACCAGAACCAGTCCCGTGCCCTAACCACGCCGACATGCCTACTCCAGGAGAAGGGCAGATATGCGTGTTGATCTTAACATGAAAAGAAGGCGCCACCCAGACGTCGGGACGAACCGCGCCTGGTGGCCCACCCCAAGGGCGTGAGACCCCACTACATATGTTCAGATCCATCCCGTCATCATCCCCCAGACATGAACGAGGATCCGTCGACAACCCACCCAGGTCATGGGATGTGGTCGCCGGAAGAGGAAAAACCCCCATCTCAGTTGCTTTATAAAAACGCTGTTTCAACCACAAGCAACTAAGGCGTGCCAGTCAATCGCCTGTTTACAGCGAGCTAGCACTATACGTGCGTCGGGACACACCCCCATCAATGAACAGGCTATTTAGACCTGTCATTGAATCCCCAAGGCGCCCAGGGGAACGACAAGAGGGGTGTGACACTCCCTAACTCCAACACTTCTGGAATAGAAAGAAGGAAGCATCAACAGTATGTATCCCAGTCTACACAGCCGGGGTAAAAAATGTTCACATTTTTACATCCCACCACCCTCCCATAGGAAAGAGACGGGGATCCCCAGAGAGACTTCCCACGCGAGCTGTACAGATTGAAAAGAATATATTGCACCTTGAGCCATGTAAAAAACTGGTTTTAGGGCCTCCGGGGAAGAGGCACCGAACCCATACACACTCAATAAACGAATTGAATCGAATATACATACAATAGAAAAGGACCCTTCTAGAGGGTCCACTCACTTTGACAATCTGAGGAGGAAGGCTCTGTACTCTGATGGAGGCTTCCTCACATGGATCACATGGAAGAAGGAGTCCGAACTCACAGAAGGCCTGAGTAGGCGCTTGGTGAGGAGGAGCCCTGACCACCCCCCCTGAAAACAGATCCATCACATGGACCTGAACAGCACACGGAAGTCCTACCAACAGAGACGCGCACGGTGACGTACTCTATGGCGGGGGAATTCCTGCGGTGCACACGCCCAATATACCAGGCCGTGGGACCAGGAACTCCCTCCCCCCCCCCCCCCCCCCCCGTAACGTGCCGAACCGCCACGTGACGGGAACCTTGAAGGACAGGGGGTGTACCCCTGACCGACAGAACAATGGGGAGAGGAAAGGTTACCAGTTCACCCCTTTACGACCCCACACCCATGATACGACGTAACGACAAAAAGAGAATATGACACAGTCATAGTCAGCTCTATGAAGCGTTTCACAGCTCCACACAGCGCACGAGCTAACCTGCTATCTGATTTTTACTAAGGAAAAACACAGAATAGAGAGGGCTCTAAGAACCCCGGTCCAACATACACATGTGCTTCTGTGGCCAGTACAACCCAGTTGTAGGTCACATGACACACACAACCCATCATCATCACAATGAGAGAATACATCATTCTTGATTAGTATCGACCACAGGCCTTGCTAAGCACACGACAGCAACCAAACCAATTTCCCTTTAGGAAATAAGTTTCTCCAGCAGATTTAGCACAACCTCAGCAATCAAGCTGAGAGTTACATCGTATCCCTACCACACAAAAGACACAATTAATGCACAACATGTCTGATAGGAGGTGATAAAGTCCCCAGGGAACCGGGGGGGGAAAAACACAATCCTCCTATTTTACCCTCAATACGGCCAGTTAAAACAGGAAAACCTGTTAATGTGTGAACTCACTGTCCATTGTCATTACAGTCTGAGAAAGAACATTCTTTTACTCACTCGTCACCAAGCATAGCTTCATAGGTTAGTTGCCTTAGTAGTGAGTACACGGTACACATAAACACCATGATGTTTCTCACACAACAACCAGATCAATACATCACGACCTGCACGGAGAAGCTACTGCCAGTGACAAAAACAGCTCACACACAACCCGCAACGTATCTCAAATGCATTGCAACAACACACGTTTTGGGAAAAAACACCGTCATTCACAATACATTTAGCAAGGTAAAACCAGAAGACGTGTTATGAGGGTCTGGCCAACCCCGTACCTGCCCGGAACGCAGATCAGCGAAGTGCAGTCACAAGCCACCGTAGAACACAGCCCTCTTTGTTGACGCAATCCCCGTCTAGGCTCAGGCAGGGTTGACGAACATCCCCTGTCAAGGATGACGTCGTGGTCAAGAGTGTAAAACATGTTAAAAATCAAAGCACGTTCAACAGAATAGCATCAAGCTAACGGCTGCTCCAACCGTTCGGGTGCTATCGCTTCCGCTCGCGAGACGCCGATCTACGACGCACGCGATCAGGAGCGAGCTCCCGGCGGCGCGCGAGAAGCCAAGCTACCCCGCGCCAGGCCACCGACCGGCTAACCGTAAGCTATGAACATGTAAACAATGACATAACACTCACCCAGACAGGCCGCCGTTCTGAACCCTCCTCACTTTTTAAGAGAAAAGAGAAAACAAGACGTCAACACCGCTTCACAACAGTGACATTAACACGTCCGGCGGAATCAGCACAGTACCAACTGGCCTGTATAGCTGACTTTGAACATGAATCTGCCGCTATCGCACATTACATGCACATATCCCCTCGTGAAGGAATACTCTCATTTGGATATGAAAGATGGGGTCTTAACACGGTGACAGAGAGAATCCACTCGTCCAGAACACACAGGGATCACCAGTGTCAATGGTCGCGGCCCACTAGTTAAAACTATAATGGTCGCCAGACCAAGGCCTTCTGTCGCCTAGACGGCTAAACAAAGGACCCTAGCCTGGGGCCGGTTTCCATAAACTTTGTCTAGTAGCCCCCATAGCACTAACAGACAAGTGGAGCCCGCCAGCAAACACTACTCACCCAACCTGGAACGCACCGCTCCTCACAACAGCGGCATGTCCGACAGTTCAGCTGTGGCCTGACAGGTTTCACCCCAACAAACACAGCAAGGAACTGCAGTTGAGAAGCATGCAGCGGCGTGCTCCCAATACGAAAACCGGTGGAGGGTTTGTAGAATGATCATCATCTTCTAGACACTCCAGTACGAAGACAATATCGCCGTATTTTCTCGAAAATAGTGAGAGAGAAAATAAAGATATGATGTCAACGTATCCTTGTTTCCCAAGCTGTTCCTAATCCAATTTCTTCCATCATGGTGTCAAGTGTGGGGATCTACCGAGGCACCTCTTCCTTGTGGTGAAAGCGAGAAGGAGGAGAGCAGGTGACCACACACCTGCTTATGAAGGTAAGCTGATGAGGGGTGTGGTCAGACTAATACTGGTATTAGAGGTACATTTGTGGTTTATTCAGTACGCGTGCACGTACGCGAGATAGTGCAGAAGGCGATGCCAAGCTAAGCCACTAACGATACAGAACTTAGTATTAAAAATAACTCCTCATGCGCAGCTTAGCGAGGCTCTCCGCTCTCGACAAAATGGCAAAACGTGAAGTGACAGGGTTTATGGGAAACGTGGCCTAATTCTCGTGATAAGACCACATTTGTGAGGTTTCTGTCCTTGCGCTCTCTCTCGTTCTGTTCCTTTAACCACCCTCGCTTGTTTTCATTCATTTTCTGTCAATTGGTTCTATCCCCTCGTTCACACGTTTCTCCCCGTTGACGTCATCAGAGACGTCGCTGATTGGTTCTCTCTCTTCCCCACGCTTTTCAATCACATTCCCCAGCTGTCACTGCTTTCTCCCCATTGACGTCATCAGAGACGTCGCTGATTGGTTCTCTCACTTCCCCACGCTTTTCAATCAATCGATCCCTCATTATTTATACCCCGTTTTTCCCCACCCTAAGTTGTTGGATCGTCTTGTTTTGTCGCCTTGATTTGTCTCTGGATGTTTTTCCCCGTTGCTGCTGCTGCTGCCTTTTTCTCTGTGCTGTTCTCCAGGAATTCCTAGAAGCCTTCGCTTGGATACCTGCTCCCGTGGCGCGCGCTCGCCTCCACTGTTGTTCCAGTTCCAATTACGCATCTCGTCTGGGTGAGTTATCTATTTGACTGTTCTTGACCTATTCCGTTTTTCGTGTGTAGACTTACACTGAAGACTACCACCTTTTTGTCAAACAGTCACTCACCCAGCCATAATCTATTTTTGCTTATTCCTTATGGAATAATATTTTGGGATCTACCATCTCCCTCTGTGTGCTTGCTCACACCGAAGATATTATTTCACAATTGGACTGTGTGTTTACATGAAGATATTCACTGTGTGTTTGCTCACACCGAAGATATTATTTCACAATTGGACTGTGTGTTTACATGAAGATATTCACTGTTTGTTCACATGAAGATATTCCCTGTTGTGTTTACATGAAGATATTCACTGGGACTGTGTTTGGATTTAGCTCACTGTGTTGTTAACACGAAGAGTTTCACTTGGGCTGTTTTTGGAATTGTGCTCTCTGTGTTGTTAACACGAAGAGATTCACTTGGGCTGTGTTTGGAACTGTGCTCACTGTGTTGTTAACACGAAGAATTGTACACCCTGTTCTCCTGCTCGTTTAAGACTGCTCTGTCACTGACTCGTTCCCTCTCTCCCTCTCTCGGTCTCGCAACAACATCTGAGAACCCACCGAGAGGATTCTGCAGAGCGGTTCAGAAGTCAACACCTGCTTCCCAAGACAACCCTCACGGGAGAAGCTGCAGAGCAGCAGAACTTTGCCCCTTGATCATTGTACCTGTCTTGTTTGACCTGCTTTCCCTGTTTCTCTTATTCTTAGTACCAAATAAACAAGCCCTCGTATTTGGCAACTCTGAATCCTACTCTCTTGTGTCGTTGCGTTTGGGGTCGGTGTCAAACCATAACATTACGATCCAACCAACAATATGACGACCCCAGCCGACACAGAGAGGGTCAGAACCGCACTTGCTATTCAAGTCGAGTTGACCAGGGATCACGGTCTCCAATTAGAGCGGGCTGCGGCTGCGGTGCAAGACCTCAGGGACCAGGTCTTGCCTATGCAGGGTTCTATGGCCGCTATGGCGGGACAACAGTCCGAGATTCTCGCTCAGCTTAACTCGCTGGGTGACGCCGTTAATACTTTTCATCTCTCACACCCTTCAGGAACATTCCCCGCAGCCCCAGCAGATCTCGCACCTCGGGAACCCCATCTCTCCGTCCCACGGCTGTTCGACGGTAATCCCGAGGAGTGTGCCACATTCATCATGCAATGTGAGTTGGTTTTCCGTCATCAACCAAGCCGTTTTTCTGCTCATGGGTCCCGAGTGGCTTTTATAACCAACCTACTTTCAGGCCATGCTGCCCAGTGGGTCACTTCCTCCTGGGCAATGGAAGCAGATTTTTTGTTCTCCTACCCAGACTTCGTGGCGGAGCTCCGCAGAGTGTTCCACCATCCAGCCCGAGGTCTGGACCCTGGAGCCCGGTTGGGGACCTTCCGACAAGGGAGCGGCAGGGTGACGGACTATGTCATAGAGTTTCGACTGGCGGCGGTGGAGAGTGGATGGAACGAGCCTGCTCTTCGCCTAACCTTCATAAGGGGGCTCAGTGACGCAGTTCGGGACCAGCTCGCTACCAGGGAGGTGCCCGACTCCCTCGAGGAGCTGTTTAGCCTTGTCATCCGTATTGACGGACGCCTCCTGGAGAGAAGGCGCGAGAGGACCCGACTGTCACCTCCTGAAGCACCCCGGACTCCTGGACGCCCCGTCCCCAACGCTACTGATGGTAACAGGCTTCCCCGTCCGGTGCGCGAAGAGGAACCCATGCAGCTGGGACGCTCTCTTCTGAGCCAGGCGGAGCGTCAGGCAAGGCTCAGGTCCGGTCTCTGCCTCTACTGCGGAGGTGCGGGACACCGTATCGCCGACTGCCCTACCCGGCCAAAAGATCGGGCTCACCAAGACCCCGGGAGATCCTGGTGAGCCGTTTTTCCCAGTCCCAGCGCCGCGCACCACCTGACCATCTGATGAGCGTCACCCTGGCCTGGGGGGACCAACGTGCCACGGTGGAGGCCCTCATCGACTCTGGGGCAGACGAGAACTTCCTCGACTTCGAGTTTGCCACCCAAGCCAACATACCTCTTGAGGCCCTTGTGAGGCCCTTGGAGATCTTTTCGTTGGACCAACACCGCCTGGCCGACATCTCTCAACGCACCGGCCCAGTCGTGCTGACCATCGCTGGGAACCACGTCGAGAGAATCCAGTTCCTCATTACCCAATCCCCCCTTGTCCCGGTGGTCCTGGGTAGGCCCTGGCTCGCGCTGCACGAGCCCCACATCGCCTGGTCCTCCGGTACCATCAGGGGCTGGAGCTCCTCCTGTCACGCCCGCTGTCTGCAGGCGGCGTCCTGTCCCCCGCCCCGGAGACCGGCTGGTGAGTTGCCCCCGGACCCCTCGTCCATTCCTCCCGAGTACCACAACCTCATGGAGGTATTTCAGTAAGACCAGGGCTCAGGCCCTTCCACCTCACCGCCCCTATGACTGCGCCATCGACCTCCGCCAAGGGGCTCCCCTTCCCGGCAGCCGCCTCTACAGTCTGACTGTCCCGGAGAAGAAGGCGATGGATCTCTACATCTCTGAGTCATTGGAAGCAGGACTCATTCGGCCTTCCTCCTCCCCGGTGGCAGCCGGGTTCTTCTTTGTTGGTAAGAAGGATGGGGACCTGCGGCCCTGCATCGACTATCGTCAGCTCAACGAGATCACCATCAAGAACAAATACCCCCTACCTCTCATGAGCTCCACCTTCGAGCCACTGACCCAGGCCTCGTTCTTCACCAAGCTGGATCTCCGAAGTGCCTACCATCTTGTCCGTATCCGTGAGGGCGATGAATGGAAGACCGCCTTCAAGACCCCCAGGGGCCACTATGAGTACCTTGTGATGCCGTTCGGCCTCACCAACGCCCCGGCGGTATTCCAGGCACTCATGAACGATGTCCTCCGTGACATGCTGGAGGTGTTCGTGGTGGTGTACCTGGACGACATTCTTATCTTTTCCAGGACCCTCGAGGAACACATCCTGCATGTTCGCCGGGTGCTGGAGCGCCTCCTCCACAATCGGCTCTTCGTCAAGGCGGAGAAGTGCCGTTTCCACTCCAACTCCGTCGAGTACCTGGGCTTCATCGTTGAGAAGGGCTTGACCCGAGCGGATCCTCGCAAGATCCAGGCTGTGGAGGATTGGCCGGAACCCACCACTCGGAAGGAGTTACAGAGTTTCCTCGGGTTCGCCAACTTCTACCGAAGGTTCATCCGGAACTACAGTCAAGTGGCGGAGCCTCTTACCAAGCTGACCTCCCCCGCTCTGCCGTTCGACTGGTCCCCAGCGGCATGCGCTGCGTTCCGCTCCCTCAAGAGAAGGTTCACTTCCGCCCCTATCCTGCTCCACCCTGACCCCAAGAGACAGTTCATCGTGGAGGTGGACGCCTCGGATTCTGGTCTGGGCGCTGTCCTATCCCAACGTTCTCCTTCTGACCAGAAGGTACATCCTTGCGCCTTCTACTCGCGTCGCTTCCTCCCCGCCGAGAGGAACTACGACACCGGCAATCGGGAGCTACTGGCGGTCGTGGCTGCGCTGGAGGAGTGGCGTCATTGGCTAGAGGGTGCCGAGGAGCCTTTTACCATCTGGACGGACCACAAGAACCTAACGTTCATCCGCGCTTCCAGGCGCCTCAACGGTCGGCAGGCGAGATGGGCCAGTTTCCTCAGTCGGTTCGACTTCTCGCTGACCTTCCGCCCCGGTTCCCGCAACACGAAGGCCGACTCTCTGTCCCGGATGCACTCCAAGGGGGCTCCACCCTCTGAGGTCCCATCTCCCATCATCCCGGAGGTTGGAGCCATCACCTTGGGCATCGAGGGTGTGGTGAGGCGTGCCCTTCGCTTCCAACGTGCTCCAAGCAATGTCCCTAGGAGCCGTCTCTTCGTCCCCGACTCTGTCCGGTCCCAGGTACTGCTGTGGGGCCATACCAGCCGGTTCGCCTGCCACCCAGGCGTCCATCGCACGTTCTCCTTCCTGGCTCGTCGTTTCTGGTGGCCCACCATGCGGAACGACGTCAAGGAGTTCGTATTGGCCTGCGCGGTCTGTGCCCGCAGCAAGGCCTCTCACCAGGCACCCTCCGGGCTCTTGCAGCCCCTTCCCGTTCCAAGCCGTCCGTGGTCACATGTGGCGCTCGACTTCATCACTGGTCTACCCTCCTCCCAGGGGAACACCTGCCTTCTGACCGTGGTGGATCGATTCAGCAAGGGGGTCCACCTCGTGGCCCTCTCCAAGCTTCCCTCAGCAGCCGAGACGGCGGACCTCCTGACGCACCACGTGTTCCGCCTTCACGGCTTTCCCCAGGACATCGTCTCTGACCGGGGGCCCCAGTTCACCTCCCAGGTATGGCGGGCTTTCTGCAAAGGATTGGGGGCAACGGTCAGTCTCTCCTCTGGCTATCATCCCCAGACAAACGGGCAGACGGAGAGGATGAACCAGAGCGTGGAGTCTGCTCTTCGGTGTGTGGCAGCCGAGAGGCCGGCATCCTGGAGCCGTTTCCTTCCCTGGGTTGAGTACTCCATCAACTCAATGGTCAGCTCCGCCACCGGCCTCTCCCCTTTTGAGGCCTCCCTGGGCTACCAGCCCCCTCTTTTTCCCGCACTGGAGACGGAAGTGGCAGTTCCCTCCGTGCAGGTCCACCTCGACCGCTGCCGTCGAGTTTGGGAGATCACCAGGACCGCGCTGCTCCGGACATCTGAGCGCGCCTGTCGTGGTGCCGACCGGCGCCGGGTTCCCGCGCCGACTTACCGCCCTGGGCAGAGGGTGTGGCTCTCCGCGAAGGACCTCCCGCTACGGTCCTCGGCCAAGAAGCTCAACCCCCGCTTCGTCGGGCCTTTCGAGGTCCTGAAAGTACTCAGTCCGGCGGCCCTGCGCCTGAAGCTTCCTGCATCCATGCACATCCACCCCGTGTTCCATGTCTCCCGGGTTAAGCCCGTCTCCCTCTGTCCCCTTATGCCTCCGGCTCCTGATCCGCCGCCTCCTGTGCTAGTGGATGGTCACCCCCAGTGGCAGGTCCGCCGGTTGATGGGCGTTCGTCGGCGGGGCCGGGGGTTCCAATACCTGGTGGACTGGGAGGGTTACGGCCCTGAGGAGCGTAGCTGGGTCTCCCGGCAGCTCATCGTGGATCCCGGCTTGATCACCGACTTCCATCGGGCCCATCCTGACGAGCCGGGTCGGCCTGGTCGCCGGGTGGCTCCCGTGGAGGGGGGGGTACTGTGAGGTTTCTGTCCTTGCGCTCTCTCTCGTTCTGTTCCTTTAACCACCCTCGCTTGTTTTCATTCATTTTCTGTCAATTGGTTCTATCCCCTCGTTCACACGTTTCTCCCCGTTGACGTCATCAGAGACGTCGCTGATTGGTTCTCTCTCTTCCCCACGCTTTTCAATCACATTCCCCAGCTGTCACTGCTTTCTCCCCGTTGACGTCATCAGAGACGTCGCTGATTGGTTCTCTCACTTCCCCACGCTTTTCAATCAATCGATCCCTCATTATTTATACCCCGTTTTTCCCCACCCTAAGTTGTTGGATCGTCTTGTTTTGTCGCCTTGATTTGTCTCTGGATGTTTTTCCCCGTTGCTGCTGCTGCTGCCTTTTTCTCTGTGCTGTTCTCCAGGAATTCCTAGAAGCCTTCGCTTGGATACCTGCTCCCGTGGCGCGCGCTCGCCTCCACTGTTGTTCCAGTTCCAATTACGCATCTCGTCTGGGTGAGTTATCTATTTGACTGTTCTTGACCTATTCCGTTTTTCGTGTGTAGACTTACACTGAAGACTACCACCTTTTTGTCAAACAGTCACTCACCCAGCCATAATCTATTTTTGCTTATTCCTTATGGAATAATATTTTGGGATCTACCATCTCCCTCTGTGTGCTTGCTCACACCGAAGATATTATTTCACAATTGGACTGTGTGTTTACATGAAGATATTCACTGTGTGTTTGCTCACACCGAAGATATTATTTCACAATTGGACTGTGTGTTTACATGAAGATATTCACTGTTTGTTCACATGAAGATATTCCCTGTTGTGTTTACATGAAGATATTCACTGGGACTGTGTTTGGATTTAGCTCACTGTGTTGTTAACACGAAGAGTTTCACTTGGGCTGTTTTTGGAATTGTGCTCTCTGTGTTGTTAACACGAAGAGATTCACTTGGGCTGTGTTTGGAACTGTGCTCACTGTGTTGTTAACACGAAGAATTGTACACCCTGTTCTCCTGCTCGTTTAAGACTGCTCTGTCACTGACTCGTTCCCTCTCTCCCTCTCTCGGTCTCGCAACAACATCTGAGAACCCACCGAGAGGATTCTGCAGAGCGGTTCAGAAGTCAACACCTGCTTCCCAAGACAACCCTCACGGGAGAAGCTGCAGAGCAGCAGAACTTTGCCCCTTGATCATTGTACCTGTCTTGTTTGACCTGCTTTCCCTGTTTCTCTTATTCTTAGTACCAAATAAACAAGCCCTCGTATTTGGCAACTCTGAATCCTACTCTCTTGTGTCGTTGCGTTTGGGGTCGGTGTCAAACCATAACAACATTTCCCATGTGTCACACCTCCTCGCACGTCACGCATTCAGGTTAAATTATTACTATGGAAATGACACGATGAAGAAAGAGAAACGCCGCTCAATGTTCCTCCGCTTGCAAACAATTCACTCACACACCGCTGCAAATTGCACCACAATTTCGGAGAAAAAGCCACTCCAAAATCAAGCATTTTTTTATCGCGACGATCACTGAGGGACTGACTAATAGGTCCCTCTCACGGTGCGATATGCGGTAGCTCGACACCTTCAGCTTCAGCGTACATAGAAAGCTGAGTAGGTATTGACACGATGTCTCGAAAGAATAAGCTGCCGACTGGTCATTCCTGGTAATATCAATTTGCACGTTTATAGATCCTTGCTTCTCAATGAGGGTAAAGATGTCGAGATGCCTGTTTGGTGGGAAAAACACATGTATAGAAATGTTTACTCAATATAGACATTTCTAGGGGGGGGGGGTCTATAAGAGCAAAGTTTAGAGAATAAAAGGTAAAAGGTAACTTCTTATATTCACCCTATACAATACAAGACGACCACACTACGACCACGCTACTGAAACCCTCTCTCCCTCCACCAGCTTATTTTCTCACATTCAGCCTCCCTCCCCTCTGGCCCTCTCTTTCTATGTTCCAGTCACCTTACACCCCCCCCCCCCCCCCCCCACCCCTCCTCCTCCTCCTCCCCCATGTTAACGAGATGTGCCCGTCAGTCAGTGGACCCCCTGCTGGCTGGTCGGAGCATTACCTCCGAGGGGTAAATGAGGAGCAGCTAGTGCCGATCAGCCTGGCTGGAACTCTGGAATGCCCAGCACCTCCTCCCACTCCTCCTCCTCCTCTCCTCCTCCTCCTCCTCCTCCTCCTCCTCCTCCTCCCACTCCTCCTCCTCCTCCACCTCCTCCTCCTCCTCCACCCTCCTCCTCCATCCTCCTCCTCCTCCCACTCCTCCTCCTCCTCCCACTCCTCCTCCTCCTCCACCCTCCTCATCCCCCACCTCCCTCCACCTCCTCCTCCCTCTCTAATGGCTCATACCAAACTCACTGGGAGATCAGCAACAACCACGCCGCCATCATCTTCAGACCATGAGAAACCACCCCCCACCCCCCGCCCTCCGCACCCCCCCCCCCCCCCCCCCCGCACCCTCACTGGAGGATTGTGGGGCGCCAAATTATTATTGTTGTTTTTTGTATCCGTGTGTTTTGCATCTGTGTGCTGCATGCTAGAGAGAGAGCTAAATTAAGTGTAAAGGCAGTTTGTATTCATTGGTTCAAGTTTCACACAGCAGCCTACTGCAGCGCTTCAAGGTCTATACTGAGGGGCTCAAGGACTATACTGAGGGGCTTCAAGGTCTATACTGGAGGGGCTTCAAGGACTATACTGAGGGGCTTCAAGGACTATACTGAGGGGCTTCAAGGACTATACTGAGGGGCTTCAAGGACTATACTGAGGGGCTTCAAGGACTATACTGCAGCGCTTCAAGGGTCTATACTGAGGGGCTTCAAGGACTATACTGCAGCGCTTCAAGGACTATACTGAGGGGCTTCAAGGACTATACTGCAGCGCTTCAAGGACTATACTGAGGGGCTTCAAGGACTATACTGAGGGGCTTCAAGGACTATACTGCAGCGCTTCAAGGTCTATACTGAGGGGCTTCAAGGACTATACTGCAGCGCTTCAAGTCTATACTGAGGGGCTTCAAGGACTATACTGAGGGGCTTCAAGGACTATACTGCAGCGCTTCAAGGACTATACTGAGGGGCTTCAAGGACTATACTGAGGGCTTCAAGGACTATACTGCAGCGCTTCAAGGACTATACTGCAGGGCTTCAAGGTCTATACTGAGGGGCTTCAAGGACTATACTGCAGCGCTTCAAGGTCTATACTGAGGGCTTCAAGGACTATACTGAGGGGCTTCAAGGACTATACTGCAGCGCTTCAAGGACTATACTGAGGGGCTTCAAGGACTTATACTGAGAGCTTCAAGGACTATACTGAGGGGCTTCAAGGACTATACTGAGGGCTTCAAGGACTATACTGAGGGGCTTCAAGGTCAATACTGAGGGCTTCAAGGACTATACTGAGGGCTTCAGGTCTATACTGAGGGGCTTCAAGGACTATACTGAGGGGCTTCAAGGACTATACTGAGGGGCTTCAAGGACTATACTGAGGGGCTTCAAGGACTATACTGCAGGGCTTCAAGGACTATACTGAGGGGCTTCAAGGACTATACTGAGGGGCTTCAAGGACTATACTGAGGTGCTTCAAGGACTATACTGAGGGGCTTCAAGGACTATACTGCAGGGCTTCAAGGACTATACTGAGGGCTTCAAGGACTATACTGAGGGCTTCAAGGACTATACTGAGGGGCTTCAAGGACTATACTGAGGGGCTCAAGGTCTATACTGAGGGCTTCAAGGACTTGAGGGGCTTCAAGGACTATACTGAGGGGCTTCAAGGACTATACTGCAGCGCTTCAAGGTCTATACTGAGGGGCTTCAAGGACTATACTGAGGGGCTTCAAGGTCTATACTGAGGGGCTTCAAGGACTGAGGGGCTTCAAGGACTATACTGAGGGTGCTTCAAGGACTATACTGCAGCGCTTCAAGGACTATACTGCAGCGCTTCAAGGACTATACTGCAGCGCTTCAAGACTATACTGCAGGGCTTCA
>NW_028174813.1:0-25000 GCF_963971535.1 Notolepis coatsorum
CTCCATTTGGGACCAGATAATGAGATGAATTGCTGTTTCCTATTGTGCCCCCGTTGTTCCGTACGAGCTGAAGGGGGAGATATGCTGAAAGCCACCTTATAACACCACAGATCTTTTAGGAGTCCAATTAAAATAACTTTTCAGCTGCTCGGTTAGAAATGCTGCTCTGAATGCAGAACCCTTTAGTTCTGATCACTGCCTCTGAATACTAGAGTGGATCCTCTCTTTCCACCCACCACTATATATATAATGCATATAATCGTGGTATGTTTCTGCATAGTTTGCCTATTTGAACTGTCAAAAGTTAGCAAGCGATAACATGGTTATTAAAGAGGCTATGTCTTAATATTTTGTTGTGAAATGGGTTGTGAATGAACACATTCAAAATATTAGCGGTAGGAGGTTGGGGGTGAATGTCAGATGCCCTATGATCTGTGTTGTGCTTTCATTTGGTTACGTTGGTGAGTCTGCATCCCCATAGAATCGTAGAAAATGATAGGTGTGAATGTGTCTCTGGTTAGCTTCAGAGCTAATGCTATTGATTATCCACGAGGAGCCATTTACTCCTGAACACAAGTCTACCTACCAGCCAGTCAATCAAGTCTACAAACCAGCCAACCAATCATATACAATGAGTACCACAGATGTTTATTATTATTATTTTTTTTTTACTTAACTCCACGCCCTATACATGTATATCGCCACTTATTACCCACCTAACCTGATTTGTTTTCATTCATCAAACCCCTGAGGATGTCTACAGTTGCGCAAGTGCATAGGCAATTTAAGCATGCTTGCCCTGGATGCAAGGATCCGATTGGCAGCTATGATCACCGCATCATCTGCCTGGATGACGCGTGTTATACCGTGGTATATAAGTATAGTTTCAGAGTGATCCTGGCTAATTCCATAAAACGTTGCTATGGAGGAATACGTGAATTTTACTAAAAGCGTTGGCGTTGCTCGCCTGGACACGCTACTATTTCCAAATGAAATGTATATAATATAGGTATTATGTTTCATCGTGAATGCATGAAGGGGGGGGGTGACGATGCTTTGATCGTCACCCTACCTACGGCATACGTTCTGGAGTACGTTACACATGGTCGTTGCGATCGAGGTGAAAGCATGGTTGGATCAAAGCAGGATTGATGTCATATAGTCCTTACCTTCACTAGGAGGTACCCCAAAAAGAATATTCCAATTGTCTGATCGCAATTTTCAGTATTGGTGTCCATCGTGTCGCCAACATAATCCACCACAACACATGCACATAAGCGAGTGTTAAGTTTTTACTCTATTTAGAGTTAATTTAACTCTTACACAAGAGCAAGAGTAAATTTAACACTAATTGTAGTTGGGAACAAATACACTCGGGAATAGTGTTTGTAATTTGACACTGCAAGATTTACTGTGTATATACAGTATATATATACTTATTCTTACCGTATATATATATGTATCTGTCTGTACATACCTGCATATAACCCTTGTTACAATCTAATCTAATCTAATACATGTCAAATGACCAGTAAACGTTAAATTGAAGATGAACCTCAATTCATTTTCCATGCATATGATGATAGCATCTGGTCTTTTGAAACAAGGCTTTTGGTGCAGTGCTGGCAAGAAGAATGTCCTTAATGAGAAGAAAAACAAACAATAGGAAGACAAACACACACACACACGGCAGAACATCCCATAATAGTCTTGTAGTTCATTGTCACAAAGCAGGAGGCTTAAAGCTTCTCTCTCCTTCATTTGTTCACAGCTTCCTACATGTGGTGGAACATTTGAAAAAAGACTCCATTATGTTAAAATATACTGTTATTGTGCTTCCCCCCGTAGTGGCAGCAACAGCAGCAGCAGCAGCTCCACGCTCTTGTTGCATGAGCCAGATGGCACGTCGTGAAATATCTTATGAAATGATTACGCCGTCGAGGTGTTTGGAGAAGGAGCAGCTGGGAGAGAGATGGGACATTATAAACACTCGCAGGTGTTCCGTGGCGCATGTACACACATGTATAGGTACACATGCGCATATACGCATACACAGACAGACACACACACACACACACACACGGTTACAAATACACACATTCATTGGAAGCAAACGCACACACACTTGCAGGAATGCAGGGCAGCAGACATAAATGAGGGACACACAAACGGGGAAATGTTCATATATGTATAGACACACACTCACACATACACACGCGTGTACACGCACACATACGCACAGACACGCATACACACACACACACACACACACACACCCACACACACACACACGCACACATACGCACAGACACGCATACACACACACACACACACACACACACACACACACACACACACACACACACACACACACACACACACACACACACACACACACACACACACACACACACACACACACACACACACACACACACACACACACACACACACACACACACACACACACACACACACACACACACACACACACACACACACACACACACACACACACACACACACACACACACACACACACACACACACTTCCCCCTAAGACAGCCAGACACAACAGCAGAAATTCAATTATGGACCAAGCAGCAAACGGTGTAACATGGACACAGTACTCCTCTAAAGGGAGAGACGTCCCTGCATGTACAATACAACAACTCACCGTGAGCATTATGGAGAGGATGAGGCTCACGTTGAGTGCTCATATGTGTTTGTGCGTGTGTGTGTGTGTGTGTGTGTGTGTGTGTGTGTGTGTGTGTGTGTGTGTGTGTGTGTGTGTGTGTGTGTGTGTGTGTGTGTGTGTGTGTTGTGTGTGTGTGTGTGTGTATACACTACTGCACAACCAGTTGAAGATTCACCTGACATGTCCCACCGCTGTGAGAGACAACGTGACGTTATGTCTGATTGGTCGTTTCTGAATTTGTCTTTTACTTTTGGCTCTGGTCTCATAAATCCCCCCCCCCCCCCTCTCGTCTTCCCTGCACCCACTTGCACAAACTCACATCACGCACACGCGTGCACACACACGCATGCACACACACACACGCACGCACGCACGCACGCACGCACGCACACACACACACACACACACACACACACACACACACACACACACACACACACACACACACACACACACACACACACACACACACACACACACACACACACACACACACACACACACACACACACACACACACACACACACACACACACACACACACACACACACACACACACACACACACACACACACACACACACACACACACACACACACACACACACACACACACACACACACACACACACACACACACACACACACACACACACACACACACACACACACACACACACACACACACACAAACACTTAAGAGTACCAGACAAGCATTACAAATGAGCCCTGGGCTCCTCAGTGGAGCGAGGCCGCATCAGCAAGACGAGGCAGACCGCGCCAATCAAGAGGGTTTTGTTGATTGAGGGCAAGGGCTCCACCCACAGCACACACCTGATCGTGCAGTCGGCCTAAAGAACCATCACGGTTATTTTCAACCTAAACCGTAATTATCTTTATCTTTATAATTGTCATCCAGCATTATACAAATTTCACCTGCAGGGTCACCTGAAACATAATTACCTATAGGAAAATCTGTAGTATTCCTAAAGAGATTTACCACGGACATACTGGAGTGATTCATAGTATCCTATGTTTTAAATTAAAAAAATATATATATAATTTTTTACGTATAACGGTTATGGTTAAGATAGAAAGTTAGGGTTATTAAGGTTATGGTTAGTTTAAGGCAGGGAGGGGCAACTCTCCATGCGGCCCCAGGCCAATATTAAAAAAATCAAAAATTAAATTTTTTTTTCATTCGACTAAGAAGAGTTGGCAGTCGACTATGGCTCCTTTCGATCGATTAGTCGACTATTTGACTGGGACCCCCTTTGTTCTGCGCTGCCCGTCTGCAGCATCCGAAGAGGAGGAGGAGGATGATCTCCGTGCCAGGCCCCGCTGTCGGGCCCCTGTTCCCGTGCCAGGCCCCCGCCGTCGGGCCCCTGTCCCCGTGCCAGGCCTCCGCCGTCGGGCCCCTGTCCCCGTGCCAGGCCTCCGCCGTCGGGCCCCTGTCCCCGTGCCAGGCCTCCGGCGTCGGAACCCTGTCCTCATCCCTGTAAGCAGCTCTGGCCCTCGCCCTGTCCAAGGCCTTAACCATGTTCTCTGTCCCTGTCTCCAGCCCGCCTCTCCGGGCCTCTGTCCCTGTCCCCCTCTCCAGTACCCCTGTTCCTGACACTTAGCCCTGGTCCTTAGCCCTGGCCCTTAGCCTTAGTCCCTTAGCCGAACAGGGCTAAGGCACAGTGCCGCATTTTCCAGATTTCCTTGACTCTAGTGTTTTTGTGTTTTCCCTTAAAGGGACTGTGCCGCTTTTTGTTCTATAATAAATATTTGCCCTGTTTTGGCTTACTCTCATACCTGTCTTGTGTTGTGCGATTGGGGTCGGTTACAAACCATAACAAATTTAGTGGCTCTCACCATATACAAAGTTGCCCACCCCTGGTTTAAGGTAACAGTGTGGGGTTAGGGTTTGAGCGTGGCTATCAGTATTCAGTAGCCTATAGTCTTTAGGTAAAGGCACTTGCCTCCCATGTGAGCATCCTGGGTTCTCCAGCAGGGGAATATGTAATATTTGTACGTCATGTTAATATATTACTTATTTATAATGTGTGACCATTGTATATTTTTGTAAATACGTCGATATATTACTTATGGCTATAACATAATGTACAATATATACCTTTTTCCTGTTGTCAATAAGTACATTTTATTATTATTTTTTTTAATGTAAGCGAGATCGGGTTGCACATTTGCACTCCAACAAGTGATTGGGGTTGATTTTCTTCATGTAATAACAATGTCGTAGGTTTGAATTCGGGATTTTTTTTGCATCTTCCTTTTCTCTCCCCCTGATTTCCAGACACTCACTGTCCCATAAAATAAATGCCCTAAAATTGCTTTAAAAATAAATAAATAAACTGAGATCGTTTTCTGGAAAGAATCCAACGTATCTCCTACTGTACCAAAAGTTTCCTGATCATATCCACTCACACAAAATGGTCACACACAATAGTGATACGTCTTTTTGGGTAGTTGTCCCTCTGCCCCTTAAATGGGTTTATTATTATTCTGTAATCCAACAGAAACAAATTGAAAGCAAAAACTCCATATGGTGATTCCGACAAGATAAGATAAGATAAGTTGAGATATTCCTTTATTGATCCCCTTGGGGAAATTCAGGCATCATATCAGCATGGGGGAGAGGGGAGGGGAGGTAGGCTATACAGGTATGGGCAAGGTAATAATAGAAAGACGTAAATATAGGCAATTACCTTAAAGAAAATGTATTTTCCCTTCACAGGTGAAGATTACAGTGATTTCTGACATCTCTTGTTTTTTTTCTCCCCAAACTACATGAAGCCACCGGCCGCCATCATCCACGTCACCTTCTGAAAACGGCTCTGGCGTCGACCGCAGCTTCACTCTGTGTTTTCAATACGGGGGCCGTCACGGCGACGCAGAAGGTGCTGTGTGCGAAATAAGTGGTTCTGGGCGAGGGTAGCCATCACATTGACAGCCCTGGGTCAAAGGTCACCGCCTGAGATGAAAGAGAAGGGAGGCAGGGGATGGAAAATAAAGAGGCCACCCCGCTCATCTGCACAGAGGACCGTGGACGGAGAGAGGGGGAGAGAAGACTCCTCAGATGTGAAATATCCAGTCGGTTATTATTAAGGAGGTTGCTCTTGATGATTCCGTGGCAAACCTAAAGACTGGTTCAAGTACACCGAATGTACAAACCGCTAACTCTTTGCTTGAATAAAGTTCTCCGCTCGTTGCAGAGTTTAATTATAAATTATTATTATTATTATTATACATTTCCTTTGTCAATCAAGTTGTACGTGTTTTAAATTGATTTGTTATCCTTGCTTTTTGCCTCGTCTTGTTGTCTCTTTGTTATGATTTGATATGCTGTGTGATTTTATATGCTTTATTTTGCTCATGTCTGTATGTACACTCAATGTGTGTGTGTAAATGAAGGACACCTCAGTTGCCTTTCGAGTTTAAATAAAGCTTTGAAATTAATTGCTTCAAGGGATCCTTTCATTTCATCAAAAACAATTAAATAAAAAGTCATTAAAGTTCATTCAAATGTCAAGTAGGCTACACTAGAGAGTGGCTACCTGTCTAACTTGGAGCAAATGGACTCCGTCATTGAGCAAAAACACACCCACTGCAAAGGAAAACAGAATATTTACCTCTGCCTGGCTGCTATTAAGCATTGTAATTACCACCTAATTAGAAGTCCTTAATGAGGTCTCGACAGAGAAGTCATAGAGGAGGACTTTATATTACAGCAGGGTTAAATGTTTTGAACCTGGGAGGTGCACTGCTGTTTGTGTAACTCCACCTTTCTCCACCCCCCCTCCCTTCTCGCCATCGTGCTATCTCCACCTCTTCCTCTCTCTATCCCTCTTCCCACCTGCTAGGCTCTCCTCCAGGGCCTGAAAGCGTGTTTTAAATACCAGCTAATTGACTTGAGGAGCCATTAGTCACTGTTTGGTTAACGCAGGAACCCCCACTTATCAAAATGGAAGCCTTTGTTAGCATGGCGTGCTGCTGCTAAGCAGAGCCCCCCCCCCCCCCCCCCCCCCCCCCCCCCCCCTCTCTCAAGCAAAAAGAAATGTAAACATTTCGGCTAATGGCAGAGCAAGCATTTAAATGCATCAGAAGGCTTGGAGTTGTCAACATGTGGCGTGATCGACGTGGCACCCCTAAGTGTTTTTCTGACGTGTGTAAGGGTTAATAATCGTTGAGTCAGAGGTGGCCTGCTGAGCTCAATGTTCTCCCTGCAAGCTTAGCTAGCTATAACATACCTGGCTAGTTTCAAACGACTGCCCATTTTATGAGTCCAGGGCCAGAGGTATAAATCAACAGGCCTTTGCTAGCTTGCGAGTGTTCTTCGTAAAGGTTATGAACTGGCGCTGTCTCTCTGTGGTGCTCTGTTATCCACCGAGCCTGACGGTAAGCAGCGAGACACTGAGGCCTTTTACCACTCCCTCCCCGGGGTCATCCCTATGTTCATACAGCCCTATGTTCATACAGCTCTATGTTCTCACAGCCCTATGTTCATACAGCCCTATGTTCTCACAGCCCTATGTTCCCACAGCCCTATGTTCCCACAGCCCTATGTTCTCACAGCCCTATGTTCTCACAGCCCTATGTTCATACAGCCCTATGTTCTCACAGCCCTATGTTCCCACAGCCCTATGTTCATACAGCCCTATGTTCATACAGCCCTAGTTCCCACAGCCCTATGTTCATACAGCCCTATGTTCCCACAGCCCTATGTTCTCACAGCCCTATGTTCATACAGCCCTATGTTCTCACAGCCCTATGTTCCCACAGCCCTATGTTCATACAGCCCTATGTTCCCACAGCCCTATGTTCATACAGCCCTATGTTCATACAGCCCTATGTTCTCACAGCCCTATGTTCCCACAGCCCTATGTTCATACAGCCCTATGTTCATACAGCCCTATGTTCTCACAGCCCTATGTTCATACAGCCCTATGTTCCCACAGCTCTATGTTCCCACAGCCCTATGTTCTCACAGCCCTATGTTCCCACAGCCCTATGTTCATACAGCCCTATGTTCCCACAGCCCTATGTTCATACAGCCCTATGTTCATACAGCCCTATGTTCTCACAGCCCTATGTTCCCACAGCCCTATGTTCATACAGCCCTATGTTCTCACAGCCCTATGTTCATACAGCCCTATGTTCTCACAGCCCTATGTTCATACAGCCCTATGTTCTCACAGCCCTATGTTCCCACAGCCCTATGTTCATACAGCCCTATGTTCATACAGCCCTATGTTCTCACAGCCCTATGTTCATACAGCCCTATGTTCTCACAGCCCTATGTTCCCACAGGCCTATGTTGTTGTGGCTGTGGGAACATAGACACGCTCTCACCTCAACAACAGAGTCCCCCACAGAGACATACAGTATGCTCTGTTGTTGCTACAGGATATCATTGTTAGTCGGATGTAGCAAAGGCTCGCTTGTTCATTTGTTTTCTGTAATATTTTTTTTAATAATTCTGTTTCATTCCTCATTATTCTACTTTATTTGTTTTTAAAATGTAAATTGGGCTTTTGTTACATGTTACTAATACAGGATCTGTACTCTTAACGTAATGATAAGTAACGCAAGGTGTGTTGTCCTTAAGGTGCACTGTGCAGTTTCAGAGGAGGGGGATTTGTTTGCAGAGCCTGCAAGACATTTTCTCATGAAAAGAAAATAATCTTTAGGCACTAGTAGTAGAAATAGTTATTCACTCTTACAAAACGACATAGTGCACCTTTAACTAAATAGATACAGGTATCTAATATATCATTACCTGTATCTATATGTCTTATTGATACATTCAGAATATATCATTACCTGTATCTATATGTCTTATTGATACATTCAGAATATATCATTAGCTGTCTTTATGTCTTATTGATACATTCAGAATATATCATTAGCTGTCTTTATGTGTTATTGATACATTCAGAATATATCATTAGCTGTCTATATGTCTTATTGATACATTCAGAATATGAATATCATTATCTGTATCTATATGTCTTTTTGATACATTCAGAATATGAATAGTTGATAACACTACAATTTCTGTATTCAAGTGTCATTAAACTGGGTGAAAAGCATGGTTTTGGCTACAGTTGATATTCCAGGGAACACAGACAGCTTTAGAAGTAGAGGAATGATAAATCTGTTGTCAGAAAACTCATTTAGACGTATTCTCATCTTTCCAACAGTCATATAAAACTTCAAATGCATCTGGAGGTCAATGTGATGCTACACAGATGCTAGATTTTTTTCTCCCCCTATTTCCATGTGCAGAATCAATGGGTGTTTATCAATCACATACACACCGGAAGCCAAGAGGTATATAGGTATGAGTTTCAATCACACACACATTGAAAAAATACTTCTGCATGCGCTCTGTACATGTACTGTACACATAAACACTCTGCTACCAGGCGTCTGTTCTGTCAGCCTCAGATGATGCTTTGTCCAGAGGTCACACACACACACACACACACACACACACACACACACACACACACACACACACACACACACACACACACACACACACACACGTACATGTACACACCTATTCACATACTATCGTACGCATAACACACACCCATACACACACGCACACACACAGACATACAGTACATACTGTATACACTACACACCTATTCACATACGCATTCACTGTACGCATAAGACACACACCTACACACACGCATGCATGCACGGCACACACGCACACATACACACACACACATGCACAAGCAAGCGCACACATGCACAAGCAAGCGCACACATGCACGCACACGAACACACACACACACACACACTCTCTCTTGCTCTTTTTGACACACACACACACACACACACACACACACACACACACACAAAATGTCTCTCCGCTCCAGTGCACCGGGCCTAGGCCTATCTGGATTAATGGGCTGTGTGGAGGTGTACAATGGCAGCCACGGGGAGGGAAAGGCTCTGGTCTGCACCGGATAACCTTCAGAGCCGAGGGAGCCAGGGGGTAGGAGTGTGTGAAGACCTTTGCTAGTCAAACCATGGTTTATAGTGTAACTGGCTGCCATTTTGCTACAGTTCAGAGGCACTGGCTAAAGACTAAAAGGGTTCTCCCTGATGGTTGTCATTTCCACATCTCTACATAGCGTTACTACACTAGTATTTCTACATAACGTTACTACACTAGCATTTCTAATGTTACTACACTAGTATTTCTACTAGTATTTAACGTTACTACACTAGCATTTCTACATAACGTTACTACACTAGTATTTCTACATAGTGTTACTCACTAGTATTTCTACATAGCGTTACTACACTAGTATTTCTACATAACATTACTACACTAGTTTTTTTTTTTTTTTTGTCAATGTGTTTTATTACAGTTTTTTTAGACATTACAGTAGACACTACAGCCGTAACATACATACGCATACAAACAAAACAAAAAGAAAGACAAAACAACACCAAAATATAAAAGAAAAACACATATATATATATAATAAGAATAAAATAAAAAGTTCACAGAGCACTTCATATTACAGAATCGTTACTATACAGTGTCATTGTTTGAGGAGGTGAGAGACATAGTCAACTGTTCCACATAAGAAATAAAGGGTTGCCACACCACATCAAACTTTCCACTTGATCCCCGCAATGTATATTTTATTTTACATAACATCACAAATCCACCTGCCAAATGAGGGAGTGATAGTTTTTCCAGTTCAGAAGAATGAGACGCCTTGATAGAAGCAGTGTTAATTTTGTTGTCTAAATTGATGACGAAAGATGTTCGCCAACGAAGGTTTTTTTCATGACGACAACGAGACATGATGTCACGTTATTGAAGACCATGTCACGCTAACGAGACTAAATAGTTTATTAAATATCGTTGACCACAACTGTGGACACAAAAATGTAATTTACAAAAACCAGGACGAAATTTCTCTTCATGTATGTTGATATTGTTGACTAAAACAAGACGAGACAAAATAATTATAACTTTTCTTAATACCATCGTGCCGACGGAGCAGTGTAGCGGCTGACGGGAGCTGTGTTATTAGCATTAGCTGTAGAGCTATTTGAAAAGCTAGTTTTAGCTTAACGTACCTTGGCTAAAATTGGGACTATTCATAATCCAGCTGCAGACCTGCAAGCAAAGTACAGCAAGTTGGCAAAGGAGTATTCCAAGGTAAATCACTTTTTCACCAGTAACGTAACAAACGTTACATTGTTTGTATTTCCATCTAGCTCGCGTTAGCTAGTGGTTAAGCTAGCTCACGCTAACGTGGTCACTAATCGACCTCTCGCACACAATTAATGACATAATGCAGACAGCGATACCGGTGACAATGTTTAGCTTTTAGTGCCAAATGATAAGAGTCTGAGGCGGAGTCTCAAAAGAGAATGTTGAATATTTATTTTGCATTAAAAATCACAACAGAGCCTCTGCTACAGTAGCTAACCTAAACGGAGCAGCCTGGATAGGAAGTGTGCAACAACGTGTACCGTCCGTGCGGAACCAATGTACCAACAACCATTCCGTGGGTGAACTCATTGAACTTAGTTGTCATAATGATACTAATACTAATCTATACAATCACCTGTTGTTGAATAAATAAAAATGCCATTACTTTCTAGTTATTACTAAAAAACAGTATATATAAAACAGTAGCTGTAAAAAAGAAAAGAAAAAAAGTTTTATAATTTATATAATATAATTTATTTTTTATTTTTATGTATGCACTGGTATTGGATCAGTATAACCAGACCTAGACCACCTCTAACTCTAACCCCTAACCAGACCTAGACCACCTCTAACTCTAACCACTAACCAGACCTCTTCCATGTGGCACTTTAACACTGACCTCAGAATGTGATTTTATATAATGTTTTTATGCAAGCAGATTGCAATCAGTGTGTACTACTACTAGTACGACTGTGTGTTCTGTTTACTTAGTTTACAGTATCCTGTTATAGAATAAACCGCTGCCAGACACAGCAGAGAGAGAGAGGACATACATGACAGAGAAGACAGACACAGCAGAGAGAGGACAGACATGGCAGAGAGAAATGTCTTGGTGTAGACATGGTGCCATGTCTACACCAACATTATATACTTACTGTGTATCACTTGTGCCGCCGACTCAGATTCCCCTAGGTTAAAAAATAAATACGCAATTTAAATCAGAAAATGTTCCATGTTGACTATTTCTGACTTCTGACACGTTTTTTTCCATTAACTAAAAATAGACAAAAATGTCATCCGTTTTCGTCGACTAAATCTAGACTAAAACAAAAAAGACAAAATTGAGACAAAAACTGACTAAGACCAAAATGTTCAGACATTTAGTTGACTAAAACTGACTAAACAAAAAATAAATGAAGATGACTAAATATGATGAAAACGAAAAAGGAGCACTTGACACATGACTAAGACTAAAACTAAAATGAAAATAGCTGCCAAAATTAACACTGGCTAGAAGGGAGGAATACGAAATACAGTTCAATTGTGCTTTTGGTAGATATAAATCCTTGGAAAGAACACCGGAAAGACCCAGGAAATTACATGGTTCAAGTACCCGACCTGCAAGGTCTGAGTAGAGCTCAAATATGGAGGACCAGAAATCTGCTAGGCTAGGACATGACCAAAATGTGTGATACAGACCGGCCAGGGCTTGTTTGCATCTGTTACAAGTAGGACTAACATCAGGGAATTTTTTTTACAGCTTCAGTTTGGACAATCTTGAATTGAATAAGCCTGTGTCTCGCACAGATAGATGAAGAGTGAAATTTATTTAATTTTTTAAACTTTTTATTTATAGCATTTTCAGCTTTTTCTGGCCACGCAGGACCGATAGAGGGAGAGATGGAGAACGGGAGGAGATGTAGGGAAGACATGCAGCAAATGGTCACCGGGACTGGGAAACGAACCCGAGACGACCGCTTCGCGACTCAGCGCGGCGCGCTATGTGGTGTGCTACTGGAGCACCCCAAGAGTGAACATTTTTAAGTATTCTTGACCACACCTCTCTGATATTGAGAGTGACGAGTCCTCCATCTCGAATATGTTCGTATAAAGCTTAGACATTGTTCCCTTAAGCCTTAAGGTCCCCCTATAGGGGACTTTTCTTTTCTTTATCATAAATCGATCAATAGAGACCGTATTAGATCCCCAATTATCATATCATGGGGTATCATTGGAAAGCCACCCTCATTGGCTACAACCCTGTGCAAATATTTTCGAGATCGCCAAATGATTGACGGAGCTAGAGCCCCGGGAGTCGGGGGTGGTAATGTGTACTTTTGGGCACGCCTCACATATCGGCATGTAACTCGAGAACCGCTTAACGGATTTTGTCACCTGAAAGGGCAATCGACAGGCAACAAATATGGCTTTAATTCTATCTATATATTGTATTAAAAGAAATGCACACCCGAGCCACTAGAGGTCGGCAAAGAATCGTCCACATGTGGGCCCTTGGATGTTAAGAGGTCAATGTTTTTAAATATATTTTTGTAGCCAAGAGTAAAGACCCTATCAAAAACAGTAGTCAAAGTGTATATTTTCATTTTTACCGATGTTTTATACGATTTATCGGAAATACAAATTTATCGGAAAATGCTAATTATTGTAAAAAACGCAAGGACATGACTAAATCCAGATTCAACCCTGCCATTGGAAAGAGGAGCATTTTCCATATCCATAGATGTATGATTTGGCCATAATAAGGTCAAGGTCAAGTTCAAGGTCAAATATGAATTTTATAATTAAAATCGATTATCATTAATTACTGTATCTACAAATCCTTCTGCAATTTTTTTATTTTTTTTTTCTTCTCCTTTCTATAGAAGCAACTGGGAAGTGCGCTGTTTTAAGTGAGGGTGGACTGAATGGATATGTTGATAGCGTCATAACGACTAAATATAAACCGATTCTGTCACGGCGAATGTCTTAGTTGCTTAAAAAATATTGGATGATGTAATTGATGGGTCATGAGTCATTGTGGAACAAAATAAAAATCGTGCGGATTGATTGATTGATTAATTTGCATTTTTTTTTTTTTTTGCCTACTTTCAAGCAGCTGGAAGGTGCGCTGATTTAAGTGAGCATGGCCTATTGAATTGATTGATTGATTGATTGATTGATTGATTGATTGATTGATTGCTAATTTTATTACTGTCCGCATGGTTTCCAACTGGTTAAGTTTAGGCCCTCTTTCGAAGTTGGTTAAGGTTAGAGTTTGTCTTTAGAGCAGGGCGATAGACCACCAGCCCTGGTTCCAAACTCTAACCTTAACCAACTTCGAAAGAGGGCCTAAACTTAACCAGTTGGAAACAAGGCGGACAGTAATAAAATTAGCAATCAATCAATTCAATAACCCACGCTCACTTAAAACAGCGCACCTCCCAGCTGCTTATATAGAAAGTAGGTTTAATTTTTTTTTACTTTTTTTCCCTATAGGGCAAAGAAAACTTTTTTTGGATTTTATTTTTTTATTATTTTTTAAACAAACACATAAACAAACATGACAACACACGATAAGATATACAAGCATTAGTTGACAGTGCACATCCAATGAAATCACATTTTAGTTAATTGACATATATAGGATATACCCTTAATACCTGTTATCTAAAAACCTACACACATATGCTCCAGCTCGTACCCCCCCCTCCCGGACCCCCCATTGGATAATCCATCCACTTTCCCTCGCTCCTAACCAGACATTACCATTATATGCTAGCTTTTATTTTCTCCACCACTTCTAACCACAATGTCATTTTGGATTAATTGAGACCCAAAATTCTAGCTGTAGATATTTCTTGATAGATCACATCGAGATATGTAATAATCCAGACCTTTCGGCAAATTTTTTCCGGTTGGAACCATCGTGATGCTATCAGCTTTTTAGCCACTGTGATACCCGATAAAACCAATCTCTTTAGCTGTGGATGTACTGCACACTCAAAAACATCATTTAGCAGTAATACAGAGGGGTGTACAGGTATATTCAAAGTTAAGAGATTTGATAATTGCTGGGTCACCTCTTTCCAGAATATCTTAACTGGTGGGCAGTCCCAGTACATGTGCATAAATGTCCCCTCGTCCCCATTTGTACATAAAGAGAATTTGGAGTCTTGTATAAGACCCATTTTTTTCAGTCTTATAGGAGTCAAGTATGTCCTGTGAATATAGTTAAGATTGATTTGTTGATGGTCCGGGTTCCTTGATGTGAATCGAACATTTGCCCAGGCTTCTTGCCAATCAAAATCACTTTCCAGGTCTGGTATATCCCTCCTCCAGACGGAGTCTAGGTGGAGGGTTTCATATGAGGACGTTAGTAATTGATGATAAAAATCTGAAACAAAACCTCTTGATGTCTCTCTTTCATAGAAGAATGTGTGGTATCTGTGGTGTTCAATTGGTTTCGTTAATGGAACACCTTGAGTCTTCAAACATAACAATAACTGTAAGTAAAAAAGATGTGTGGACTTGGTGAGATTAAATTTCTTCTGTATTTCTTCATAACTACAGAAACCCTGTTTGTTAAAAACATCCCCTAATGAGTGTATGCCTTGCTTTTCCCATATAGGGAATCTTATAGGTCGTTTTCCAACCAAGAGTGCATTGTTATTGAATAAGGGAGTATGATTGTGCCATTTATGTGGGTTAGGATATTTTTTTTGTGTTTCACGCCATATCCGGATCGCATGAGTAATTATGTGGCCAAATTTCCGTTCGCAATGCTTGATTGGTAGTTTAGTGTATGCTATGTCCTTCAGTCTATGTGGGGCTACTATGTTTTCTTCTAATTTTCTCCAGGATACTAATGCTTGGGGATCAAACCATGTTGTCAATGGTCTTAATGTGTACGCCTTAAAATAGTGGAAAAAATCTGGAAATGCCATGCCACCGTCTGCTTTATTTCTCTGTGCGGTGGATCTTTTTATACGTGGTGGTTTGTTATTCCAAATAAATTTGAATGTGGAGGAGTGTAATCTTTTCCAGTAACCCTCTGGAGGGGGTAACAGTAGCATTGAGCTGAAGAAGTTGATTCTAGGTAGTACGTCCATCTTAACTATTGATATCCGTGCCTGTACTGAGTTTTTAAGTTTTGCCCACCTATCAAGGTCGTCTTTGATTTAGTTTTGGATTTTTGTGTAATTGTGCTTCACCGTTTGTCTTATGGTGGGGAATATTTCCACTCCCAAACATCTAAAATGTTTTACAAGAAAACCTTTTTTAATTTGTTTTACCTACTTTCTATAGAAGCATCTAAGAATGAAGTTCTAGGGGAGCTCCAGTAGCTCACCACATACCTCGAGCGCTATTTTGGCGCCGGGGACAACCGTGCTCGTCACGGATCTGGGGTTTAGCGAGTTCGAATCCCGGACTGCAGCCGTGCCTTTCCCAGAGTGTCTTCCCCCCCATCTGTACCCCTTCAGCCTGTTTCTGTTGGTCATTCTTGACCAGAGTAAATGCGATAAACGCTAAAAAGAGCCAGGGGAATGGCCAAAGTTTAAAAAAAAGAATGAAGTTCTATAGAAAATAGGTTAAAAACTAAAGAAAAGTTGGATGTGTTAGTTGGTTGGATGTCTAGGTGAAAGACAGTTGGATGTGTTAGTTGGTTGGATGTCTTAGTTGAAAGACAGTTGGATGTGTTAGTTGGTTGGATGTCTTAGTTGAAAAACAGTTGGATGTGTTAGTTGGTTGGATGTCTTAGTTGAAAGACAGTTGGATGTGTTAGTTGTTTGTATGTCTTAGTTGAAAGACAGTTGGATGTGTTAGTTGGTTGGATGTCTTAGTTGAAAGACAGTTGGATGTGTTAGTTTGCTGGATGTCTTACTGAGAACAGTTGGATGCACTTCCGAACTGCTTCCACATGGAGGCAACTTCTCTTTTTTGTTGTTGTGGGAACAACTTTTTCTGGCGGATGGTTTTTTCAATAAATCTTCGATTAATGTGTTTATTGTATAGCAATAAGGTTGGATGAATGTGCCAGTTGTATAAAAGCATTACACCACTTGTAGTCGTGGTTTGTGAAAAATAAACCATGCCTAGGGGGGTCTAACGACCACCCCTAGGCATGGTTTATTTTTCACAAACCACTCCTGCACGTGATGTAATGCTTAAATCATACTTGTTCTTAATTTGTTCAAATGACATAAATACGTTGCTTTCAAACAGCAGTCTCATTGCTCAAAACTCCCTTTTTGAGCTACTGATCAAATACATTATCGGTAGGTTATGTAGATAACCTAGTTATATTAGTATTGGCTGAGCGTTCCGCTCTGAGCCGTATGAGATATTCCATATTCTATGATACCTATTGTATCCCCTTACGAACAAAAAATTACATGCACCCCACCTGTATGGGGCTCCGCCCCCATGGTGGCACCGCCCATATAGTAGTGACGATAGTCACCACACACCCTTCCTCGCCAAAAACCCGTCCCAGGAAAAAGATTCCTCAAGAGGGAACTCAGGGCCGCGCAGAGCGGAACGCTCAGCCAATACTAATATAACTAGGTTATCTACATAACCTACCGTTATATGCCGTATTAGCTATCGCGTTCCGCTCTGAGCCGTATGAGATATGGGGAAGAGCGGACGCGAAGCCCGACAAATGTACCCCCTGAGGACCCGTAAGCCCACATCAAGGGGTGCGGGGAGCCCTGTCACCCCACCCTCCCTAATGAAGAGGGGGCGCAGTCAACTCCACCTGAATGCGAACAAGAGGGAAACTAGAACCCCTTGAACACACCGTACAGGCGGAACCACGTGTGACTCAACACACTGTGGCCCATACCCATACACTCCCGCTACCCGACCAAAGGACGGGAAGCAGGCAAGGCCACAGACCCCAGAACCGCCTGGGAGACAGAACCCCCGGTCATGTCCATGAGGTAAAACCTAACAAAGGGGCCCGGGGAGGACCAAGAAGCCGCAGCACAAATGTCCTCCACCGAGGCCCCACCCAGAAGGGCGGCAGAGGCAGCCACCCCACGAGTGGAGTGCGCCCTGACGCCCCCAGGGGGATCCTGCCCAGCCAACGTGTAGCAGAGGGCAATACCCGAGCACAACCAACAAGCCAGACGCCGCGTCGACAGCGCTTTACCAGCATGAGCCCCACCGTAACAGACAAAAAGCTGATCGGTGACCCTGAAGCCCTGAGTACGGCTGAGGTAAAACCCCAAAGCACGGACCGGACATGACAGGTGAAGGCCCGCATCCAACTCACTAGCGTGAGGAGGAGGACGAAAAGCTTGAACCACAATATCCCGGGAGCGGAAAGAACTCCGGATATTCTTAGGCACGAAAGCAGGATTAGGTCGCAGAGTGGCACCGCAATCGGTACGAAAAGACAGGCACTCTGGACGCACCGAGAGAGCACAGAGCTCACCTACGCGTTTAGCGGAAGTGACAGCCAGTAGGAACGCGGTCTTGAAGGAAAGCCGGCCCAAAGACGCCTGCTCGAGCGGCTCAAACGGAGCCAAGGACAACCGACCGAGGACCAACTGAAGATCCCAACTCGGAGCCAAGGAGCGTTGCACCGGCTTAACGCGTCGAGCGCCAAGCAGGAAACGCTTCACAAGAGGGTGGCTGAACAAAACAGTCCCCTCAAAACCCTCATGATAAGAGGATATAGCTGCCGCATAGACCCTCACTGTCGAAGCCAACAGCCCATCAAGGAGAGACTGGAGATAACTCAGAACAGCATCCAGGGGACAGGAGACTGGGTCCCAGCCCCCCCCCTTACACCACTCTTTGAACGCACGCCACCTGCCCGCGTAAACCGCGACAGTGGAGGGAGCAAACGCACGCCGAATGGTATCAACCACAGAAGGCTCCATGCCCTCCAGACTCACCCCCCCACCAGCCACACCATCAGGGGCTGACCCAACACCGGAGGGCGGACAAACACCCCGTTGTGTTGAGAGAGGGCCGTCTCCGACCACGGAATGACCCAAGGAGGAGCGATCAGAAGCTGGATCAAGGCCGGGAACCATACCGCCATGCCCCGGTCCGGCGCGACCAGGATCACCGTCCTGCGCTCCCTCCGTATCCGCTCCAACAGCTGACTCAACAGCTGTACCGGAGGGAAGGCGTACAGAAGACCGGGCGGCCACGGAAACGTCGAGAAGGCATCTACCCCCAAGGGGGGGCGATCCGCTCGACTGAGCGAGAACCACAAGGGGCACTTGTGAGAACGTCGGCACGCAAACAGATCCACCGAGGCCTCCCCGAACCGATCCCAAATCTGCCTGACTATGTCGGAGCGGAGTTCCCACCCGTCGTGAGGAAGACCGCCCGAGACATCACATCCGCCCCCACATTCTCCGTACCAGGAACGTGGAGCGCCGTCAGACTGCGGAGCCTGCGGGATGCCCATAGCAGCAGTTCGCGCGCCGCCCGGAGCAGGTGGGCGGAACGAGTCCCACCCTGCCTGTTGATATACGCCGCCGCCGTCACATTGTCCGTCCTGACCAAAACGTGCCTGCCCACCACAAAATGGTGGAGCCGTTGAAGGACCAGAAGAACCGCCTTCAACTCCAACACATTGATATGCAGGACAGCCGGATCGGCATGACCCGTCCAGCTGCCCCCCACTGCATGAGACCGAAGCACCCCTCCCCAACCCGTGAGAGAGGCGTCGGTGAAGACCGTGACGTGTGAGCTCCTGCCGCCCATGGGGACCCCAACGGAGAGGATACCCAGCCTCCCCCAATGGACGAGGTCCCCCCATATCGACAAAGGAACCGCCAACCGTTTCCTCCTGTCCCTCACTGGATCCAGTCTCAAAGAGACAAACCACCTCTGTATCCTCCTCATAAAGAGGAGGCCAAGAGGAACCACCACGTGAGCAGCCGACATAAGGCCCAGCAGACGCATCACCTGCAGCGTCGTAACCGTCCCTCCCGGACGGAAACCCCAGAGCGCGCGACGGAGAGACCCCCGACGCTGCACCGAGAGGGTTGCAATCATGGGCCTTGACCTCAAGGTCAAGCCCAAGTACTCCACCTGTTGACTGGGAAGAGGGGTACTCTTCTCCCAATTCACAGCAAAACCCAGGCTGGTGAGGAATTCCACCACCAGCCTGGTATGAGACCTGGCAACCTCCTCCGAACGACTGAGGAGTAGCATGTCGTCGAGATAGAACAGAACTCGTATCCCCCGACGACGTAAAGGCCCCAATGCAGCCGCCACGCACTTGGTGAATGTGCGGGGAGCCAGAGAATACCCGAACGGCATTCTGTGGTACTCGTACGCTACGCCCTGAAAAAGGAACCGTAGGAACTTCCTGTGAGGAGGGAAAATAGGAACGTGAAAATACGCGTCCTTCAGGTCTATGGAGGTGAACCAGTCCCCCCTCCTGACAGCAAGCAGAAGGAGTCTGACGGTCAACATCCTGAACGGTCTCGCTACAATCAACCGATTGAACGCGGACAGATCCAGTATAGGTCTGACCCCCCCTGTTTTCTTGGGTACCAGAAAATAACGGGAGTAGACGCCCGACATTGCGTCCTCGCTCGGGACCACAACGACGGCCTGCTTCGCCAACAGAGAGTGGATCTCGTCGGCCAGGGCTGTCACCACGTCCGACCCTGACAATAGGGTCGGTACCAAACCTGAGAACGGAGGATGGGGCTGTGTGAACTGCAAAACTAGCCCCGCCTCTAACGTTCTCTGCAACCACCGATCCAGACGGAATTCCTGTCGCCATATGTGAACATAATCCCACAGCGCACCCGCCGTCAACTGACGCTGGGCCGCAAGGAACCGTAGATAGTTGGCCCGGTCCCCCCCGTCGTGCAAAACACCCAAGGGAGGACCCAGACAGAAAGGGCCGGTTTGATACGGGAGGAGCTGTTACCAAACTTGTGGACACATACTCGCCCCCTGAACACCCCACCAGCGTAAGCCGAGGAGTCGTTCTGCAGCTAGACACGCAAGGCATGAGGACCCCATGGGCTCCCACACGCCGAAGCCCTGCAGTGATATTGCTACCACTTACATCACGCCCGCCTCTTCTTTGCAGACCACTGCCGGTTTGACGGGAGTGGGAGGCAACAGCGCGACACCCCGCCTGGCGAGGGCGAGGCCGGGGTAACCCCTGCTGAGCATTCAACAGAAGAGGCACCGAGTCCCCCTGCTGACCACTGGAGCTAGTGGCAGCTGAAACACCAGGTTCCACCCACCCACAACCTGCGGTGTAGGAACCACGCGACGACGGAACATTCTCACGGACAGACCCAGGTTCAGCCATCAACTGGGTGTCAGCCCCTGTCTCCATGAGAAGCGAAGAATGGGGCCGCATACGCTTCAAAGAAGGTTCGCGGCCCGCAGCCAAAGGAGAACGCTCAGAGCCCCGCTTCTGAGGGCAACAGAAAACGGACCGAACGGGGAGCGGGCTGCTCGCGGCAAAATGACGACGGGTTGGTATACCAAACCCGAAATCACCCAAAATGGCCGATCCCTCGGCCGCCAAGGCTGTCGGCCTCGCGATACCCCGTTGACACTCCAACCAGGGCACCACTGGCGGGGGAAAAATGGCCGCCTGTCATGAGGAGAGAAAACCTATCCTCTTCCCCAAGAGGAGACTGCTCCAACCAAACATGCCTAACAACTAAAGTTGATAGCATCCGAATCCTCCCTGCAGTTATAGCTTGCGACTGAGTCAAGATCTCTATAACACCACAAACATGAAGCATGTTTACAATGTCGGTCTGACCCAAAGACCCACAACCCGACGCCATCTTGGATAGGAACGTAGCCAGCTGAGCCACAACACTGGCCGCCGCTAAATGCCATCCTGCAGCAGTATACCATTCATCCGTCCATACTGCCACCCTCCGAGCCGACATGCTATCAAGCATCGGCCGGGCGGAACACCGTTCATCCCCGCCTGGGCACAGGAAAAAAGCTACCTGACTGCTTAGCCAAGGTACCCCCGGCCTGCACCCCGTTGTCAGCCCCTTCACCCGTAAAAAAGGTAAATAAAGCTCAGCAAACCCCCCCACATCCACCACCGACTGACCTTCATCAATGAAGCTGGTAAGAGGAGGGAAGAACGGAACCCTGCGGCGGGGATTACTAGACATTCCAGCGTCGGAAACAGATGATTCGCTGCAATTGGAGCATAAGTAGACATAGAGACTAAACCATAACTTTTTCTAAATTGGGACAACATTTCAGGGAATGCAACACTACAGGATTTAGACAGGCCACTACACTAGTATTTCCATTATAACGTTACTACACTAGCGAAGGGAACGGCTCCCACCTACTTCCGGTCAATGGTCTCTAACCAGTGGCGGCGGGAGGGAGGGGCTAGCAGGGGCTTAAGCCCCCTCTGAAAAAGGCTTAGCCCCCTCTAAGCCCCCCCTCCCAGTTATGTTTTTTTATTTTATTTATATATAAAATACATTACGAATTCCGTTATATTGGACATTTGTGTCTTTGTGAAGCTGTATATATATATATTCATCATATCTATGGCTGTCACTATAGCCAATTGAAATGCTAGAAATGGTCACGTGGACTGGGAGAACCAATGGAATTTCTCTTTCACTTCCGCGTTTGGGATGCCGTCGTGCTTTGGAAAAACAAAACAAACGTCTTTGGATAACTTCTTTGCGGAAATACCATGAGCCAGAAGAGGAGCCTACGACCTATAAAGCTTCTTTTAATAAACAGGAGTCATACTTAACTTTGACATTGGCTTTTGGAGGACCGAAACAATAATAACCAACCGGTGACTCGGTAACCCGTAGCCCCTTTCGTGACTGTGATGCACGGAGTGAATCCACAGTCACTTGCTCCTCAATAGGAAACCAACCTAGATTTACCATGAAGGACTGGTTCTAACCGAACCGTTCGTTATACAAATATCACAGAGACATGTCAAAGGTACTCACAGTTGCACGAGGGTTTCAAACAGAGATACGGGATGGTTTGAAAGCTCGGCGTTGCTAATAAACATTTTAAATATATTTTATAAACTGCTCAAAACTGCATTATTTCCGGCGTTGGGATTAGCAACGGCGAGCTTTCAAACCATCCTGTATCTCTGTTTGAAACCCTCGTGCAACTGTGAGTACCTTTGACATGTCTCTGTGATATTTGTATAACGAACGGCTCGGCCAGAACCAGTCCTTCATGGTAAATCTAGGTTGGTTTCCTATTGAGGAGCAAGTGACTGTGGATTCACTCCGTGCATCACAGTCACGAAAGGGGCTACGGGTTACCATGTCAACACACGAGAGTCACCGGTTGAGCATGGATTTTGGAGGACCGAAGCTAAAACAATAATAAGCCCAGCTGCCCAGGGCAGAGCTGCCTGCATTGTGGTGAGTGTTGTGTTTTAATAATAATAATACATTTGATGTATAATACACCCGCTGTTACAGCACACACACACACAGACAGACACACACACACTGGAATGTCGGGTCGCTGTGCCCATTTTAATGTCGGGTCGCTCTGTCCATTATAATTCATTAGCACCTGCTATAAACAATCCAGCCCCCCCAGAGCTCCTCCAATGCCAATTCTCTGGCGCCGCTACTGTCTCTAACTACACACCCTCAAGACCCATATGCTCTGCAGCTTTCGGCTGCCTCAGACCTACTCCTATCCGAGCTCCAGGAGGGTCATCAAAGAGAAGCTGCTTATTCTCAGTCCTTGCCCCACAATGGTGGAACAGTTAGGACAGCCGAAACCCGTCCAATCTTTCGCCGTCGACTAAAGACACACTTCTTCAACCAATATCTAAAAAAAATTATATAAAAAAAAACTAACCTTACTGTCATGCACTTGTCCTAATATACAAACCTACACTGTACCACTCAACACTGATTTGAGTTGTGCCCTTCCCGATGACTTGCCGTACAGAACTTGTAAGTCGCTTTGGATAAAAGCGTCAGCTAAATGACAAAATGTAAATGTAATGTAGTTTCAAGTTTCAAGTTTCTTTAATAGTTGTCATACAGAAGTACAGAATACTTTCATACAAAATGCTTCGTACTGTTACGCTCCAGAGACTGTGCTAGACAAGATAGTATCAAATAACATAGTATAGCATGTAATTTTAGAAGAAGAAAATGAGGTCACAGTGTTCGGTATAGACATATGTACAATGTTCTGAGTTACCATATAATATACAATACTATGCAGTGTACTAATGTACAGTACTATATAGTGCAAAGCAGAAATGGGATGAGGTACAATTTAGGTACAATTTACAGTAAGGTGTACGAGTTGTAGTGCAATCCTTCATCAATAAATATAAAGTGTGGGGAGTGGGTGCTACAGTGTGTTTGTTTAAAGTGGGTGTGTGCTATAAAGTGTGTGGAGTGGGTGCTACAGTGTGTTTGTTTAAAGTGAGTGTGTGCGTGTGGATGTGTGTGCTATGTGCGTTTGGTGGTTGTTGGTGTAGTGTTCATTCATTGTTCGTTTAGCAGCCTGATGGCCTGGGGATAGAAGCTTCTTCTGAGTCTTTCTGTGCTCGCCTTGAGACTCCGGTATCGCTTGCCTGACCGCAGCAGTTCAAAGAGGCAGTTGTTCGGGTGACTGGAGTCTTTAATGATTCTCTTCGCCTTGCCCTTGCAACGCTTGTTGTAAATGTTCTGGAGGGTGGGGAGCCCCCCTCCAATTGTGCGTTCGGCTGAACGTGTCACTCTTTGTAGTCTGCTTCGGTCTTGTGCAGTGCTATTCCCAAACCAGGAGGTGATGTTGCCGGTCAAGATGCTCTCTATTGTACATGAGTAGAAGTTCTTAAGGATCTTCTGACTGACTTGGAACTTCCTTAGGCGCCTGAGGAAGTAGAGGCGTTGTCGTGCCTTCTTCACAACACTGTCAATGTGTGTGGTCCATGTCAAATCCTCGGATATGTAGGCTCCGAGGTACTTAAAGCTGTTGACTCTCTCAACCGGTGCCCCGTCGATGCTGAGGGGGCTGTAGTCCTTGACCCCCGACCTCCTGAAGTCCACAATCATCTCCTTTGTTTTGCTGACGTTCAGGGAGAGGCTGTTTTCCTGGCACCATCCCGCCAGGACCTTGACCTCTTCCAGGTAGGCCCTCTCGTCGTTGGCAGAGATCAGGCCCACCACCACTGTGTCGTCAGCAAATTTGATGATTGTATTGCTACTCCGCTGAGCCACACAGTCGTGTGTGTACAGGGAGTAGAGGAGGGGACTCAGAACACAGCCCTGGGGGGCCCCTATGTTGAGGGTGATGGATGAGGAGGTGCAGTTGCCTGCTCTCACCACCTGGGGTCTGCCAGT
>NW_028174813.1:30000-59989 GCF_963971535.1 Notolepis coatsorum
TTCCACGGCCTGGCCGTTACTCTCTGTCAGTGTTTTGCTATGTACGACATAGAAAGCGGTTGTAGGATTCACACACACACGACTTGTTTTGTTATAAATCCTGTTCACAGTCTGTGGGTAGCGGGCATTGTATTAGCTTCCGCTATACATTGGCATTCTACCGAAGGTCTCAAAATGCTACAGTTGTTTTTGGTGTGTAGGGAAAAAGGGTTTGTGTGAGGGGGTGCCGAATAAACCCCTCCTTCCCACTTGCTTGGTTTAGGAGATTGTTCTCATTCTGCTGAGCCAGTCAGGGCCGAGCCGTTCAACGTCTTGGCAGGGGAGGGGGGGGGGGGGGGGGGGAGGGTTGTCCTGACACGACTCCTATTACAAACAGGAGTCGTGTACAGGGTTTCCCCCCGTCATAGCATATATGTTGCTATGGCGACGGCTTCCGTGAGTTAAGATCTTTACGTAAGGTTTGTGGTGTTAAGGTGTCGGGTTAGAGCGTAGGGCTTACGGGTCTGCTACGCTCGATTTTATGTGTAAACTTGAGTCGGTTGGTCACGTGACTCACAGTTGACATGTCTTTTTCATAACTACGACTCATGTGGGAAGGCTTCTGGGAAAGTTTGGTCTATACTCTCTGACTAAAGGAGTGACTGGATGTAAAAATGTAAACAGTTTTTACTCCCAGCTGTGCAGTTTGGGTTTATACTGTTGATGCTTCTTCTTTATTATTATAAAGAGTTGGAGTTGGTTGCATCTCACCCCTCTTGTCGTTCCCCTGGGCGCCTTGGGGATTCAATGAAAGGTCTGAATAGCCTATTTATTGATGTGGATATACCCGACGCACACATAGTGCTAGCTCGGGATGTTCTGTTGGACATTAAGCAACTGACTGGCGCGCCTTGGTTGCTTGGGGTTAAAACAGCGTTTTTATAAAGCAATTGGGATGGGGTTTTTTCCTCTTCCGACGACCTGTGTGGTTGTCGACGGATTCTCGTTCATATCGGGGGATGATGACGTAATGGATCTGAACATACGTAGAAGGGTCTCACGCCCTGGGGGTGGGCCGCCGGGCGCGGTTCGCACCGAACGTCTGGGTGGCGCCTTCTTTTCATGTTTAAGATCAACACGCATATCTGCCCCTTCTCCTGGAGTTGGCAGTCGGCGTGGTTGGGGCACGGGACTGGTTCTGGTCACGCTGGTCCGGATCAGTTACACCCGTTGTCCACCGAGGATGCAGATCTGCTGTTCTGGTACCCTGAGGGACTTGGGCTTTTTTCAGGGGAAAAAATGCCAGGTCGGTCCGGGTGTCACAGGGTTAAGCGCAATGGAGCCCTTGTTGGGTACATTGTATTCTACACTGTCGTAATGGCTTACGGCCGTGCCAACCTGTACATGCCCGATCTCGTCAGATCTCGGCCGTCACGCAGGTTGGTCTTGGTTAGTACTTGGTCGGGTGACCTCCTGGGAATACCAAGTACGGGGTGCTTGGGGCTGGTTCTCCATTTCTTTCGCTCTTCTCTTATGCGTGGCGAAGAGGGGCCTGTTGGGGTGGTCTTTGACCTCCTCGGGGGACCCTGTGCTCCCCGTATCGCCGGGCCCGGTCCGAAGTAATGTTTTCCGTTGACCCGTAGGCCCGGGATAACCCTGTTGGAAACTGAAACACGGGTACTGCGGTAGTGCCGCAGGTACGTTTTGGAGTTTTTTCCTGAGGGGTTATGGGACCAACCACTGCATAGGGTAACGACTGGGTGGTTGGTTCTCTGGTGTGTCGGTGCAGTGTCAACTCCCGGGTTGCCCGGTTGAGTGTGCCCCTGCACGTTCATGACGTCTGCCAATTGTGTCAGCCTTCGCTTTGTGGGAGGTTTGTCATGTTGACGACGACGCCAGCATACGCCCCTTCCGCCGGGGCGGCTGTGTTCAGCTGACCCCTCTGGCGCCTGTCTCGTCCGCAGTCTCCAGGCTCGGGTTAACAGCCTGTTGCCTGGTTTTTTCCCCGGTGCGCTGCCTGCTTACGTGGTAAGCCTTGTTTATTACGGCCGTGCTGACTGCCTGTACTGCAGGGTCAGTGTGCCAGGTGGTGTACTATTGGGGGGACAAGGCCCGTTCGGCTGAGGGGCCTTTGTCCGAATACGCTGGCGATGTGGGGGGCGGGGTCACTAAGTGCCCACCTGGTGGGGTCTTGATGCTGGCATCATGGACTTCTCCTGGCCCCCGTTCCAGGGGGTCCAGTCCCTTTGGTGGGTCTGGGCCTTCCTTCGCGCTCCACTGCTACGGCCTTGCCACGGGGTTGGGTTTGCCCTTGACCCCGTGATTCTGGGGGCAGTAACGAGGTTGTTCCCTCCGTTCGTTCCCGGGTGGCATGCGGGTTGTGCGTGTGTGTAGTCGTGGGGTCAGGCCACGGTCTGCTCACCCTGTGCGTTGAGTTGCTTGAGTGCCTCTTCGCACGGTCGGGTCCGTCGCCCTCCCGGGAACCTCCAATAGGGGGGGTGCCCTCCATTAGGGGGGGTCGGGGGGGCTCGGCCCTCCCTGTTCTGATGGTTGTGGGGGGCCTTCAGCGGGGTGTATTTGTCGGCCGATGGCTCTCGCTCGGCCTCCCTTGTGCATGAGTGACGCCGAGCGAGAGCCACTACGATACAGAACGTTAGGTTATGAATATAACCAAGTTCTGTTAGTAGTGGTGACGCTCGGCGTCCGACGCCGCTGCAGCCCTTGATCTCACCTTGTGGTGAAAGCTTGGGAAGGAGGAGAGCAGATGGCCACACACCTGCTTATGAAGGTAAGCTAATGAGGGGTGTGGTCAGACGAATACTGGGATAAAGGTACATTGTGGAATTTTATTCAGTGCGTGTGCGAGGACAGTGCATGAGTGACGCCGAGCGTCACCACTACTAACAGAACTTGGTTATATTCATAACCTAACGTTATATAGCCTGTAGTTATATAGCCTGTAGTTATATAGCCTGTAGTTATATATCCTGTAGTTATATATCCTGTAGTTATATAGCCTGTAGTTATATATCCTGTAGTTATATATCCTGTAGTTATATATCCTGTAGTTATATATCCTGTAGTTATATATCCTGTAGTTATATATCCTGTAGTTATATAGCCTGTAGTTATATATCCTGTAGTTATATATCCTGTAGTTATATATCCTGGAGTTCAGTCTCATTGTACACATGCACGCGCACACACACACACATACACACACACACACACACACACACACACACACACACACACACACACACACACACACACACACACACACACACACACACACACACACCTGTGACAATCCGTTTTTCTTTAAAGAGATATCCTTGAGGTTTCTCTCTCTCCTCTCCAGGAGGTCATTTCAGGGGTTGGAGCAGATAGAGGACCCGGCCCCTTAAATGGAGCAAAGCCTCCTATCAGGGAGCCGGAGTGATGGAGGACACTGAGCTCATTTTCAGCTCCAGACAGTCCTCTACTCCCCCCCCCCCCTGCCCCGGCCCGGCCCGCTGCACCCTGGAACCTTTAATGACATTCATAGGGCGGCTCCATTGTGCAGTGACTGATAGGGCCTTCACTTGGGGCCTCACTGGTCACTCCTCTCCTTAGACCCCCCCACACCACCATCACCCTCCCATCACCGCCACAACGACTACTCCAGCAACCACCACCACCACCCCGAAAGGAGTCTTGCAGTAGATGCTGATCCAATACAAATGATGGTGTGGAGAGGCGGGCGGAGAGGAGATAATGGTGCGCGGACCTCTGAACCATGTGGTCGGGGGAGGAGCAGGGGTTGGGAGATTGGCCACGTATCTACAGGGGAAAGGTCTACATGGTAAACGGTTGTGATGCCATGTGGAAAATACAACATGGTCTCGTCAGAAAATGTAAATAAAGTACTAATCGACCACAGAAAAAAAAATACATAATGTATGTTATGTTATAGCCATAAGTAATATTATTTCGTATTGCTGAAAGTCCAAAACAAACGTGCAACCAGGAGTTGAACTAACTGTTGACAGAATCTGGCTATGGGGTGACAATAATGTGATCAAGAGGCATGGTTTCTATCTTTAGCCTTTGGCATGGTTTATTATTCACATGGTAAACAGCAGTACATGAGTTCTCCTCTCTCTGAGGCAGGTGGGAAAGAGATAGAGGGGGAGGAGACATCTCTTTAAATACTCGCCACCTGGTGGTAGCATGAGTGGCTCCGCCTAGAGCGCCCTCTAGTGGAAACAGTTATATATGCAGTTAGACAGTTACTTGCAATCCTACATAGAACCTCTAACTTTAACACTCCCACTTAGGGTTGTATAGCACACTGTATAACTTCTCCAAAAACAGGTGTGTTGAGCCAGGGAATCCATTGCTACAATAATTTAGAAAAATCTGACATACAGTTCAAAGGTTACAGGCATAAACGCGACTCCAACTTTGACACGTTGGTGGCGCTAGAGTGCACAAGTTCAACATGCCACTTGGTGACAGAGATCATGTGAGGGTCCCTAAACAGTCTGCCAAATGTGGTTTTGATACATTAACACTTTGACTGCCACGCTATTCGGTTATCATTACCCTTAGAATGCCAGCCTTCTAGTCGTTTCCGTGGTCGTTGCACTATGTTTGCGAAGCTGTGTTTGTGTTTTGTATTATAGCTGTAGAGACACGGTGTGGCTCATTTTGACAAACATTACTTGTAGTCCAGCATGGGAATAATAGTCTGTTTCCACACGCTGTAGTTTGTAGTTTATTACACGCTAAACATCGCGCATTTCCAAGATAATACAGTCTTTTTTCATAGATCGCGAGATAAAACGCGTTATGTGCCCAAACTGTTCTGGCTGATCCCCTGAAACCCTGAATACTCCCAAATCAAAGGTATATGATATGTATATATATACCATCACAAAACCATCAATGGGGGGGGGGGGGGTCCTTTTAATTCAAAACTATGATCGCGTTTGCCGAGTATGTTTTTTGTCCGGTGAAACACAGAACTGTGATCGTTAGAAAAACACGTTTCAGATTCGGTAAAATAGACATAGAATGTACCTTACCTTAGCCAGAAAGTATTCCAAGAAGAATAATTCCAAGTGATCGCATCGCCATCGCGATTACCAGTGTATATGTCTATACACGTTTCGATGGTGAAATACGCTTAGGCGACGGCATTTCTAGGCAATCAATGTGAATCTATGTCCCTGCAGGAGGAGTGGCCACTGGCCAAGCAGAAATTAAAGTTAGAGTGTGATTCAACCCAAGCCATCGCAGTTCAGACACGGACGATACCGCCACCTGGTGATAGTCGATCAGCATTGCAGTTCTAATGTGTGGGGATGGTCGAAAATTATGCAGATCGCTCTGGGCAAGTCTGTAGAGCGGGGATCAAAGTAAGTAAAAAGATCAAACGATCCAAAAACGACTTTTTTCAAATCAAATATTTTAATTTTCTTTTTTCAAACATGAAACAAAGACATATCACAATACAATAATAATAATAATAATACATAAAAAGACATCCCAATGCAACAACTTAACACAACATGACAAGACAATAATTGAGACAGACTGCACAGTGACCAACCCGAGCCCCCCCCCCCCCCATCAGCCACGATCCCCAACCCTCGAAGACCCCGAGTCCGGTGCCCCAGCGAGTCAAAGCATCAGCCTCTTTTTACGTTTTTGGCACTCAACCGTCGGCGCCCAATAACAACTTTTTACGTTTTTGGCACTCAACCGTCGGCGCCCAATAACAACTTTTTACGTTTTTGGCACAGAAAGTTAAAGCATTTCTGAGACATGACTCAATTTCTGTCAAAAGCGAATGCATTGGAAAATCAAAAACATAAATCATAGCTGTGTAGACATTGATCTACAGATTATGTGTACCACATTTCGTGCAGATTGGGGGACATCTGCAGGACGAGTAGCATTTTAAGTGTTTTTCACAAAATGCTAAATGGCGGCAATCCAATATGGCGGCAAATGACGTCATAGGGTGCGTTGAACTCGGCTTGAGCCAAGGATTACAACGGTACCATGTTTGTGACTCACGCTTCAAAAGTTGTGTGCATAAATGCTCCTCCAATTTCGACACGTTGGTGGCGCTAGAGTGTTGGAGCTGGGGACATGGGACCCCCCCCCCCCCCCAGATAAGGTAAAAACAGGTACAGGCCTGGTGGAGGGAGACCCCACCTGTGCCAGCTCCATGGTGAGGGTTTCTCGGAACGCCTTCTGGTGCATCGGAGGGGCTCCTCGACCTGTTTCCAGGTCCTTGTGGAGTAGGAAGGCATTCACAATGGCAATATCCATAAAGTAGAAAAAGAAGGTCTTGTACCACTTCCGGGTCTTGTGGAGGACCTTATAATACCCGATGAGGGCATCTGAGAGGTCCACCCCGCCCATACACCTGTGTGGACAGAGAGCCTTGCTGTCCAGACTATTTGTTTTGGTCTTGGGGAAACAAATCCTGTTTGTGCGTGAAGTGTCTTTTCTTCATTCATGTCTCTAAGTTCATTTATCGTATAGTTTTCTATTACCCTTTCCCTCTGCATTGGTTTAGGTATTTTCAGATCTTCGGTTTCAAGTAAGAGGAGACTGACGATATGGTCAAAATCAACGGGCGGCGGTTGTTTATTAATAAAACAGCTTTTAGGAATTAAAACAGTACATCGTCTCTTTGGTTCAATCTAATTGTCTCTTTCATTTGGCTGTTGTCGTCTCTCGGTGCTGTTCGCTGTCTCAGGTTGTCCATGGCCAACACGCGTTCTCTCTAGTGGTCCGTGGTCTGGTTGCCACGGCAACCTTGGGTCTCCGTCAGTCTCAGCGCTCAAGCAAGGAGCGCTTGATTTCATCTCTCTCCGTGGCAGGATCTCCTGCTGCGAAGCGATCTTCTGTCATTGGGTGTCAGTGGCTCTGAGTCTCCGGCTCGGCTCTCAAGCTCCGGTTGGTGATCCTCTCTCCGTCGGTGGAGGTTCAGCGCTCAAGCCAGGAGCGTTCATCTCCAGGTTCCTTCGCTCAGCCGGTGTGTGTGGCGTGTCTCTCCAGGTTCCTTCTGGTGTGAGTCGTCTCTAGTGAGTCGCCATCAGCCCTTTTTATCAGAGGAGCGAGAGAGAGCGAGAGGGGGAGAGAGAGAGAGGGGGAGAGAGAGGGGGAGCCCTGCCTGCCTATTCACGTCCATACGCTTTTCTTATTTTGGTCCACATTCCAGCAGAAACCTGTCTGTTGGTGTCCTGTGTCCACATGTTACACAATTTCTTCTGCTGACACAACCAGTTGGTTCTGGTGACAACGGTTTTCACAGTCTATGGGGAGACAGACTGGCTTTTGATGCATAAATAATAAAACATGAGCTATTTCCATCTACAAACTCTTTACCATTCTGTGATTGCATTTTAGAATACTAAGATAATTCTTTATTGTCTAGCCAGTGACTCACTTTTTCAGACAGTGTCCAGACAACAAACCATATCTCCCCGTCCTTTAATAGAACACTTTATTTTCCTGATGAACATTTGACCAATACTTATTCTTTATTGTGACTATTATTCTAATAGTTTATGCCTACATGTAACCTATGAAATTGCTAAATCTTTTAGTATATATTTCCAAATAGCCTGTGTCACCTTTCTGACCTCTGGGTTAGTCAGCAGCTGCCGTGTTGTAACTTGAAAGTCCTTACTTAGGGTAAATATGACCTTTTATGATCTCACCGGTTATTCTGAGTTTTTAGTTCCTGTTTCAACGAGAATGATCTCCTCGCTTTTCAGTTGGAGGTGGCCTAAACCACAGCTGCTAACCAGTGGAATGTGCATTAACATCATAAACAGTCTTTTGCCCTCCAGATTGTCGGTGCATTGGCTGAGTGCGGGGTGATCTCCCTCTCAAGCTTCACTATAGCCAATTTTGTCTTTCTAATCATTACCTTGTACATTTTCACTTGCATTTATTCATGTTTTCATTTAGAAATATACGACAATCCACCCTTAGGGGGTTTAATAACCTCCTATACAACATCAATATTCTAAATTAAAACATGTTAAAAATCATATCCATAATTTTTGCTAATATTTTTCAAAATTTCAAAAAAATCCAAAATTGACCCAAATCAAACTACAAAACCCCTTTCCATCTGTACAGTTACAAAATCATCATTTCACCTACCTTTTCCTCCTTTCACAGTTATACACATTTATCAGTTATTATTATGACATCCAGTCTAGGTCCGTCTCTCTATGCAAAGAGATGATCGTACCATTCTCAGCTTCTTTTCGTTTAAGACTATATTTATCCATGTACTTAGCTTAAATGTCTATTTTGTGTAATGGACTCTGCAAGAAAAGATTAATACATCACACCACTAAAAGATTAACTCTCTAAACATTTGAGGGAAATTCAAACAAGCAACATAAATCATTTTTACTCCTTAAAAAGACCACTGAGGCCTCAATTATCCTTTGCTTTCATCCCTGTCAGTTATCCCTGTTTAAACCTCCTAAGGCCTTTACTGCTAACTCGTTTTTGACCGTTTTCTTCTTGTTGTATCTTGTGCTAATCACCGCCCCTTCTTCGTTGTATGCAGGTCTCTGGTACTGCTCCGATTTTCCACAGAAGGAATCGATTTTCCCTCTGTCCTTTTTGCATTTTGGATTATTATTTACAAAACACACAATAGATTGGAAACAGTTATTTTCGCAGATACATTCTCTACTGTTCTGCATTTTGACAATACATTTTTCTCCAATTCATTATCTATGTATTTCACAGCTTCTTACGTTAGCATTCAATCAAATCATCTTTGTCTCATTTCTTTTTGTGCTGTACTGTTTTACTAGATCAAATATCTTAAGATCAACACAACTACCTCCACCCTTGACAGTGGAATAACCATTATTTCACTTTCAAATACCTCGTTTCCCGACAGCTCCTCGGTCCGGACAGTCAGCTCTAGACGAGGCCAATCACCAACAGAACCTATGTGCATGGTCAACAAACCACAGTCCCTTTAAACACACATCACACAGTCTCAGCCAGCTTTCAACAAGCCGGTGCAGAGTCTACCATAAGTCAATCATCAAACTCACATGTCTGCACTCTACATGAACACTGTCTCGGCCAATTTGCGACCAAAAACCTACAGAGCTTTCCTATAGACAGAGAAATATGTTTCCCCAACACTTATCATAACCCAAAAAGTGACACAACCCTCCAGATTCTACATCCGGAGCCTCAATGAGCGGAAAACAAACCATGAACCAGCTCCCGTCCATTTCCAGTTTCCAGCTCATTATATCAGACCTCCTACCAGTCCCGCTGTGTCACCACCACCTGCCATCCCTGACCGGCGAGAGAACTCCCCTCAGCCAGCCAGTTCCTAAAAAAAAATATATATATTCAACCAAAAACAAAGAAAATTAAAAATAAACAACAAAAAAAAAAAACTGTGAGTGCCTACATGCTACACACCCATCCAACAGAATTAAACTATCATCCAGAGGCATAAATACCCCCGCAAAACTAAGACAGCAAAATTAGAAATCCAAAAAGAAATAAAATAAGTAATGAAATAATAATATTGTTTTTTTTTTTTTTTTTTTTTTTTTTTTTAATTCCTTAATTCAAACTTGACCACCCTTTGATCAAGTATGTAATCACTACTATAAATAGTCCTTTGTTTCTAACCCTGTCTAACATTAAATGTTCCATTGTTCCTGTCTAAAACCAACTGTTTAACCCTTCTCTGACACCGTCTGGTTCAGAGTTCACATGACCACAAGAGCCATTGCGGTGACCATTTTTCTCTCCCTCTCCAATCTGTGCAGCCGGGCCAGGATGCACAGGTGGGAGATACCAAAAATCGTCCACCATACCATTCTCCCTTACGTTTTCCTCACTGCCACAGCAAGAGTTGATCAGACACACTGTAGCAAAAAGGAAAACCCATGATTTGTCTATTAATTAACTGTTAGTACGATTGGCTCATGCATCTGTCAGTCATTTCATCTCTCCCTGTTAGTTGCACATCCATCTTAGTCGCTTCCACTCATAATCTAATGTACCAACGCTTCTATATATTTTTTATTCTATTTTTATTCCAATCAGTCCCATTTCCATTTTAATTTATCAATAACTCTATTTACTCGAGCACCCAAAAGGCTTTGTTTGTGCATTTCCGCTTTGCTCTTAATTAACCTATGACCTATGCAGACACCCCCTCTGATAATGTCCCAACTCTCCACATTCCCAGCAACCCTGTTTGGACTCTTGCTTCTTTCTGGACGTTCGCTGAGGCCTCCACCCTTTGTAACATGACCGAGCGAAATGGCCAACCTCCCCACAACCCCAGCACACAGCCGACGCCGGCCATCCCAGGGGTTCCAGTTCACCCAGTTTACCACGACTCCCACAGTCTCTCGGCTGGCCTCCCACCGTCCTCGCCAGGTCAACCCCTCTCCCGTCCTCTGGTCGCATGTCCTGTTGCCTGGAGGAGAGAGGGGCATACCTGTCCTTTTCTGCTGCCTCTCCTCGGGCCTTCTCTTGTTGGGAGGGGCCTGGAAACTCACCCCTCCTGCGGTCCTGTTCACCCTGTCGCGGCCCAGCTCCCTGTCCGGGCAACGGAGCACAGGGCACTCTTTGATCACAGCGGCCTAGGTCAGACGCCCGAAGCATGATCTCAACAGCTGTCGCTTCTAGTAGCACAGTCTTTCTCGCCAGTTCTCGTCCCAGTCTCTGAGTCTCGTGTGCGGCTTGACCGATCTCCAGCTGTGTCTTCATCAGATCTCGATGAACTGCCTCGTGTTGTTCGAACGCCGTCACAAACGCTCTCTGTTGTCTATAGTATGCTGCCTCTTCCCCCATCTCAGCACGGGCGGTTTGACGTCCCATCGTTGGGCTCCGCCTCTCATCTTGGCTTTGGTGCTGAGGGCAGGGTGGATATGGGAAACGGGTGGGCTGTAGAAACTGTTCGTGTATTCCATACCTGCTGTCGGTCTCAGTTCCAGCCATCCGGCCAGAGTGGACTTCGTGGGACGGCTGTAACCTCAGTCTCTTTTTCTGCCCCTTGGTTAAACCGCAGTCGCCTGCAATGGACACTCCAGCTTGAATCGGTTCTGGTTGGAGTAACACCGTTGTCACTGGTTCACTTCCCTGTATCGGAATCAAAGTCATCATTCCAAGTCCTTCTGTCGTACTGGTCACATGAGAGAAGTCCATATTTAAATCAATCAGATCATTATCACTGGTAAAGTCTATCTGGGAAATGTCTGCAGAGGCTCTCGGCCTACTCCCCCCAATGGCCCGATCACTAAGGCCCTCCTCCATATCGTTGTTGTTGTTATTCTATTGTTACTGCATTTAACGCTTCAGTTGTTCCTATCAATTTTCCACTAAGGTGAACTTCCTATGTTACTGTCATTCATTCCACTTTCAACACACTCTTGTAATCACCGTTTGAAAAAACAAATTTCTCCGTCTTACACTATTTTCTACTTACTTGAGTTAAAACACTCACACTGTCAACATTTTACTGTGCAGACAAGGATTGATAATTGGCTTATCATTCATACTTATACCAAGGCGCATTAAAGCCGTTTTCCCTAGATGGTTATGGAAGTCGTTAGAGCACCTGTCCGGCCGAGCACCTATACAGAAAGAAAGCAGAAATATCCAAACTTAATACAGTGGCATTTCCCTTATTATTTCCACTCTTCGTTATGCATTGGAAATGTCGGGCAACACTATACTAATATATTTAAAGAGACACAGTGTGATTTGCTTGAAAAAATAACGATACAGCTTATCTTGTTTTTTGTCCGTTCCTTCAACAGGAACACTGGAGGTTTTCCAATCCCCTGTGTGCTCTCTCCACCTGATTTCCTGGGAAATATAATCATTAATCCCCTTCCTATCCATTGTCTAATAATCCTTTGTAAACCTGGTCCTTCATCTGATTCTAATCTCTCTTTGCTTGATGAATCTGTTCATCCTAACCTTATTTCTTACTTTTAAATGCCCGATTAGCGTATCGACTAAATGTATTATTCCGATTAGCGTATCGACTAAATGTATTATTCGCTTTCGCTTCACTTCTCATACTACATCCATTTCATTCATCCTTACACACAACCATTACCCCCCACAACACTTAATAAAAATTAATCAGTGTTGCTACTGCTACCAACCACCTAATCAGGGAAAACAATAAACTTTTAGCAACTTAGATCACTAAAACCCTGACCGACACATAGTACAGCTGGCCACGTTAATAATTTCATGGACACCCGCACTATGCCACCGCAATATTCACCCAGTTCTCTGAATATACAAAGAACCGTCAACTCACAGCCCAAAGCGTTCCCCCTTCAGTTTCGAACCTGAACGGAAACACCCCAAGCTTTTACCACACCAAGAATATTACAAATCATCCTACCACCACCTGCACCTAGACAGGCCAGCGCCCATCCGGTACCTACTTCACATATACAATAACAACGTAGTTCAAATAAACCTACAACCAAATGCCCACAACACACGCCGCAATCTAGGGATGGCGAAATACAAGGAGAGACAGGGAAGGGAAAAGAAAAAAGGAGGGAGGGATACAGGGATACAGGGACTAAGGGGAGGAAAGGGGGGGGGGGGGGGCACACAATGCAACATTAACTACTTCCAAAACCGTCTACACTCAATCAGCAGAATACCCCACTTATCCTTATGTAACCCTATTTTAGCAAGTAACACCATATTAATATAACCAACACTCCAAGCCCATGATGAATTGAAAATGGGGGACCCTGATGTAAACAAGACGAAAGTCTTTCTCCGGTCCGCATCCCCTTAACAATTGTGTGTATTGAGCTGTACTGTACTGTACCCATTAAACAATCCGTTAATAAAAAATTTCAATCAATCAATCAATCAGGCAATCTATCCTAAACAAAACTCCCTCCGTGCACCTGTCATCTCACAAAGTTAAGCCGGGAGACAGGGATGGAGCGGAGGGGGGCGGGGGGGGGAGAGGGAGGGAGGGAGGGAGGGAGGGAGGGAGGGAGGGAGGAGGGAGGGAGGGAGGGAGGGAGGGAGGGAGGGAGGGAGGGAGGAGAGCGTGAACGAGGGAGGAAGAGACAGAGGAAAAAGGGGGGGGGGGGTTGTTCACGCCAAATCCCATCACAAAACGCCGCTGCTCTCACTTCAACCATACTTGGCCCATAACAAATACAGATTTATAATCAAACCAGTAAACACACCCATCATCAACAACAGCTAAAACCGATAAAAAGAACCCACAAATTCCCACAGATTGCCGCGCTTCAAAACCTATAATAATCACAACTGATCTCTATTGTTTACTGCACCTCGTTCCACCTGTAAAGGTGAAACTATAAAAGAGGCAACAGCGCCCTCCGCTGGAACGTCTTGTCCATCACCAACGCACTACAGCACTCACCACCTCCTGTAGGAGGCGCCACGCCACCCCCGCAAGTGCGTCATTACGTAAACCACCCCAAGACGTCAACTCGACGTTCTACCTCAACCACAAAACCACAATTCCCAGAACCCTCTACACCGGAAGTCCCTGTCCACCGCCTCTCTAAGATCCCGCTGCCAGCAACAGTAGCAACACGCGAGATTCCCCGAGAGTTCAATCATGCTATACTGTTAGCACAGGTAGCTTAGCATCTTAGCTTCGTTAGCTCAGTGCCGCTCGCACCAGCTTAGCTTAGCATCCAACATCACTTCTCCTAAACGGCCCCTTCTCCTGTTGATCCGAGCGGCACAACACATCGCGACGTTTACACAACCCCTGCTTTCCCCCGCAACATAACTTTAATCCTATTAAGCCCCTGTTCACAGAACATATATCATTATCCTTATTCTAGCACGCACGCCCGCTTGGCCCCGCCTGACCGAAACACACAGTATCAAACGCACCCCAAGCTCCGACGCTTCCAGTGACGTCATCGGCTCTAAAATCCCCGTTTTCTTTGATCTTTACTACATTAATTTTAGACTTCTACAGCCCCGATTTGAAAAATTTCAACGAACATTACACATCTCCTAGGTTCCATCTCACATGTCATTCATTCAATTCACTCGAAAACGCAACACAGCGTCCACACGCTAGTCCCGTCGCGCTCAGCTAATGCTGGCAGGACAGGGGTGTGGTTTCTCCGTTGCAGCCTTGGCCACCAGCTGGTTCATAATAATACAAAAAATACCTTGACATTTACTCAGAGCTCCTAACATCCATCCATTCAAACACATATACTTAGCAAATTAATGTCTCATTCATAAGCATACCATTCATTTATGCACACATTCATTCCAAACGCATTTCCTTGCTTTTCTCACACAACATCCTCCTATGTTCTAATCTCATGTGCAGTTACCCCACGCATTTCCCCCACAAGTGCATTATCTCCAAAGGTTACTTTCCCCCCCCCCATCATTCCTCTTCTCAGCCTCTCAATCTTCATATTCAGCGCCGTTTGGGGAGCTTTTACCTGTCTCACCCCCAAATCGACCAAATACCTCCTTAAAAATCCGTACCAAAGGCGAATTTTTTAAGCAGATTCCGTCGGGTCACAATACAACAGATCTGTATGAAAACGTCTTTCTAAACTCGTCTGTTATACGTGCCGATTCTAAGAGTGAAGTCCGCGAATGATGGCGCGGCAAAAAAAGCAACCAATTATCTCCCTGTTCTCTATTTCTCTTCGCGGAACCAGGATTTCCTGTACTACACCACGGTTCTCAGTACCCTACACTCCGTCCTCTGTTCTCTTTTCTCTTCGTGGAACCAGGCTGCCCTGTGCTACACCACGGTTTTCTCATTAAACTCTTTACCTTCCCCCCTAATGAACCACTCCGTCACGCACAGTCCCACTTCCCGCTATCTGTGACTAATCTCCGTTCTACTGCTCCTACGCCGGTCCCCTCAAATATTTTTCCTACTCCCTAGCATATCCCCTAAGCTGATATAACTAAATACAGACATCTATTTCTTCTCCTCACTTGGCCTTGTACCAATTATAGGCATCCTAACTGAACATAAGTGCAGCGCCGGTGTGTGGCTGAGACCAGAGCCAGGTTGTGAAACCTGGACCCCGGTACCCCTCCAACACCAACATTATCCTGGTCCATTTACAACTCATTTCTACCTAATGCAATAGCAACCCCAAAATGCGAGACTGCTTCGACCATTTACCAATTTTAAACACATTAGTACTACTTACCTATTCCCACTGGCCTCGGTCGCAACGGTGACGATCCTCAGTCCTCAGTCGTAGAGAGCATCGATGAGGGGGAGAGAACCTCTCCGTGTCCTTGAGAAGTGGCTGCTGTCGTTTTTCAACCGGTACTGGCCGAATGCAGGACGGGTCATGGCACCAATTGAAGTGTCTTTTCTTCATTCATGTCTCTAAGTTCATTTATCGTATAGTTTTCTATTACCCTTTCCCTCTGCATTGGTTTAGGTATTTTCAGATCTTCGGTTTCAAGTAAGAGGAGACTGACGATATGGTCAAAATCAACGGGCGGCGGTTGTTTATTAATAAAACAGCTTTTAGGAATTAAAACAGTACATCGTCTCTTTGGTTCAATCTAATTGTCTCTTTCATTTGGCTGTTGTCGTCTCTCGGTGCTGTTCGCTGTCTCAGGTTGTCCATGGCCAACACGCGTTCTCTCTAGTGGTCCGTGGTCTGGTTGCCACGGCAACCTTGGGTCTCCGTCAGTCTCAGCGCTCAAGCAAGGAGCGCTTGATTTCATCTCTCTCCGTGGCAGGATCTCCTGCTGCGAAGCGATCTTCTGTCATTGGGTGTCAGTGGCTCTGAGTCTCCGGCTCGGCTCTCAAGCTCCGGTTGGTGATCCTCTCTCCGTCGGTGGAGGTTCAGCGCTCAAGCCAGGAGCGTTCATCTCCAGGTTCCTTCGCTCAGCCGGTGTGTGTGGCGTGTCTCTCCAGGTTCCTTCTGGTGTGAGTCGTCTCTAGTGAGTCGCCATCAGCCCTTTTTATCAGAGGAGCGAGAGAGAGCGAGAGGGGGAGAGAGAGAGAGGGGGAGAGAGAGGGGGAGCCCTGCCTGCCTATTCACGTCCATACGCTTTTCTTATTTTGGTCCACATTCCAGCAGAAACCTGTCTGTTGGTGTCCTGTGTCCACATGTTACACAATTTCTTCTGCTGACACAACCAGTTGGTTCTGGTGACAACGGTTTTCACAGTCTATGGGGAGACAGACTGGCTTTTGATGCATAAATAATAAAACATGAGCTATTTCCATCTACAAACTCTTTACCATTCTGTGATTGCATTTTAGAATACTAAGATAATTCTTTATTGTCTAGCCAGTGACTCACTTTTTCAGACAGTGTCCAGACAACAAACCATATCTCCCCGTCCTTTAATAGAACACTTTATTTTCCTGATGAACATTTGACCAATACTTATTCTTTATTGTGACTATTATTCTAATAGTTTATGCCTACATGTAACCTATGAAATTGCTAAATCTTTTAGTATATATTTCCAAATAGCCTGTGTCACCTTTCTGACCTCTGGGTTAGTCAGCAGCTGCCGTGTTGTAACTTGAAAGTCCTTACTTAGGGTAAATATGACCTTTTATGATCTCACCGGTTATTCTGAGTTTTTAGTTCCTGTTTCAACGAGAATGATCTCCTCGCTTTTCAGTTGGAGGTGGCCTAAACCACAGCTGCTAACCAGTGGAATGTGCATTAACATCATAAACAGTCTTTTGCCCTCCAGATTGTCGGTGCATTGGCTGAGTGCGGGGTGATCTCCCTCTCAAGCTTCACTATAGCCAATTTTGTCTTTCTAATCATTACCTTGTACATTTTCACTTGCATTTATTCATGTTTTCATTTAGAAATATACGACATGCGTATGGTTCCACACGCCCAGATCCTCTTCTCAAGGAGGTCCCGGAACAGGATGGGACTCATGTAGAAGTTATCTACGGCCAAGCAAGCATGTGCCGATTAGCTCCCAGTCCCTCCCTGGACTTTTCCCTCTTACACAAAGAAAGTCAGTCAAGTCAAGAGTTTTATTTGTCACGGCATACAAGTATACAATGAAATGCGGGTGGTCTTGCCCGCAACGATGTGCAATACAGTAGTACAACATATAATAGAATCCAATAGACAACATTGTGCAATAAACAGGTAACATAGTGGGACATCACGGTATTTGTACATAGTTATTTACAGAGCATGAAGGACATGCTAGGTCCCTAGGTAGTGCAATACACTGTTACTATACTATTTTTAAAGTGACCTTTCTTTGTGTCCATAAGTGTGGGCGTGTGCAGCATGAGTGAGTGCTTTCTCATGTTAAAGTGGCTGCTAGTGTGCGAGTGTGCACAGCGTGTGTGTCGTGTGTGTGATAATGTGTGCTTGTGTGTGTAGGGTTCAGTGTTCTGTGACCCTCAGTGTTCATTGTTCAAGGCTCTGATGGCCTGGGGGAAGAAGCTGAGCCGAAGCCTCTCTGTCCTAGTAGCTGGTGTTCGCAGGCGTCTGCCTGACCTCAGCAGCTGGAACAGGCTGTTATTGGGGTGGTGAGGGTCTTTCATTATTCTGCAGGCTCTGGATTTGCACCTTTTGTTGTATTGAACCTGCAGGGGAGGTAGTGCAATACCCGTGGTACGCTCGGCAGAGCGCACCACTCTCTGTAGGGCCTTCTTGTCCTGTGCCGTGCTGTTACCATACCAGGCAGTGATGTTTCCAGTCAAGATGCTCTCTACAGCTCCGGAGTAGAAGGACTGCAGTATCTTCCCCGATACTCTGAACTTCCTTAACTGTCTCAGGTGGTAGAGGCGCTGCTTCGCCTTTTTTACAACTGTGTCTATGTGTGTTGACCATGTCAGATCCTCTGAGATGTGGACCCCCAGGTACTTAAAGCTGCTCACCCTGTCCACGGTGGCCCCGTTTATCCTCAGTGGTGTGTGTGTCTCCTGCTGTCCTCTCCTATAATCCACGATCAGCTCCTTGGTTTTACCAATGTTCAGGAGCAGGCTGTTGTCCTGGCACCAGCGTTCCAGTACCTCAACCTCCTCCCGGTAGGCCTTCTCGTCGTTGTCCGAGATCAGCCCCACCACCACCGTGTCGTCTGCGAACTTCAAGAAGTTCCAGGTATAACCATTCATGGAGTCTGCCAGCACGAACAGTTTATACCTCCATTTGACGGGTTTGTTCTTCATGTATTGTTTTTGTGACATGCAGGCTTTGGAGGCCACTATTCGCTCATCAATGGAAATGACCTGGCCAGGGTGAAAGTTCCTCTTATATGCGTCCCTCATCTCCACATATAGTGGTTTTATTTTGGACAGGCGATCGAAGGCCGGCGTGCCTCTCGTCTGCATGTTTGCAGCGTCGTCTGCCAAACTATTCAGATGAAGGGACCTGCATATCCTGAGGAACTTCCTACCTGAAATGACCTGCTCTGGGAACGACAAGCCTTACAGTTTGCCCCCTCGCCAGTAATCAGTGAGTGAAAAGCACTTCACTAAACCCATGTAAATGACCAAAGACAAGTATGAATAGATGTCCTCCAAAGTGATGTCAGTCATTTGGTCAGAGGGTGGTGAGTGGTGTGTTAAAGTGTTATTTACTATTGTCAGTAAAAAAAAAAAAAAAAATTATTGCTGGAAGAGCTGTATAAATTATGCAGGGATGTATACGCAGCTGTACGCATGGCCGGGGGTCCTGGTGGATTGGCGGGTTTGAAGGTTGGCTGTGGTGGAATTATGTCTGGATCACACAACTTCAGAACTAAGAAACTTCAGAATGTTACCGTTCAAAAGAGACCAGACTTGTGCATGTGCTATAAGTATAAAGTATAATAAATCGCAAAAATTACTTTGGGTATGCAATCGTCAAAGAATATAATAAAACGACCCCCATTTTTGCCCACTGGTTAAGAGGTTAAGGTTATGGTTAGTCTAAGGTAACAGTGTGGTTAGGGTTAGTGTTAGGGTTATGGTTAGTTTAAGCCAGGTAACAGTGTGGTTAAGGTTAGGGTTAGGCTGAGGCAATCAGAAAAGTGTGTCTTGGTAGTCTTGAGGTAAGGGCACTTGCCTTCCATGTAAGCGTCCTGGGTTTGTTCCCCAGCAGCGGAACTCAAAATGGTTTCTGAAAACATTAAAAGTAAAAAAGTTTGAATATGTAATATATCTACTTATTTGTAAATACGTAAATATGTCAATACAGTATATTACTTATTTGTAATATGTACACGTTGTAAATCTTTGTTAATAAGTCAATATATTACTTATGGCTATAACATAACACACAATATGTATATTTCCTGTCGTAGATTCTTTTTGTGCATTTTATTTACACATTTTAAGCGAGATCGGGCTGTGAAAATTGTACATTGTGGTGATATAAATAACCATAATAACACACAATGTGACATATGATGAGGAGGCCTTCATCAAATATTTAGCAGATGGTTTCCTCACCTAAGCTCACTCTTGAGTCATAGAATGTCTACTTTTAAAGGAGCAGTGCTGTAGTTTTGATATAGCAGAGCCTGAGGTGAAGGTGTGTTCGCGCTGGCAACTGGAAAAGCAGCTCAGATATTTATACAAAGTCTGGATTGCAGAATTCTCTCATGTCAACATGATGTAGTGGGTTCTAGGAGTGATTTTTCCAGAGGATTATCTGATGTCAAAATGGTGTTATCGGTTCTAGGCGTGGTTTTTCCGAAAGCCAAAACTGTAATGGGGTTGGCGATGACTCTACTGAGGGAGTCATCCACTAACTGGTTAAAAAAAAAAAAACGAAGGATTGTTAACATTATTTTGACAGATTTAGACAAATATTTGTCTGGTAGCTATTTCCAATCAGCATTAGCTAGATTAGATTGTCTTGCGGTGATGCATTGTATTCAGTGGAGGCTGGTCCATAGAGGGCGCTAGGGCACCGCCTATAATAGTAGATTTCGACCGCTAAAAATATTCAAATTTCTTTTTAGTAAATAATATTTAAAGTATGTTTGTGTTTAAAATGCACAATAACCTGTAATATATACTATATAAATCATTGTTTGTGCTTCCTGTTCATCCCCTCTCTCTTCTGGGGCACTAGAAACATTGCCCCAGTCAGTGCGCAACGCAGCCAATTGAAAAATTACATAGCAAAATAAATGCACCTAGCAACGTACATTTTGCCAATCAGCATCTTTAAATATGATGGCTAAAGGGTGATTTATTTAGTGCCCCAAGCACGTGACATGATGACGACAATGATGAACACAATGAATGAAATGAAAATGAATGCAGCAATCAAATGTTGAAATGTATAAAAAAATATTTAAAACAGCTATATATATAATCCATGGGATATCACAATATTACAATACTATCCAAATGTGCACTGGATAAAATGTATACGTTCACAGAACTTCACACTAATAAAAACAAATTGTCTATTGGAATTTGTGTGACATCACGTCTGGGAAGTAACTAACGCTAATAGTTGAAAATGTATAATAATCACTAGATACATTCAGTGCTGGATTTAACTAAATGGATTTAGGGACACACATTCATGGAAAGTTCAAGCCTGGACCACAAAGCTTCTGAAAGGGTTAGCAATTCGTTCTACTCAGCCTCTACGTTATGATATTATGATATGAGAATGTAATTGTAGTGCCGTCAGACCCGGATAGATTTCTTCTCTGAGTGCTTCATGTACATGTTAAAATCACAACGATTTTCTTCATGCCCCCACACCCCTACAGGGGTTTGGTTTCCAAACATGTCACCTTTTTCACCTCTTACAGTATCAGTTTGCCGGTCTGGTTATATACTGTAGTTACTGAAACTAAGTGAATATGGCACAGCCCCACCTATAGACAAATGTTCACCAGCCGCCACTGATTGTATTCCTTTAAGAGTACCTTCATGGCATTTCTGCATAATTTTAAAGTATATAGTGGAGCGACCTACTGATTCTGTCTATTGAATATTTACCATTTAGATAGCTTTTAATATTTCCCTTCAAGGTAGCACTGCTAGGTACAGTAGCACAGCAGATGTCCTTTCACTTAAAGACAGTGTCTCCACTCAGCAACAAAGCCGACGTTAGTAATTAAACAGCATGGCCAGAATCATATATTAGAATCAGATTCATAAAATAAGAATCACAGAATTACCATTAGACTTGTTTTAGTTCTTTTTATATATATAATATATATATTTATTCAGGGACCTCGATGGGTCAGCTTGCTGACTTGCTAGAATTGCAGTAGCAGATATTACACTCTAAGAGGAAAACGTGCACCACTGAGTGGTTTGGCTTGTAATCATGGGGGACCACATGGTGCTATACGGAGCCTCTTTTACAAGAGTGTTATATTATGTACACAGAGAGGTCTGCCGGCATGGGAGAAACACATTAGCAGGGCACATGCTTGTCTCCTGCTCATACATTCACTTTCAAGCCACATACATTTTTTTATGACATCTACTGTATTTCACATTTAGATATTAGCCTGTCATGATGTCATCCATATACATTTTATATATCTTGCTATTTCTTCTGTCAATAGACTCTAGAGATGGTACCATAAAACAGTTGTTTATTTCACAACAGCGGCAATAACACAAATACATGTTTTTTTTACTGTAAATGTTAAATTACTTGGGAGAAATGTAACCACAATGTTTTTTAACAGGCACTTCATCAAGTTCCTCCAATTGACCATATTCACATGTGAATCCAACCTGAGCGTGACATCAGAGCCAAATGGCGGCCGTGTGAATATGGTCAATGCACCTCAAGGGGCTTTCATCCTTACAGTATGGAAGTGGTGTCGTTAGAGCATCCGCTTGGCTCTATGAATGCCTGAATCTCCACATTCAAGGTTTTCAGAAAATTGTCACCCTCCCACCACTCATAGTTAAAACATAATGGACTTCTAAAAGGGATATCCGCTATAGTGTTATATACAAATACATGCTTACTAGATGACAACAAACACGTAGATAGACACGACACTCCACTAACTGCCTCGGACAGTCCTTTGTGCCAGCGGCCATCAGGCTACACAGCCGTGGGCATGGACTGCTGCCAGCAGCTGGAGAACTAACGGCTGCAGAACTCAAGAACTATTAGGAATGTCTGACCACTAAGTGTGTCCACCAAAACCTACACAGACTACAACGTATGACGTACAGTATATCATGCCAGTTAGGGTACCTTGCAATATAGTGTTATACAAATACAGGCTTACTAGATGTGTTACTTATTGTGTGGCAATAAAGGAATCTTGTATCTTGTTGTTGTGTATACGGTTTACTTTTACTCTTACTCATAGTATATTCAGATACAATTTTTGTATTGCCTATATTTATTGTAACATATAATAATTATAAGTTATACAGACCCTCATCTGCACCTTTGTTTACACTGTTTTTTTTTCTCATATTTTTTCCTCCAGTTAATTAGTCATATCTTTCATATTCAGAGTTGATTCTATTTTTTTACACTGATAATTTGTTTCATATTTTGATATTCAGATAACATTTTATTGTCTATATTTATGTCTTTCTACTATTACCATGTCCATACCTGTACCTCCCCCTCCCCCATGCTGCTATGATACCTGAATTTCCCCAAGGAGATCAATAAAGAAATATCGTATCTTATCTTATCTTTAAAAAAGATAAGATAAAATAAGATCTGTTCGGGGGAAAAACGTGAAAAATATAAACAAATCAAAGTTAATTTGGATTTTTATTTCACCCACTGCTGATACTGCACACTATCGGGGTGCATAATCACCTTGTAAATCATTCTTTCCTGTTTACTCTCCAACTGAATATTATATGAGCCTCCCTCCTGGTTACTTTGTTTTTATCTCTCCCTTTCATCTGTTATTTTTTTTCTCCCCCCCTTATCAAAGCAAGGCTTCCACGGAGAGACGTGATTTGCATTTGCAAGACTGTTCATCTTTTTATCTTTTTAAAAAACCCCAGAGGTGTTTGTCTGCTGCTTCAAAAGCAACCCGCCGGAGTGAAGCGTTGGATGAGGAAAGCGAGAGCTATAAACTCATCGTGGGAACGGTCCAGGGACGCTGGCTTACAGCGAGTGTGACATTAGTTCACAGTAAGCTTGCTGTCAAAAGATTCAGCAGTGTGCCTGTCCCCTATAGAAATCAAAGTATCAAGTTTGTTGGGTGTATATTTAATTTAATTTAATTTCAAACCATTATTTCGACTCGTAAGACACTGAGGTTTACACCCTCATTTACAGCGACGACAGGCTTACAAAACAAATACCATTATCAGCAGGTAACAGACATATAAAATTTAGACACAATAAATAAGAATAAACAATAAAAGATCAGCTAAGACAGTTACAAGTCGACACAAGTCGGAGATCATACTTTTAAATGCAGCAAAAGAAGGAAGAACCTTCAGCTTCAGAGTCAGTTGGAGGGCATTCCAGGTCTTGGAAGCATCGAAGGAAAAAGCAGTTTTTACTAGTTCAGAGCAAACTCCAGGAACCCTAAGAACCAACCAGTCATTTGCACGTGTAGAATAGGTTCCATGATTCAATTCTAACAGTGTTGTGATGTAAGGGGGGAGTTTACCAATAAGGAGCATGCCTATACATCACATCACTATAGTCCAGTGGTTTAAGAGTAGAAGCTGCAGCATGCCTATACATCACATCACCATAATCCCAAATTCATAAGAAAACAGCTTCAACAATGGAACAACTATCTGGACCTGGGAGAGCACGTTCAGATTGATTGATTGTTTGACGTTTGCATCATAGCCCTGGATCTCCAGAGGGAATTGAACAAAGTGTCTGACTTCACTCCAAAGAGGTGTCTGGGAAGCTACTTACATGGCTCCAAAGCTACTCACATGGCTCCAAAGCTACTCACATGGCTCCAAAGCTACTCACATGGCTCCAAAGCTACTCACATGGCTCCAAAGCTACTCACATGACTCCAAAGCTACTCCCATGGCCCCAAAGCTACTCACATGGCTCTAAAGCAGGGATGGCCCCAAAGCTACTCACATGACTCCAAAGCTACTCACATGGCTCCAAAGCTACTCACATGGCTCCAAAGCAGGGCTGTCTGGGAAGCTACTCACATGGCTCCAAAGCAGGGCTGTCTGGGAAGCTACTCGCATGGCTCCAAAGCTACCTTTCCAACAGATCCTTCAGATCCTGTCAGGCCAGGACAATGGTTGATGTCTGTGAGAACGAGCTGTACCTGTATGCCGACGACCCACCTCTGTACTTATACTTATCTCCAGCAGAAGAAGTGGTGGCTAGTCTGAACAGTGATCTCCACCAAATGAACATCTGAGGAGACAGATGGAAGACCACCATTGAATCACTCTTGCAGGAAAAAATTATAAAAAAAAAAAATGATATTTCTCTCTTCAGAAATGGGTGGCAGCAGGATTAATGTGGTGAATGTGGTGATGTAGGCTAAGCATGCCCTGAGTCCATAATTATTCACAACGCCTCTCAAAGCAGGTGTACTGATCTGAAGTCAATTTCAATCTCACCTTGGACTGGCCCTAGATGGATCAGTACTCCTTTGCGATTATGGGCCCCTGATTTCCAGTCATCACCGTGCATCAGTTGAATTTCTCTCCTTTCAGTTGCACAACTTGTATTTCACCCAGGGAGGAATGGTATTATCAGTATCCGTTGCAACACACAGACATTCCCATGGTTTGGTATGTCAGATTTAAAGAGGATATCCGTATTATTTATTGATTTACCAATGAAAGAATACAATACATGAAGCATGTTGATGTTGCCTAGATTCAGTCAAACTGAAGTGAAGCTAAACACAGCTAAATTAAATATGACTCTCTATTGCCAGGAAAGTGCCATTTTTAATAGTATCATTCCTTGCATATTTTCACGTTTCTTACAGTAAGTTACCCCAATTCTGTTAGACTCTAACTACACTTTGAAATCCCACTGGTATGTCATTTGTCAAAGAAATGGCCTTTTCAAGATAAACTGACCCCTCCTCTTTTAAAGGAACACCCCAACTTTTTGGGAAAATTGCTTATTTGCCATCTACCCTGGAGTTAGACAAGCAGATACATTACCCTTTTCTTCTCTGTGCATGCAGTAGGCTTAGGGAACAGCTGCACCGTTAGCCTAGCTTAGCGTCATTCACTGGAAGTAGATGTGCCAGTGTAGCCTATTTCCCAACAGTCACGAAATACACTCCAAATACAACTCCAAAACGTTCCTGTAAACATGTTGTGACCTGTGTATTTACCACGTGGAGAAATTAAAAACAATGTATTCGACATTTTCGTTTTTTAAGCAGATATACTCAGAATTTTTTTTTGCCGAACCACTGCTGCCTGGGCGCAGTGATTTCAGATTTCACGCATCACCTCAAAAGCCCCGTTGTAACTTCCATCAATAAAACCAATGTGACTATGTCTCTCTCTCTCTCTCTCTTTGTCATGACACCACCACTTCCAACAACCTCTTCCCACATCGGGCGACCCCTCCTCCCCACCCTCCCTCTTTCTCTCTCTCTCTCTCTCTCTCTCTCTCTCTCTCTCTCTCTCTCTCTCTCTCTCTCTCTCTCTCTCTCTCTCTCTCTCTCTCTCTCTCTCTCTCTCTCCTCCTCTCTCTCTCTCTCTCTCTCTCTCAGTATGAGTACAGTTTTCGTACGGAGCACAGTGCAGCAGCTCGCCTCCCTCCTAGTTCGACGCGGACCTCCCTGAGCTCTGAGGCCTGAGAAGCAGCCCCCCCCCCCCCTCCCTCCACGGCCGCCGCAGCAGGAGCAGACTACTACTGAGAGTTTTTGTTAACACCAAAATAAGATTAATAAATAAGCAGCGTACAAGGGTTAAGCAATCAAAATTTAAATTGCTTGCAAATTCTAATTTAATGCACATATCGGTGACATAATCTTTATTTTAATGAAGATTCTGTCAAGAGACTGTTGGCTGCAAGAACGTGGGGTTTGCATTCTGGGAACAGTTAATATGCAGTAAAATACATAATACTGGCACATATAACCCATAAAAACCCACAGTATTTTATAAAAAAGTAATGAACAGCCTCCAGCCAAGAACTTACCATAGAACTTACAGAGTATTTACCCTCGACCATGGTATAATGTATAACAAGTAAATGCTATGAGTATTTCGATAGATACAGTATAGACAGACAGACAGACAGACAGACAGACAGACAGACAGACAGACAGACAGACAGACAGACAGACAGACAGACAGACAGTGTAAACAAAGGTGCAGATGAGGGTCTGTATGCCCTATCGGTTATATTACCACGAGGGGGATAAGATCACATTGGCCCATGATAGACTCCACTTGGTGGAGTGGCCTCAGATTAGCGCTTGCCCGATAGAGGTAGTTATATGTGTCATTTTACGGGAAAGAGACCCCAAACCGGGGGTAAGCAAAAAACCCAGATATCCTGAGCCAACAGGGAATCCCCTGGGGAACATTCTTCCCCGATCCCCTAAAAGGCAGACAGACTGTAGGAGGAGTGGATCGCGGAGTACCTTCTGTAGTAAGGGCGGCTAAGTGGCGCAGTGGGCAAGGCGCTCGCCACTAACGCAGGAGATGCTGGGTTCTCTGCGTTGCTACCAGCTTGGCCGGCCGTTCATACTAACACAATTGGCAGTGTTAGGGGTGGGAAAGCCGGTATGTGGGGATTGGACGTTGTGGACAGCGACTCCTACAGGTCGGTTGGTGCGCCTGCACAGCAGAATCAGGAAGTAACGGGGGCAGTGTGAGCCTCCCACGCGTTACTCCTCGCCACTGAGAGATCGCGCTGTACAGGTGAAAAGATGCGACGGCTGCCTCCTCGTGTACCGGAGGGGACACGTGATGCAAGGCTTCGTCCTCACTGCAGCCGACCAGTGGGAGGCATAGTCTAGCAACGTTCGAGACAGGGGAGGGGAGAATTGAAGGGAGAATTGGCGAGGTGAAATTGGGATGGGAGAAAAATAGAAAAAACTAGGAGAAAAAGCGGATACAAAAAAATACCTTCTGTAGTGTAATAGTGAAAGGGTTAAAAACATGCCAAAGAGAATGAGGCCCCACAACACCTTCTCAGATGTTCTACTGAGCAACACAAAGACTCCTCGATTTCCTTTCAGCGCCCACGTTAACAGACTGGACCGTCATAATGAAAGACTGGACCGTTCATACCAGTTGCACTACTGGGCAGAGCTCTGCGTACAGGTCACGGTCTGCAGTGACGGTATCCAGCCTGGTCTGTCAAAACTATATACAATATACGAAACATGTTATTAACCCTTTCACGGCCACACTACAGAAGGTTTAACATTTCACTACCACACTGTACAGACGGAGTGTGGTAGTGAAAGGGTTAACGTATGTATATAACCAAGTTCTATGAATACTGGTGACGCTCAGCGTCATCTGCAATAACCTCACTTCGTGCACAGCACTGAATAAAAATCCACAATGTACCTTTACATACCAGCATCCGTCTGGCCACACCCCTATCCGCTACCTTCATAAGCAGGTGTGTGGTCACCTACTCGCCTCCTTCCCAAACTTTCACCACAAGGCGAGGTCAAGGGCCGCAGTGGCGTCCTGACGCTGAGCGTCACCAGTATTCATAGAACTTGGTTATATACATAACCTTACGTTCTATATCATACTGGCTCCGCTCAGCGTCATCTGCACTACAGGAGCTGAGCGGGAGCCAGAAGCTCGACAAATGTACCCCGCTGAGGCCCCCCACAACCATCAGACCGGAGAGGACCGAGCCCCCCGACCCTCCCTAATGGAGGATACCCTCCCTATTGGAGGACGGGAGGGAGACGGATCCGACCGTGCGAAGAGAAACTCGAGCAACTCAACGCACAGGGTGAGCAGACCGTGGCTTGACCCACGACTACGCACACGCACAACCCGCATGCCACCAGGGAACGAACGGAAGGAACAACCCTCGTTACTGCCCCCAAAATCACGGGGTCAAGAGCAAACTCAACCCCGTGACAAGGCCGTAGCAGCGGAGTGCGAAGGAAGACCCAGACCCACTGAAGGGACTGGATCCCCTGGAAAAAGGGGGCCCGGAAAGGTCAATGACGCCAAAGCATCAAGACCTCACCAGGCAGTCACTTAGTGACACCGCCCCCCACATCGCCAGCGTATTCGGACAGGGCCCCTCCAAGAGCGGGCCCTTCCCCCCACTAGTACGCCGCCTAGCACACTGACCCTGCAACACAGGCAGTCAGCATGGCCGTAACTTGAAGCACTCAAAAGGCTAACTATAGCGGAAGCAGGCAGCGCACCGGGGAGACGACCCCAGAGGGGTCGATCCCTTAAACCAGGCAGCAGGCTTTAGACCCGAGCCTGGAGCACTGCGGACGAGACAGGCGCCAAAGGGGTCAACTGAAAACAGCATCCCGGCGGAAGGGGCATATGCTGGCATTGTTGCGCACCATGACAAAGCCTCCACCAAAAAAAACCCACTCAGAGGGGTCGAGGCAGAGAAGGCTGACACGATTGGCAGACGGGCGTTGACGGGAGTTGACTCTGCTCCAACACACCAGGGAATCAACCACCCTCTTGGTACCACATGCAGTGGTTGTTCCTATAACCCCTCAAGAAAAAACTCCAAAACACACCTGCGGGTATACACTGGCTATACCGCAGTACAAGTGTTTCAGTTTTCAAAAAGGGTTATTCCAGGCCTACGGGTCAACGAAACATTACTTCGGACCGGGCCCGGCGGCTCGGGAAGCACACAGGGTCACCAGAGGAGGTCCAAAAGACCACCCCAACAGCCCCCTCTTCGCCATGCGTGAGAGAGGAGCAAAAAGAAAGGAGAACCAGCCCCTTCATGATAGCGCCAGGTACAACCTGTACCCAACAAAGGGGCTCCATAACGCCCAACCCTGTGACACCCGGGCCGACCGGGCCTTTTTTCCCCCGAAAAAAGCACAAGTCCCTCAGGGTACCAGAACAGCAGATCTGCGTCCCCGGCGGACAACGGGTTAACTGACCTGGACCAGCGTGACCAGAACCAGTCCCGTGCCCTAACCACGCTGACATCCCCACTCCAGGAGAGGGGGTAGGTATGCGTGTCGATCTAAAACATGAAAAGAGGGCGCCACCCAGACGGTCCCATTCGTACCGCGCTCAGTGGCCCACCCCAAGGGCGTGAGACCCCTCTACCTATGTTCTGATCTATTCCGTTAACATCCCCCAGATATGAACGAGAATTCGTCGAGACAAACCTAGTAAACTGGCGCTCGGAAGAGACAAACTCCATCCCAGTTGCCCTATAAAAACGCCGTTTTAATAACGAGCAACCAAGGCGCACCAGCCTCATGCGTGATTCCTATCAGAAACACCCAGAGCCAGCACTATGTACGCGTCGAGACCCAAAACACATCAAGACACCAGATACCGTTCCTCCAAGCCGCCTGGGGAACGACAAGAAGCCGCTTTTTTAATATTACATTTTCCAGAAAAAGAAAAAATAATACGGACATGGGTCCCATGCGACGCAGCTGAGGGAAACACCACCCCGTCAACCACACTTCATAAGAGGGGACGGTGAGCGACGTACCCCTATGACGGGGGGAAACCCATGACTCAACAGACCTATAAGGCGAGGAGTCAGGGAAACCCTAAACAATACCCCGTCCACCTACTCCAAAAAGGAGAGGACGGGGAACCCCCAGAGAGACTTCCCACGCGAGCTGTATAGATTGAAAAGAAATATCGCAACATTGAGCTATGTAACACTTGGGTTAGGGCTCTCCGAGGAGGAGGCACTGAACCAATACACACTCAATAATCGAATTGAATCGAATACTTACACAATAGAGCAGAACTCCTTTTTGAAGTTCTACTCACCTTGACAATCTGAGGAGGAGGCTCTGAAACTCTGAGGAGGCTCCCTCACTGGGAAGGAGAGTCCGAACTCACAGAAGGCACTTCTCCCTGAGGAGGAGCTTCGTGAGGAGGAGC